>NC_089232.1:32680041-33002923 GCF_963924675.1 Phocoena phocoena | reverse complement strand
ACAGTTTTCTAAAACACACAAAAGCATGTGAAAATGTAAAGACATGAACTCCAGTGGTGTTTCCCAATTGCAGGTCATGGATTTTTAGGCAGTACAACTTCGAATTAGCTCAGCTGCATGGTTTAGAACACTGGTTCTCAACTGGGACAATTTTGCCCCCCAAGGGCCATTTGGCAATGTCTGGAGACATCGCTGGTTGTCACAACTGGGTGAGGAGTGCTACTGGCACCTGGTGGGTAGAGGCCAGGGATCCTGCTAACCATACTGCAGTGTACAAGACAGGCTTCCCTGCAAAGACTTCCTGGTCCTAAATGTCAATAGTGCTGAAGCCGAGAAACCCGGGTTAAAGGAAAGCACGGGGCCTTTGAAGTCAGATATCCTGGATTTGAATCCTACCTTCGTCTTCAACCTAACCTATCCAAGCTTTGATTCCCCTTCTTTAAACTTGAAATTATCCTACTTGCCTTACTGAACAGTTGGGAGGATCAAACCAGATCTGAACCTGTAAAGAGCCCACTGCTTAGTATTCATTGGGTATTCAGTAAAAGAGCAGATTCCTTCCCTTTCATTCCTTGCCTTACACTACCTCCTTTGAGACCCCCAAGTCGCCTCTCCTTCACTGCTGAGTCAGCTGTCGCAGGAAATGCCTGCTGCGCTTCCCCTGTGAGCACTGACCGTCTGGTCTGATGGGCTGGCTACCACCCAGCACTGATTCTCCCATCACAGGTGTGATGACAAGATACAGAGCACCCCGAGCCCTGGCCACAGAGTGTTTCAGAGGAGGGACCCCAGCCCAAATCTGACCAATCATCGTCATCCAAGGACTGGAACCAGAGCTTTCAGGAAACACACATCCTCTTTTTTCTCTGAGATTGATCAGAAAATGTGAGAGCAAAATAAATCTGGAATTGAGCTGCCCAGAGCTAGCTATCTTTGCTACAAGCAGAAAAGAATTAAATCAAGAATGAATCAATGTAGGGGACTTCCCTGGCGGCGCAGTTGTTGACTCCACACTCCCAGTGCAGGGGGCCAAATCACCCACCATCTCTAACCATGTGCATCCTGGAAGCAGTACTTCCTGAGAAAATCACAAAACAGAAGAGGTAGGAATCATACAAGTCATGACACGTCCCTCTCCCTCATTGGCCACATCCCCTAAATCACCAAGTCCTGTTGAGTCTTCCTTCTTAGTACCTCTTGGGTACACACTCTTCTAACTCAATGGCCCTACTGAAATCTACACAGCGTCAGCACCCAAACAGACCACTGAAATAGTACACAGTGAGGTTTTTTTTAAAACATAAATATCATGTCATTCCTTTGTCACTGCCTAAACCTCTTCAATGATATACACTTGTTATTAGAAGAAAATCAGATATTCTTATCACAGCCTACACAGCATTGTATGACCCGACTCTCCTTGTGTTATCTACTCAGATCTCGTGCTCCCCTCTCTCTGTGTAGCCCTTTAAACCAGCCACATTGACTTTCTTTCTGTTCCTCAAATTTGCCGTGCTCCTTTTAACCCCCAAGCCTTCCCTCAGGCTGTTCCCTCTGTCTACGCGGGAACAAAGCCAAGAATCCCCAGAATGATGTCGGAGAGTGATTCCAAGACGGCACCTAGGCAGCTGGTCTGGAGAGCAGCCTGTCCAGATTAGAGCACGTCAGAAATTTTTTTCGGAGACTTCCATTAGTTGGATGTTGGTCATTCTCAGTACTTCTCTCATTTTCTTTCTTTTTCTCCTCTCTTTTCTATTTCCTTGTCTTCTTCTTCTATCTTCTGGAAGATTTCCTCAAATTTACCATTCTAGTAAAGTTTTTATTTCTGCTATAATATTTTTATTTCTAAAACCATTTTCTGGTTTTCTAGATGTTCCTTTATATAGTATCCTGTTCTCATTTCATGGTCGTGTAAAAGAATGTTGAATGGCCATTATGGAATAATCTTTCTCTCTCACTCTGGCAGGGTCACCATCTTATTCATTTGGGAGTATAGAATACATAACACAGGGCCTGGACAAATGTCAGTTAAATTATTGAATATCCATGTGTAGATGAATTGAAAGAACAACAGAATAAAAAGAGAGAGATCCAAGCTTAATTATTTACCAGCTGTGAGGATCTTAAGCAAGTCGTTTTTTTCTCTTCAAGTCACAGTTTCTTCATCAATGAAATGGAGATACTATACTCTGCCCTGGCTAACTCCCAGGGTTACTGTAAACGTAAGTGAGGTCCTCGAATCAACAATTAGGCAAAAATATCAAGGAAATTACCCTTGGGAAAACTCTTAAAACATTCACTGAGCATATCATACATGGTCTTATGTATGTAGATCTGAACAGTTATTCTTTGCACACTAAGAGTTGAAAAACAGCTAAATTTAAGAAAATAAAAGCAAAGTTTATATGTAGATGAAGGTATGAGTTTTCATGAGCATTTATAGTAATCTGCTTTTTAGATACTATCAAATCTCTAGGTCAGGTTTTCTCATTTCTATTGACATTTGGGACCAGATAATGCTTTGTTGTGGGGTACTGTCCTGTGCATTGTAGAACATTTAGCAGCAACCTGACCTCTGCCCACTAGATGCCCATAGAAACCTCCCTTTCTTCCCCCTCACCCGTCCCCACAGTTGTGACAACCAAAACTGCTTCCAGACATTGCCAAACGTCCCCCAGGAGGGTACAAAATCACCCCAACTAAGAATTGAGGACTGTTGCCCTAGGGTAAATGAGAATTAGGTTTCCTAAAGCTTTCCTGCTTGCCTGCGGTATTTACTCCATTCTTCCTTAAAATTAAGTCTCTGAAACTTTATTACATGTTAATGTATCTGTTTGCTGTTCTGATGATTAAATGACAAAATGTATGTAAAAACATCTAGCACAGGGCAAAGCACTTTGATCAATATTTGCTGGCTTTGACATGGAAACAACCTAAATGTCCATCAACGGATGAATGGATAAAGAAAATGTGGTACATATATACAATGGAATACTACTCAGCCATAAAAAAAGAATGAAATAATGCCATTTGCAGTAACATGGATGGAACTAGAAATTATCATACTAAATGAAGTAAGTCAGACAGAGAAAGACAAATATATGCTATCACTTATATGTGGCATCTAAAATATGACACAGATGAACTTATCTACAAAACAGAAACAGACTCACAGACTTAGAGAACAGACTTGTGGCTGCCAAGAGGGAGGGGGGTGGGGGAGGGAAGGATTGGGAGTTTGAGGTTAGCAGATGCAAACTATTCTATATAGAATGGATAGACAAGAAGGTCCTACTGTATAGCACAGGGAACTATATTCATTATCCTGTGATAAACCATAATGGAAAAGAATATGAAAAAGAATATATATGTGTGTACAGATACAGATATGTATGTCTCTGAATCACTTTGCTGTACAGCAGAAATTAACACAACATTGTAAATCAACTGTACTTCAATTAAAAAATTTTCTTTTTAATTTTTTTAAAATGAATATTTGCTGGCTGTGAATCTACACCTGGCTTGGTCAGACTCATGGGCACATAGCTTTTGAAAGCATAGAAAAGAACTTGCCCCCCACTTCCTGTCTTTCCAAGCTGGCACTTCCTGTCAGGGTCTCCATAGTGCCATGAAGCTACCTACTTCTCATGCCCTGCGCCACAGGTCTCATCCTGGGAGGGGGTTAGGTTTAAAGTCGGCATATAAATTAAATGCACTTACCATGTGACTACACAGCATGTGAAAGTGTTTCGTAAATGTACTACTACTTGCAGCTTCCAAGTTCACAGCTACCTTCCCAGACCTCCTCAGCCCAGTGAGAAATCGTCTCAAGGGCCTCAGATTTCCTAGCTCTGTCTTTGACTTTGTTCAGTAATTAATCTGTTTTAGAGAGAATGTTCCTATATGTGTTTCATCGTTTTTTCCTATTCTACTGTCATCTTACTTGGTATGACCTTACATCCAGGCTGAGATGCACCTAGATGAGGGTAGGGTCATGGCTCATGTGTCTCTTTATCACCAACTGTGCCTCCAGAGATGCTGGCGGAGATGCTCGAAAACATTTTAGTGATTTGCAGTGCTTTTAAAATATGTCTGCAAATTCTTTGACACCATCAAAAGTGGAGTGGAATTCCACCACCTTTGGATGTGGGCCAGCTTAGCAACTCGCATCTAATAAACAGAAGGCAGTGGAAGTGATGCAGCATATCTTCCAAGACAGGGTCACAAATGGTGATATAGCTTCTCCCTGGCACTCTCTCTCTCTCTTTTTAAATTTTATTTTATTGTGATAAGAACACAACATGAGATCTACCCTCTTAACAAAAGTTTAAGTGTACAGTGTAGTATTGTTGACCATAGCCTAGCTCTCTCTTAGAATGTAGACCTTGGGATGCTGAGCTGACATATAAGACAGCTGGCTACACTGAAGCCACCAAGCTGGAGGGGACACATGGAAACAGAAAGATGCCCAAGGAACTCCAACTGTGCTAGCCCCTGCTGTTTTAATCTTCCCAGGATTAATCCCCAGATATCGGAGTGAATGACCTTCAGATGATTCTAACCCCAGCCTTCAAACTACCCCAGTTGACTTCCCAATAGTCCCCATTGTCCAAATTCATAAGCAAAATAAATATTGAAATTTCAAGCCACTGAAATTTGGGTGGTTCGTCATGCAGCATTAGATAACAGGAAGAGATTTGGATCCACAGGCAAGGAGCTATGGGATACCCAACCAAAAATATTCCCCAGTTTGAACACATCCCCGAAGCTGCAGGGTGAATGGTTAAGGTCACTCTAATTGCACCATTTCACTTTGCTGGTTCCCTCCCTGAGCTTTAGAAAGAAGTGGTGCTACTTTGATGACAAAGACCATCCAGAAAATCACTGGGTTAACGTATTACTAACCTCCACGTTCCACATCTAGGGGAGTTTATATTTTTACTTTCCAACCTACACTGTTTTGCTAGATGTTTTCAACTAATGGTTTCAATGCTATTAATGATGAAATGTGGCTTTTTGCTAGGCAGAAGTGGAATATTTGTCCTTTACTCCTTACCAATTGAACTTCAGAGATAATCTCATTAAAGTCTTCTAAGAAATTCAGTACAGCAACCAGACTCATTTTTGTTTAAAATTATAGGTGCCCAAACGCAGAGGCCATTGTCCGCTTTGAGTCTCACTAGGATGGAAATGGCTTCCTGGACTGGGAAGTCTCTCCCATCAGCCCTGATATGCTCAGTGGATCCCTTTGCCTTCTTCTGGCTGCATTTCTTTCCTAGTTTGGTGTTTAAAAATCAACTTCTTTGACCTTCACAAACAACTTACCAGGAACTGAACAAAGACAACTTAAAAACGTAAACTAATGTCAGATGTTAGATCGTTGAAAACATCCAGGAAAATTGGAATATTGCATTTTAACCAGTTGGCAGTTAGTCCATGATCGTGATGCATTTCTTACTCTGGTTGACACGTTTCCAAATGTTAATGTCCTCTTGAGGAATAAACTTTGTTCTAATGATTGAAGTAATGGCTTCAAAGGTGAGCATTCCACTTATTATGGTTTCAAACCTTGGCACTGTGCACCGAGAGGTGTTAGGTTATGTGCTCGACAGAGAAATAATTACGACCACATAATGAAAAGGAAAAGGCTTTGAGAGAGGGATTATGGAGGGGACCTGGGTCATGGGGGAAAGAGACTCCATCAGCAGGATGAAACGGCCCTTAATCAAGTGCAACGTGATGTCAAAGACACAATATCAAGTTTCCTCGAAACTGCAGTTCACACCCACCGGGGCTCCGGTTTGTGGATGCATTTTCTTCCTCTAACCTGAAAGGGGAGAGAGTCCGAGAGATTTTTTTTCTATCAAAACTCAACTTTCTTTCCACTTAATGCTGAGTCAAAAAAGGCAGGAAACTCGAGAGTAACAGGGTGAGTTCCCAGTTTTTTCATCTCTCCAGGAGGAATGCAGGGCAGACAACCTCCTGGTGACCAAACACACTTCCAGCTGCAGGCCGACTGGTAGAATTCATTTGAGAACAAATAAAGAGCAACTGTCAGCAACAGGAGAGAAGAATGGGAAATGTTATCCAGAAAGGAATTATTGGTCTCCTATGGCACTGCTTCTTTCCTTGAAGCCATGGCCGATAAAAGCTTCTCATTCTCTTAAATCTATCCTGAGCTACCTTCCAAGGAAAACTTGCAAAGTGCTTCAGTACAGAAATTCCATCACACATGGAGTCCATGGTTAGCTGGACCTTTAATACTGAAGCCAATACAGAGACTCTCCTCACTTTTCCTGAGAGATATATTTTGTGAATCATATAGGTGCAAAAATTCATCTGAGTGACACTAAGAAGGAAAGTGATGGAAAACAGGTTACTGCCCCCCCAACTTTGTCTTGTCCTGAGCAAAGGCAGCCCTCCAACAGGCAGTATGCCTCAGTCTTCTATGCTATGCGACAAATCACCACACACTTAGTGGCTTCAAACCACACCCATTTATTATCTGACAGTTCCATGGGTCAGGAGCCTGGGCATGGCTTAGCTAGGTTCTCTGCACAGTATCTCACAAGGTTGCATTTTCATCTGGACCTCAGGGTTTCTGTCCAAGCGCACTGGTTGTTGGCAGAATTCAGCCCCCTGCATTTGTAGAACCGAGGCTCTCAGCTTCTAAAGACCTGCTAGTCCTGCTGCATGGCCCTCTGATAACATGGTAGTTTGCTTGTTCAAGGCTAAATGAATCTACTCAGGTTACCATAACAAAATACCACAGACTGGGTGGCTTAAACAACAGAAAGTTATTTTCTCACAGTGCTGGAGGTCTGAGATCAGGGTGCCAGCATGGTCGGGTTCTGGTGAGAGCTCTCCAGCTAGGCTGCAGACAGCCACCTCCTCACTGTGGGCTCACGTGACCTTTGCATATGCATGTGCTCAGGGTGGGGTGGGGGGAGGGAGAGAGACAGAGAGACAGAGAGAAAGCTCTCTGGTGCCTCTACTTATAAGGGCACTAATCTCATCATGAGGGCCCCACCCTTACAACCTCATCTAACCCTAATGACCTCCCAAAGACCCTAGCTCTAAAACCATCATATTAAGGGTCAAGGCTTCAACATACGACTGGGGAGAGGGGTGCGGCACAAGCATTCAGTCCATAACAAAGGCCAACAGGAGAGTATCTCTAACCTCTTCCATCTCTGACCTCCAGACCTCCTTTTAAAGTGTTCACCTGATTAGGTCAGGCCCACCCAGGACCATCTCCCCTTTGATAATGTAAAGTCAGCTGATTAAGGGCCTTAAGTAAATCTACAAAACCCATTCACCTTTGCCATATGACATAAACTAACCACAGGAGTGAAATCTCATCATGTTCACACACTCAACTGGGGGCAGGGGGAGAGGGATTATACAAGCTGCGTACTCCAGGAGGTGGGTATTTTGAGAGCCGTCTCAGAACTCTGCTTACCATTGACCCTGTGCTGCCCCTTCTCTCCTAACTCTTTACCCCTCAGGGCCCTCATCTGTCACTCTCACTACCACATACACACATGCACGCACATTCACTACTTTTCACAGGTACCTACAAATTAGCTGCAGGCATTTGGCCATTACTAATGGCCTCTCCACGTCCTCCTTTCCTGTGCCCAGATCCATCTTGACCTAAAAGTGCTAACTGGGACTTCCCTGGTGGTCCAGTGGTTAAGACTCCACACTCCCAGTTCCAGGGGCCTGGGTTCAATCCCTGGTCAGGGAACTAGATCCCACATGCCGCAACTAAAAGATCCGCATGCCACAACTAAAGATCCCAAATGCCGCAACTAAAAGATCCCACACGTGGCAACGAAGATCCCACGTGCCACACCTAAGACCCGGCACAGCCACATAAATAAACAGATACTTTTTAAAATGCTGTAAAACATAAATAAATAAAAGGGCTACCCTATAGGAGCATAGAGGGAGGCTCTGAGAAGGGAATTTTTTTCTTTTTACCAATTGACCTAAGTCTTTTCTCTAAAGACATTTATCAAGTCTTATTAGTTACAGTGACAAGTAGCTCTGAGTTTTTAAAGGGCCTACCAAGAAGGTCTGAGATCGAGAAAAAACAAGTTCATCACCTCCAAAATATGAAACTCAGTATAATTTAATTAAATGCTTATAAAACATTTTATCAGAATAAAAAACATACTGTTATATGTAAATTTATTTAATGGGGATGTAAGAATAATATAATATGTTCGCTGTGATGAAGCACGGGACTCCAAAAAGGATATCAAGGATTTGTGAAGGATGCAAACAACTTAGTGAGACCCATTTACCCACTGGTACTAGAACGTTTAGGTGGTGTTAGAGAAGGAAAATGTCAAAATGACACTTACTCTACCATCCTTTCTACTTTTACGGTAGGTATTCTGGCCATCAAGCTTACTTGATTCTATTTCCTTGTGAATTAGAAAAAATAAAAAATAGACATTATTTTTATTTCACATATTGGGAAAGGATCATAAAGTACTTACCTAAGGCCACAGTAGAATTATGTCAAAGAACATGGTCTAGAGGACTTCCCTGGTGGTCCAGTGGTTAAGACTTCGCCTTCCAATGAAGGGGGCGCAGGTTTGATCCCTGGTCTGGGCGCTAAGATCCCACTTGTCTTGTGGCCAAAAAACCAAAGCCTAAAACAGAAGCAACATTGTAACAAATTCAATAAAGACTTTTAAAATGGTCCACATTAAAAAAAAAAAAAGAACATGGGTCTACCCGTAAACTATAGAATCACAGATTCTGAGCTTTGAACCACGGACAGCCATCACCTGACAGATGCAGAGAAAATGTGATCCGCCCAGCACCACACTCACCAGCAAGATCCCAGTGGAGACAGGAATCAGGGCTGGCTGACTCCTCACCCAGAGGTCTTTTCAACACAATGTACTTTTTCCTTTATCTCTTAATACTAGACTCATGTTCTTTCAGCCCATCGTTTCTCAGACTAGACCTCACACATATGCAGGGGGATTTTCAGTTTTAACTCCTTTCTTCCCAAGCCTCACCTGGAATTCCGAGAATAAACCATAAGAAGAATCCTTGTATCTTGGTACTAGGATACCTCTCAGGGATCATCTAATCCGTCCTCTTCTTCAGGCTGGATATCCCTTTCACAATATCTCTTCCATGAGGTCAACAGGCCTCTTCTTGAATACCTCCAGTGTTGGGGAGCTCACTACCAAAGACAAGGACAAGTCCATCCTGAGCAGCCTTAACTGCTAAGATGCTTGGTCTCCATCTAATTTCACATGTGGTCTTCCAGAGGTACATGGAAAAGTATAAGTCATTTCAGAGGCCATGATGTCTCATACTTGAAGATGATTCACTTTCTTCAAATCACTTCTCCCAGAGTTTCTCAGTGTTGGTGTCATCAGCATTCGAGTGAGACTTCTTCCTCAAGTGGGCCTGTCCTGTGCACTGCAGGATACTTAGCACCACCAGTCCCCTGGGACCTAAATTCCAGTAGCTCACATACACTCACCATGAGACAACCTATTCACTGTGATCCCTCCCATATTTCCAAGAACCCTTGGGGAGGGCAAGGATACTGTCCCCGATTGAGAACCACTGTGAGTCTAGGTCAAGACCTCCCCCGAGCGCCCTCAACAATTGACTGTATTGTGCATGGCACAGTTCTAGAGTGCTTCACCGCCCATGGAAGTCTCAAAGTGGCCCATGAAGGGAACTTCGTGTCACTATCTTCATGAACACAGGACTACAGGGAGGAAAGAGACAATTAATGCCAAGAATTTAACAGTGACTAGAAGGCAACCTTTTCTCTTTGCCATAGTAAGGAATCTTCCATCTTGCGCCATTCCACGTGTTCCCCACTTAAAAGACACCTCCCTGGTCTGCTACAGTGATTGGGAACCATATGTTGTCAGTTAAGTAATTTTACTGAAACTAGAAATCTAGATCACTTTGCTTCCTGCCCCAAACAGCCATCTCTCAATTATTCTGCCAACAGAAATGCCTTGTAGTTCTTTAAAAATCTTTCACCTCTGGCCATTGTTTTTGTAGCTATTAACCAACTACGGTTGGACCTTTATGATTTTGATTTAAATCGCTTCAGTCAGAATGATTGTTAAGACAGAAAATAATTGAAATCCAAATTGCCCCTGAAATTGCTTTGAAATCAGAGCACAAACTGGCAAGAGCTCACGATGTCATCGAACGTTAGACTGCCACACAGACACTCCAATATCTTGTTCACTCTTTCCCCAAATATTCTCGATTACACACATGACAGCTGCTGTATTTGGGGAAGCACCATGCAGTATGGTGGTAAAAGCATGGGCTTCTTGCTTTGAATCTTGGGTCTGCCACTTACTAGCTGTGTGACCACAGGCAAGTTTGTTAACTTCTCCGTGCCTGTAAAATGGAGACAATGATACTTACTTCCCAAGGTTGTTGGAAGGATTTGTCAATGAAAATAAGCAATAAACAATCAAGAATAAGAAATAGAAAAGAGTTTTATTTGAGCCAAACTGAGGGCTAGCCTGGATGCCCACTGCCCAGATTACTCAGAGAAACTGTCCCAGAGAAGCATGGTTTCCAGCACAGTTTTATACCTTGTCAGAGCAAAGAACATTAAAGTCAGGGATACATTTCTTCAAGGTTTAAAAAAAAAAAAAAAAAGAACAGACCAGCAGGTACATAGCAAGTCAGCATGGCCTTGCACCTGCGGAGGGTGTCTTATCGATAAAGGAATACCAGCATTGGCGTCCCAGGAAGACAGGCATTTAATCTTTATTTTTAACATGGACATTCTTTATTTTTGGTTAGTGTGTGCTTTTCTCTAATAATTAAAGCACCTGTACAATGTGTGCTTGATAGGCCATAAACAGGCTATTTTAGTGAGCGTAAAATTCAGGTTAATTCATGGATAAGCCAGAATGACTTCCCTATATCTCAATATGTGAAAATTTCTTTTGTCAGTTTGAGTGAGCTTAGAATGACCACCAGGTCCTATGAACACTCCACCAGAACCATCAGAGCATTCACATGGTTTCTTGGGTTTTTTTCCCTTCATCTTCTTTCTAACTCTCATCAGAAAACTGTTTGAAGGCTACCAAGGCTGCTCTGTGGTGTGACACAAAAAGCCAGAAGCACCTGGGAGTTCACAGCCCCCAACACCACCATCACCCCACTGAGGTGGCCCTGGGCCCGCAGTGGACCGGGGTCGGTATATGAAAGCCCAGTTCCCTTGCCATCAGTGAGGACAAACTACACAACGTAACTTACACTCCAGAGCCCCCTACGCGATCAGGCTGAGACTGGGGCTTCACCTAAAATCACACCCCTGCTTGGTTTCTTCTCTTCCTCTGCCCTGCTTCGTCCATTCTCAGAGAAATCCTACATGAGTCTCCTGCATACAAATTCTCTTCTCTGGGCTTGAAAGTCCAACCTGAGACAGGCACTCACACATAATTCACAACTAGCAAGCATTTAATAAATGTTAGTCTTTATTACACTTGCCATTAACAGGCACTGTGAACTCAGTAACACTTTAATAATAAATTACATATATATAAGACATTATGTCTTCATAATGTGTCTGGACACCCTGTTGTCATCTTAGCTCTCTGTGGTCACATTTGGGAAACACGGCTTTTAAAAAAAGCTCCCTTATTTCACTGAAAACAAAACCAAGAACAAGAGAGTCTGTGTGAATGGCCCCAGTCCCAGGGCTAGGGAACGGCAAGCAGAATTTTAACCCAGGTCTCCTGCCCAGTTCAGTGTCATTTTCATCAAACCCTTTAGGCACCCACTGGCCAGTTTTCAGAGAGAGGGAAACGGTGGGAACTCAGAAGCCTGCTCAGAGTACTGGCGGCAGCACCCCAGCGGCAGTTATGGAAGGCCTGTGTTCACACCCCTGCTGGGTGTTTTAACAACAGTCAAAGTGTATAGAAGCTCCCTGCCCTCTAGAAGCTTGTCACTGAGTATGGACAAAGGCCAAATGCTTGAGAATCATAAGAAAATACCCGGAAAACATCAGGAAGTTGAGGTTACCAAGAAGTGTGGGATACATTTAGAGATGGGAGGAGCCTTAGCAGACATGCTACCTGGTGATTTTCAGTGTATTTTTTAAGCAACAGAATCTTTGGTTTGAATGAGTCCAATGCCAAAATGCAGAGTCTAGAACAGGTAAAAGCGGGTACGTTCAAATGAACTGGGGTGGGACAGTCCCATCTCCCTTGCCCTCTCCACCCCACGGATCCAGTTTGATGCCCCACTCATTCATAGAGAAGAACACTAAGGGTCACCCTCCCTTGCCTTTGCAGTCCCACCATCAACGTCCTGATTCCCTCACCTGTCTTGGCTAACAGTCTTCATGCCCTCTTCCTCCCATCCCTATCCACACCTCCCTCCCCTCCCCTGAGCCCAACCCACACATCATTGTGTGCAGGGGCCTTCCCACTCTGCACCTCCCACTGTCACACAAACCCTGTCCCGGCAGCCTTCTGGTCAACCTTCAAGTACCACCAAAAATGCCTCCTCCTCCAGGCAGCCTCCTGGGATCTTTCCAGTCAAAAGTGCCCCTGCCCTGCCCTCCAGGCTCCTGCTTCACACACCCCCAAACCCCCGCCAACTTTCTCACCCCCAGGGATATTTGTGAACATCTTGCTTTCCCGCGCTGGGCAGTTTAATTGACTTTGTTCCCTCCCCCAAACACACACACACCTTGGGGAGCACTTTGCCCACAGTGGATGCCCAACAAAAGGCTCTTGAAGTGATTGCCCAGAATTACACCACAACCTTGGTGGCATCAACCAGAGAGGGGACCCATGGACAGGATGGAATACCTGGATCTGGGTGGGTGTTTGGAAAGACTTTGTACAGAAAGAGCACACACTCCCTTTGCAGATTTGTCATTATCTGTAGGAGAAACCATGACACAAATCTGTTTAAACTATGCAGGCACAGAGCCTTGGGACAGTTTGGGAAGCCACAACCAAGGGGTGTGTATACAAATTGACAGGAGGTATTTGTCAGGAGGGAAGGAAGTGCAACTGAGGAAGAAACTTCAGAAGTTCAACTTCACTGAGGAGGAATCGTCACACTCGGTATTTTTCCTCAGGCGGGGAATTTTCTTCTCGGAGGATGGGCTGTACAGAGTAAATCCTCAGGAGAATGGCCCCTAGAAAGTCCTGTGCCATCTCGGAGTCCCCAGCCTGTCACAGTTAAAAAGGGGCTGCACCCAATTATCACAAGAACCCTAGGGCCAGGTGGCTGAGGTTCTAGACCCATAAACACAAACGGGGCTGGAAGAGAGAAATAAACCCCTCACTGCTAAGCACCCCTGAGACATACCTGCCCCCTTCAGGGCAGACGTCTGGGCCTTTCTGCCTGGCTCAGTTCTTCAAAATCCACCCAGCAATGTGAAAAATGCAGATCTGCTGGCATCCTCTGCAAGGAGTAGGCACATGGGTGGGAGGGTTACACTATTGCATACTTTCCAAGGGCTCAGTCACTGGCTTTGTGGTCAGGAACTCAGCCCAGGAACGAAGAAAAGATGCCCCAGGGGTGGTCTCAGGCCAGGGTCCGCCTTTCTCGGAGCCCTCCCCCGACACATCACTTCTCAGCCCATCACAGCCTGCTTTCAGGGATCCCAACAGCCACGTATACACCCTGAAACCCATGGTTTCCCAAAGGGTATTCACATATATTGAAAAAGTGAAAAGGATGTTTTGCTCAAATGAGTTTGAAAAATCCCAAGTTCAAAGACATTTATTTTCTCAAGGACTTCTCAGAGCATTTAAAACCTAATGAGCACTGGGAAATCCCAACACTGTCATAGAATACATTGCATTTTCCCAACAGGACTTAATCACCCTTTCCCCACATGGCATCTCCTAGAACCAGCAGAATTTAATTCAATTTGTTCCCTTTCTACCTCAGCAGGTTCTCCAAGAGTGGCCCATGGACACACTTTCAAAGATCCACATCTTCTTTATCCATTCATCTACTGATGGACATTTAGGTTGTGTCCCTGTCTCGGCTATTGTGAATAGTGCTGTTATAAACATAGAGGTGCATGTATCTTTCTGAATTAGAGTTTTGTCCAGATATATTCCCAGGAGCGGGATTGCTGGATCATGTGATAGTTCTATTTTTAGATTTTTGAAGAACCTCCATTATGTTTTCCATAGTGGCTGCACCAACTTACATTCCCACCAAAGAACATGTGTGTGTGTGTGTGTGTGTGTGTGTATAAAACTGAATCACTTCGCTGTACAGAGGAAATTAACACAACATTGTAAATCAACTATACTTACTTCAATAAAAAAAGATCCACAAGGTCAAATCTATGTTCATAATAATAGTAAGATGTTATTTGTCTTCTTCACTATTTGGACATTCACACGGATGATCCAAAAGCAATGAGGGGGAGGGTAAAACTGCTGGTGCCTTAGCATATGTCAAGGCAGTGGCCTCGTACTGTATGTCTTTCCCACCACGTACTCACAAGAAAGAAGAAACACTTTTACTTTAAAAATGTCCTCTATGAAAAAAAAAAAAAAGTCCTCTATGAAGCTGTAAGAAATATTAACTTTATTAATTGCAACCTTTGCATATATATATATTTTTTATATAACATGCTGTGTGAATATATAAAAAATATACATAAAGCACTTCTGCTTATTGAATGGTTGTCTCTGGGAAATGCTCTTGTGTAAATGTTAGAGCTGAAAACTGAATTCGTCCTTTTTTAAATGGGACACCACTTAACTGACTGACAGACAAACTATGGTTCTACAGATTTGAGTATTTGGCAGACATTTTCTTGAAAATGAATGAAATGAGCAGATCCCGACAAGCAAAACGACTGGCAGAGTTTGATGTCAATTATAAAATTTGGGCTTTCAAGCAAAAATTAGAATTTTGGAAAACTGTATGCACCATCATGCGTTTGACAGCTTAAAGACTCTTCTAATGAGCTCGATGGGGATATTAACAAATGTGATGTTTTGATATGACACAAAAGGAAATATGTCAACATTTGGAAGATATGAATAACTCAGTGAACTAATATTTTCAAAATAATTAATGCATGATGTTACAAAAATCTTACATGGGTATAAGAACCATTCAAAGTACAATTTAGACCAGTGGATTTTAACATAACAGAGTATGAAATTTTCATTGCTATGGTTTCAGATTCTACATGCAACCTTCTAGAAATTACCACTTGTCAAGATTTGTTGTAGTCAAAGGGAAACATCCATAAATATCTGAAATGACTACTAAGATACCCCTCCCTTTTCTAACTACATACCTTTACGGGGCTGGATTTTCTTCACCCACTTCAAACAAAGCAACATACCACAACAGATTAAATGCAAGCAGATGAGAACTGAGCTGTTCCTATTAAGCAAAAGATCAAAGGAATTTGCAGAAATGGAAAACAACGCCACTCTGAGTCTCACTAAACATTTTTTGTTTTATTATATTTTGGAAAGTATGGACATTTTTCAATTAAAAAAAGTTGTCTGTTCTCTTGTAATGGTTTTAAATGAATTAATAAATAAATATTTTAAACATTTCTCATTTTACTTTTTATATTAGCCATCAGTAAACTTCTCCTATAAAGGTACAGATAATAAATATTTTAGGCTTCACCAGCCAGTCTCTAGTACAACTAATCAACTCTACCATTAGAGCGTTAAAGAACCACAGACAATACATAAACAAATGCATTTGGCTGTGTTCCACCAAAACTTTATTTACAAACAACAGTCATGGGCTAGATTTGGCCCATGGGCCACAGTTTGCTGACCCCTGTCATGATAAATGTCAACAGATATAACCAACTAAAACAAAAGTTCTGTGGAGTCCTCAATAATTTAGAAGTATAAAGAGGTCCTGTGACCAAAACGATTGAAAAATCACTGTTCTACCCGAAGTATGAACACATCATCATCTTCAAAAGGAATTTCAGGGCTTCCCTGGTGGCGTAGTGGTTGAGAGTCCACCTGCCGATGCAGGGGACACGGATTCGTGCCCCGGTCCGGGAAGATCCCACATGCCGCAAAGCGGCTGGGCCCATGAGCCATGGCCACTGAGCCTGCGCGTCCGGAGCCTGTGCTCCGCAACGGGAGAGACCACAACAGTGAGAGGCCCGTGTACCGCAAAAAAAAAAAAAAAGGAATTTCATACAAGAGAAAGGCTGGGGGAGACAGGCCAAGGTGGGAGCCCTTCATCCAAGGGGCAAAAATCAGCCTGCTTATTTTTCCCTGGGGGGCAGATCCTGTAGGCAACACATGGTTTGGGGAGGTGAGGTTCTAAACACAAGAGCACTCCACTTTAATATTCCCAGTCACTCCTGGAACCCACCTCATCTAGAAAAAAGACTCAGATTTTAGCCAGTGTGGCCACCACCAGTGCCATGGGCCTGTCAACAAAATTCCCCTCTTTAGGAAGATGAAAGTCATGTGTGATGTCAAAGCACATCCGTAGGGTAACCTGCAACCATCCCCAGGGAAACAACAGGGGGTTCTCCTGCACCTCCCAGGGGCAAGAGTGGCCTGCATGGTGCTGAGGGTAGCAGGTCTGATCCTCCCACAAATAAGTCACTTCAAACCTAGACAGCACACAGAAGATTCCAGACTGCTCAGAGTATGCTCATTACGCCTGCCAAAGGGCTGGCTCCTCAGCCCTGGCCTCCTATTGTATATTTTAGTGCAGGAACTGAGTCACACCTGCAAATTCTATGACAGATGATGTTTTATTAACTTTGAAGAGTGCCGGCTCATTTCCTGGGTCCCAAGCCAAAATGACGTAATAGTGTCCTTTCAAAAGCCCACCAGAAGAAGTTGGTATAATGTCCAAAATAGTCCAAGGAATGAACACTGCTAAATTTCTTAATAAGTTCTGTGCCAATCAGCTCTAACAAGACAAAAGCCTGTCATGAGAGGCCCAAGGCAAACTCAGGACCGCCATCCCCCTATCGCCTGCTAGGTCTTCTTTCCTTGACTGTTTGTTTTTTTTTTTTCCTTCTAGCAATGCTTTGGGTGACAAGAAGAGTTTTCTGGTGTCTTTCACACACAGTCAGCTCTCCTGCCCACCAATCTTCTGGGTATTTTTATTTCACTCCCCGGATGATTTTATTGGATCAACACATCAAGCTGTGAGGTTTTACAAACATGAAATGTCAGCACAAACATAGATACATCCAGAATAGCACCATTCCCTCTCTGCCAATAGCACCCCCGAAGCAACACACAGACGCGCGCGCATACACACACACACACACACACACACACACCATCTTTCCTCAGTCATAAAAGTTACCCAGTTGAGCCCTTCTCCTCAGAATTCTGCTTCAGCCTCATTGAGTGACAATACACAGGGATTCCAGTACTGAGCTCACCAAAGGAGTAAGGCAAACACAGACAACACGTGCAAAGATATGGCAATCCACCTTCTAAGGGACAGGCCAGGCCTCAGTCTGCTTAGCGTGAATAAAAGCAGCCTCAAGACGAGAGAGCATAGTCTTGAGAGGTAGAGAACTGCCTTCTCAGAGCAGAGAGTGTGCCAGTGGCACTTGAACAAGTCACCAGGAGAGAGTGGGTTCATAGGGGAAGGGCAAGAGAGGAGGAGGGAACAGAGGCCCGTGCAAGGGCCTTAGAGTGATTCTGAACAGAGCAGGTTAATATAGCTACTCCCCAAATTGGACAACTGTGTGAAGTCAAGAGGAAGCACACAGGAAAATTGAGGCCTGGATCACTGAGGAAGGGTCAAAGGCCGGGCATGTGTGATGGATGAGACAAGAGGGCCCTGTCACTAAGGTTTCAGCCAAAAGCAGGGATTTATACCCTCAGCCACCCAGGAGATGGGGACCTGCAGGTTGACAAGGACAGAATCACACAGGCCACAACCAAACCTACTCTGCTGCTCACTAGCTGGGTGAACCAGGACAGGTGACTCGGTCTTTTTGAACCTCTTTTTTCATTTGTAAAATGGGAAGATAATAGTACTGTATTTGCTCTGGCTGCCATGACAAAATACCATAAGCCAGGCGGTTTAAACAACAAATTTATTTGTCATAGTTTTGGAGACTGGAAACCTGAGATCAGGGTGCTAGCAGAGGCGGGTTCTGGAGAGGTTGCTTTTCCTGGCTTGCAGATGTCCCCTCTCCACTGTGTCCTCACATGGTGGAGAGAGAGAGGGCTCTGGTCCCTTCCTCTTCTTATAAGGACACTAATCCCATCAGTGGGGGATCCACCCTCATGACCACCCTCAACTAAACCTAATCACCTCCTAAAGGCCCCACCTCCAAATACCATTACCTTGGAGGTTGGGGCTTCAAGATACGAATTTGAGGGGTGCAGACTTTCAGTCCATAGCAAGTACCCACCACAGAGAGATGTTGTGAGGGTTAAATGAAATTTACACACACAGGGCTGATTTAACACGGTGCCTGGCACATCACTGGAACTGTTTAAAGATGGCCATTGTTCTCATTTATTTTAGGGAATGGACAGAGGAAGCATTTCTACAGGCCAGCACCACTGTCACCCAGCGCTGTGTTTGGCAGGCAGTTTGCAATGACATTTCCAACAAGGGACATCATTGCCTGTTACTGAGAATTAGGGAGGCCTTGCTCCCTGGTCCCAGGAAGTCTCACTCCCCGTGTCTATGTCCTTGGTGCTACACAGAGGTCTGAGTTACGGGAGGGGTGATCTTCCTCAGGGCCTGGTGTCAGGGCCTCCATGGGCAACGAGATGAAGACAGGACCCTCCCTGGGTGCAGGAATCCAAGCAGAAGCCTGATTGAAAGTCACATCCTCACTTTTCCTTTTCCCCTATAACATGGACCAATAATCTCAAACCTGAGTGTGCAAACCAGAATCACCCCCAAGAGCCTGTTACAAAACAGATTTCTGGGCCCCACCTCCAGAGTTTCTAATTCAACAGATCTGGGATAGGCCTGAGAATCTGCATTCCTCGGTAGTTTCCAGGAGATGGTGCTGTAGCTGGTTTTGGAACTACACTTTGAGAATCACCACCGTCAACCATGAAACAGAGGGTGCAGTAGCATGTTTCCCATGCCAATCCAATCATTTTAGAAAAGACTGACTTTCCTATGCCTTCCCTCAGGATTCCAAATTGAGGACAGAATCAGCCACTGCAGTTTTCAACACAGGAAACAGTGGAGTCACTTTGAAAAGGAGAAGTGATATCTCATATTTGAGGTGAGTAAAGGTGCGGCTCAGGTAAGTCTGGACTATGTTCCCAGGGTATATGAAAGGGATCGGTCAAGCCTTTGAGAACTAGAACTGAGGGAGGAGCCAGGAATTCTAAACTATCAACTAGATGACAACCTATCTGTTTTCCCTAACAATTTCCCTGGCATTGGACAGTCTTATCTTAACACACCTATCGTGAAAACAAAGCATGTCAAATACTTGTTCGATTCCCACCCTATGTCGCTCTAGGATGTGATTGGATTGACTCTTGTTGTGGAAAGAATTCTCGGCTTCCCGTCTGCATCTGGGACTGGGTTTCCCCTACACCAAACCAGAAGAGTAGCAGGTGGAAACATCAAATGCTCTTTATCTACCTGCACACTGAAAGCAGGAATTCCCAGGTCTTCATGAACTCCCTCTTATTGAAGAATTGCATCCACTGGGCATTCTGCGAAGTTCAGTGGTAACTTCCCAAGTTACTTCAGGACACCAGCCAGCTGCCACCTTCTCTAAAGATGTTAACTTCTCTCAGACTAAGTATCACCACCCAAGAACCCTTACTGCCATACAAAAATTCTTCTAATATATACCTTTTATACGTATTTTATTGGGAGGAGGTAGCTCCAATGCAAGGGGATAACCACAAAGATTTTTTTCAGGTCATCCTCAATCTGTCCTTTCCTTCCTGTTGGGTGATCAGAAAGCCTTTAAGTACCCTAAACAAACTTGCCACATTAGACCCACATAAACTTGGATCTAACTCAGTGGTCCTCAGCTGGGGCCAACTCTGGCTCCCCAGGGACTTTTGGCCATGTCTAAAAATATTTTGGGTTGTCATAACTCAGGTCAGGGATGCTCCTGACATCTAGTGGATAGAAACTAGGGACGCTGCTAAACGTCCTACAATGCACAAGACAGCTCCCGCAACAAAGTTATCCAGCTCTAAATGTCAGTGGTGCCAAGTTGGAGAAATCCAGATAAGTGACTGTCTAGAGGGAACGGGCAACCTGACTCAGTTCCTAAATAATGAGCAGGATCTCTCGTTAAATTTCCAGCCTAATAGCACTCAAGAAAGTCCCTAGAACAGTGTAGTTTCTTCACATCCACATGAGAAGAGTGAGTATTTAAAGCCATGGTGTCATCCTTGGATGATGGGTACCTTAGGTTCGGTCCTCCCAGAAGGAACAAGTACAAGTGGTTCATTTGGGAAGTGATACCCGGAAACCTCAGTAGGGGAGTGGAGATGTAATACCAGGAAAGGAAGGAAGCCATTAGAAAGTGTGTTTTCAAGCAAGTTGCTACTGTGGGCAACTTCATCTTAATTCCAACAGGGAATGCCGGGAGAGACTGCAGAACCTTCATTATTTTCAGTTATCCCAACCAAGAGGCAAGGAGGCTGAGATATTTACTCACGCATCCTGTCAGTCACTGGTCGAGGGATCCCAAGGGTTACTCATTCCCCAGCACTTCCAACCATCCCAAACACAGGTAGAGTGGGCCCTCAAGCAAAGTCCGCAGGCAAGAACTTTCTGGTGTTGGTAGTGATACATGAAACTGACAAGTGTATGAAACTGACAAGTCTGAGTGGTTGTGGATGGGGCCACCAACAGCATCTGCTACAATGAGATTGCTGAACGCATTCATTTTTTACATTGTATTTCTCTCATGTTGAATATTTACAATAAATTTATTACATTAGTAACAAGAATAAAACACATATAACTAAAAATACCAGAGGGAAATGCAAAGAGCATTTAAAAGATGGGATAAAACGTAGCTCTTACAAGCAACTAAACTGTCCAATTCAAAACTAAGAACAAGGCAATTCAGAACCATATTGTACCCAACATGAAAGAGGTGACCCACCTTGTGGTGTTGGTAGCACGGTCATTTTAGATCTGTCATCTCATGTGCCACTAAGCTCCGAATCAGAGGGCCTTCTCAGTCATATTCCTAGTGCCTGCAGCAAGCTCCTGGAGGTGACAGAAGGAGGAAGCCAAGGCAGAGGTCCTGGTTTCCTAAACTTCACGCCTGGCTTTGGATCGCCTGTCTACAAAATTTGAAAATCCAGACTTATAAAAAGTACCTAAGTTTAAATTTAAAAAAAAACTATCAGCGAAGTAACTCTAGCAGAAACAAGAATGTTATGGGGAAATTAACTGATTTCAGTCAACACTGGAATGTTAAAACCACCCAGTCCATTTAGTGAGAACTCGCTTTCCAAAATCTGGTGTTTGTGGATTCATACACAATATAACTAAGAAGTCTAGACCTCATCAACCATCAAATACTTTATTTGTTACCTTTTCTTCACATTACTTTTTAATGCCAATAGTCTGAACCTCCACTCAAGTAATACATATAAAAGAAACTGAACTTGTTTCAACTGCATTAACATAAGGTGAATTAATTTAAATACTCCTCAGAAAAATGCAATTATCAGTCTAGGATTAATTTTAGCATCTTTCCTACCAGAAGAAGG
The DNA here is from genome assembly GCF_963924675.1 of Phocoena phocoena. NCBI lineage: Eukaryota > Metazoa > Chordata > Mammalia > Artiodactyla > Phocoenidae > Phocoena > Phocoena phocoena. Next base: position 32,981,213 of record NC_089232.1, on the reverse strand, counting down.
TGCTCAATTATTCTAAACTTAAGAATAATTTAAAGTAAATTTAAAGAAACTTCTCATATTTCAAGATTATCTCAGAAAATAATCATTATTTATTGATGTATATATTTGTTTTTCGCTACTTAGCTCCAATTTAAAAAGTTAATCATGAACATTTGGGAAGGAGAAAGGGCAGAGATTTTTGTTATTCCAGATAAGGATGATAGCATTGAAACCCAAAACAATAAACACACACATACATTTGTCTTTTTAAATTAACAAACATATTTCAGACAGTTTCATTCAGCACAGAAAAAATCATTTTAACGAGAAACACACATCCTTTTGAAATATTAACTATTCAAAAATTAATGTAAATTTAAAAAGGGGATTCTTTAAAAATAGAAAATGAACAGATTATTCCTACAGTATAAATTTGAGAACTTAAAATATTGGATATGTCATTGTAGAGGAAAAGGCCAGTCCAACAAAAATACACCTCATAGGACAGCTCTTTGGGAAGGCATTCTACCTGCTTGTGTTTATTCTCTACATGAGGTATGTAGGTCACCCCATCCAAGAATCTGTGGATAAACATTACCTGGAAGAGTCCTTTGAGCTAAAACTTAAGGCAAAATAACTTGCTGAGAGTGGCTAATTCACATTCTAGAATGAGAATGATCAACATTTTCCTATGGCTGACCTGTGGCGAAATGTACACAGTGAACATGGAGTTCTGACATCCCCTTCCTCCACCCTGTCGTCAAGACCACACATCTTCAGCTTGACCGTTTCTGGACCTTGCATCTCCCTACATGTGTCTCATGATCATGAAACTTTCATCTTATGTCGTCATGCACTGAAATTTCAATTTTTATTGTCCAGGGTATCTTACAAATGGATGATCATTTCAAAAATTCTTTTGACTTTTCACTCAAGCTGGTGCAGTGATTCACCACTCTGCTTCATAAAGAAAGCAACGATAAAGTGTAAAGACAAAAAGACAAAAATCCAAACTTGGCCTCAAACACCAGATAAAAATCTCTGTAGGTCAGAAAAGGATATAAATGCTAGGCAGTGAACGGGGCTGTAGCTGCAGACTCATTGGGGTTGTGTCAAAAGTATGCAGCAGACAACTTGAAAAGGCTCCCACTGACCACAGATGGAAAATGAAGCCTTGAAAAGAATGATATCTACCAAAAATGGAAACACAGTGAAAGTGGGAAATCCGGAGTTGGTAACAATACTTTTTAAAAAAATAAGTCGCCTTTTAAGAGTGCCAGAGACTCAAATCATTATTCTGAAGGCTGGCAAACAAAGGAAGAGAATCAAGTATTTATTCCCCCTTTCCTATATGAACTATACCTCTGGGTAACAATAGATGGAAAGGGAAAATTCTTCTTTAGGAGAAGAATTCCACCTAAATAAATAAGAAATGATGGAATTGGAATATCACCATTTTGCAACCCCTAATGAAATAATGGACATGGGCAGATACCACCAATGGCTGCTAAAACCAGCAGGTGAAAAGCTGATCAATCTTAATGTCATGAAAAACAGAAACAGATGTTATGTGCCTTCTCTTAAGTGCCATGGGAAGTATACACCACCACCTCCGAAGTATTCTTGGAAAAAGAAAAAAAAAAAAAAAGCCAGATCTCATCAAGCCTCATCTATAGGTCTATTATCATTTTATGGGTAATGGAGGAGGTGGAGGTACATATTGAACCATATCACAGAGGAAAAGAGAAACTACGTTAACCTTCTTAATAAATAATTGTAAGAAAACAAGAGATGAGAGTTGGAAACGTTCTACATATTTGATTATTTTTTTTAAGTAGTGTCAGTTTTTTTAGATGTGATAACTGCATTGTACTAATGCTTTAAAAAGATTCACACTGAAGTATTTACTGATAAAATGATATAATGTCTAATTTTACTCCAGAATAATCCATTGCAGGAGGGAGGAGGGAGATTCGAGGAAATGCAACTGACCATGTGATGAGAATCATGGAAGTTACACCACTAGTTAATATTACAGAAAGAGAGAGAGGTGGAGGGAGGGAAGGGGTGAGGGTACTAGAGCACTGAGTGGAATTTCATTGAATCTGTACACCTTTAGTAGCCAAGGTGTGGCTCAAAGACCAGCAGCATCAATGTCACCTGCCAGCTTGCTAAAAAGGGGGAAGCTCAGGCCATGCACAAGATCTCCTGAATCAGAAACCACATGAACAAGATCCCTTCGTAAAATTTGTGTACACAGTAAAGTTTGAGAAGTACTTTTGCAGATCACTTGGAAGAAAATGATTATCCTCCAATCCATGCTATACTACTCCATTTATTTAGGTCTACCCTAATGGCTCTCAATAATTTTTTATAGTTTTCTGTAGAGTCCGTATTAGTCAGACTGGGCTGCCATAACAAAATACCACAAGCTGGGTGGCTTAACAACAGAAATTTACTCTCTCACAGTTCTGGAGGCTCAAAGTCCAAGATTAAGGTGTCAGCTGATTCAGTTCCAGGTGAGGATCACTTCCTGGGTTGCAGATGGCCACTTTGTCTTCACATGGTCTTTCCTCTAAGAATGAGCAGAGAGAGCAAGAGAGCCCTCTTGAGTCTCTTCTTATAAGGACACTAATCCTACCAGATCAGGGCCCCACTCTTGACTTTATTTAACCTTAGTTACTTCCTTAGAGGCCCCATCTCCACATACAGCCACACTGGGGGTTAAGGTTTCCACATATGAATTTTGGGGGTACACAAACATTCAATCCATTAACAGAGGCCTTGGGCCAAGCTTTTTGCATTTATTCCTGGATAATTAGTATTCTTAACTGATTTATGAATTATAATAATTTATTTGTAGATTCTTCTAAATTTTCTGTGTACATAATCCTATCTTCAAATAAAGGCAGTTTTTGTTTGTTTGTTTGTTTTGCATTACACAGGCCTCCCACTGTTGTGGCCTCTCCCATTGCGGAGCACAGGCTCTGGACGCGCAGGCTCAGCGGCCACAGCTAATGGGCCCAGCAGCTCCGTGGCATGTGGGATCCTCCCGGACCGGGGCATGAACCCATGTCCCCTGCATCGGCAGGCAGACTCTCAGCCACTGCGCCACCAGGGAAGCCCCAGGCTGTTCTCTTTTTAAGGCTTTTACAAAATTGTTATTATTCCCCACCTGTCTCTAGATCAATGCTTCTCAACCTTGGATAGTCATTACATATCTTGAAGAGCTTCAGACAATACCAATGCCTGGACACCATGCCCAGAAAGTCTGATTCGTTCTTCCTAAACCTGAGGATATTTTTTTTAAACTCCGAAAGTGATGTGGAGCCAGAACTCAGAGCCACTGGTCTAGACACTGCTCTGGAGTCAAGAGGAACAATTCCCACTCATAACAAACACAGGGGAATCTATTTCTTGTGGTGTGGTCTTCTCTCTCCAAATATATTAGAGAAGGGTTGACACTTTCTCATATAATATAATACCTTTTCCTTTGCTAGAAATTGTTCACTGCCTGACTCCTTCAAGGGTCAGCCCATGATTTCAAACAACGTAGCAAAACCTTAGCTATCCAAACAGAGTACATAAGACTCTAGGCAAAGAACCATACATGTGGAGGTCTGAGAACACTAACTTCCCAATAGGACCTCTTCAAATATTAATTTAGAAACCTTATTTGGAACAAAGAAAATAAAGGAGAAACTAGAAGAGAAACTTTCCATTAAATTTGTCCAGTTTTGAGGTAAGTCATCTTAATTTTAGTACTATCAACATAACATTTTAAGTAGCATTTTCTTACAAAGCCCCTACTCCCTTTCATTTGAATTTGTATAGTTGATGGTGAAAAATGGGCATGGTTGTACCCACCTTATAGCTGAAGAAACATACGCATAATTTCAGTGACTTATTTCAAAGTCAGCAATCATTGACAGAATCAAGAAAATCAAAGCTGGGCTTCCCTGGTGGCACAGTGGTTAAGAATCCACCTGTCAATGCAGGGGACACGGGTTCGAACCCTAGTCCGGGAAGATCCCACATGCCGCGGAGCAACTAAGGCCGTGCGCCACAACTACTAAGCATGCACTCTAGAGCCCGCAAGCCACAACTACTGAGCCCACACACCACAACTACTGAAGCTCACGTGCCTAGAGCCCGTGCTCTGCAACAAGAGAAGCCACCACAATGAGAAGCCTACACACTGCGACGAAGAGTAGTCCCCGCTCGCCACAACTAGAGAAAGCCCACGCACAGCAATGAAGACCCAACGCAGCCAAAAATAAATTAATTAATTAAATAAATTTAAAACAAAAAGAAAATCAAAGCTGTGTTGTAATGTTCCTCCTGATGTTCTACAATTAATACTAAAAAATACTCTATTAAGATATTTTCCTCAAGATATATTTTAAGAAGCAGTATTTAAGCCTGGATCTTCAAATTCCATTAAATTTAAAATAGCCACAGGACTTCCCTGGTGGCACAATGGTTAAGAATCCGCCTGCCAATGCAGGGAACATGGGTTCGAGCCCTGGTCCTGGATGATCCCACATGCCGCGGAGCAACTAAGCCCGTGTGCCACAACTACTGAGCCTGCACTCTAGAGCCCGCGAGCCACAACTAATGAGACTGGGAGCCACAACTACTGAAGCCTGTGCGCCTGGAGCCCGTGCTCCCCAACAAGAGAAGCCACTGCAATAAGAAGCCCGTGCACCACAATGCAGAGTAGCCCCCGCTCGCCACAACTAGAGAAAGCCCACTCACAGCAACGAAGACCCAATGCAGCCAAAAAGAAGTAATTAAAAAATAAAATAAAATAGCCACAAAAATAAGTCGAGCAAAATAAATCCTGAAATTTGAAAGCTAGGTCTCTATGGTCTGTAAAGACAACTACAAATTATATTTAGTTTCAGCCTTTAGTTTTACCATCGTTTACTTTCAAAACGAACTTTGTTTCATTTATTTATAATTTCCCTTTATCTTGATAGCAAATACAAATAAATCAAAACCACATGGCCAAATGATAGACACAGGGGAGATGTATAGGTGACTATTACTGAAGAAGTGTATAGAACTTTCTTTTTTTTTAATTATTTTTATTTATTTATTTATTTATTTATTTTTGGCTGTGTTGGGTCTTCGTTGCTGCACGCGGGTTTTCTCTAGTTGCAGCGAGCGGGGGCTACTCTTTGTTGCGGTGCACGGGCTTCTTATTGCGGTGGATTCTCCTGTTGCAGAGCACGGGCTCTAGGCACGCGGGCTTCAGTAGTTGTGGCTCACGGGCTCTAGAGCACAGGCTCAGTAGTTGTGGCACACGGGCTTAGTTGCTTCACAGCATGTGGGATCTTCCTGGACCAGGGACCGAACCTGTGTCCCCTGCATTGGCAGGTGGGTTCTTATCCACTGCGCCACCAGGGCAGCCCCAGAACTTTCTTTCCTAGAAATTTTCCAAGAGGATTTACAACCCTCGGCCCCTAGATACTCTGGACTAATAGAAATGGCAACTGAGACTCTTTCAGTGTAGTGACTCTACGTAGTTTCTAAAGATACTAAATACATCTCACATAAATCTGTCTTGCATTGAGACAATACACATGCTTCACTTCTGCCCCTTCACCCCCCTCCAAAAAAAAAAAAAAAATTGCTCCAAAAGGAGGGAATGGTGAAAATAAGAATTATTTCTCTCTCCTTGTTCTTGGTTTACAGCAGACACTGATGGCCACAGTCCAAACCCAGGAAGGTTATCAGATATAGTTTCAGGTTGGGGTTTCAGGTCTCAGTACCCATAAATACTGCTGGAACTTCTTGAGTACTGTTAAAGGAAGTTAGACATTGAGACTCTGGTGGCCATATACTTCATTATTGGGGGAAAACTATCCCACTTTCCAAAAGTTCATTTCCACTAAGAGTTAAGTAACATGAGGTCAACCTGATCCATATCATACGTACATCAAAAGGCAATGATAATGTGCCAGTAAGAAATAAAATCAAGAAGGGTTCAGGTTCCAGGCACAACTGGAAGGTCTCAAACTCAACAGGGGAAGCAACACACGCTCTGTTCTTCCATGATCCTCTGACAACAAGCCCCAGGATGATACCCTGGCTTCACTCAATACTCAGTTTTCTGGACAAATGCAACCTTTCCATTCTGCACTTAATATTTTATGTAACTCATTGAAGCTTTCAGATAGACTAAATATATTTTGTCTAAAAATTAAAAGATTCTTTTAAAGTAGTACGTTGACAAATGTTTGGGAGAAAGGGACAGCTGTATTTTCACCTAAGCAGATTTCACATATCTGTACAAAATCATAAAATAAAATAAAAAACAAGTGTTTGTTACTTTGTCACTGCCTCAATTCCATTTCACATTTTCAGTTGGAGCTATATATCATTTGTAAGGTATGCTCAGTTCGGAACTAAAGCCATTGTAACTTTATAGAAATGGGATGAAATCTTCAAAGACACTCATTACTTTAAATCTGCTTGGTAAGCAATTTTTTAAAAGAAAAAGGAAAACAAATTCTTGTATATGAACGAGATCTCCAAACTCAATGGATTTTTCTCCAAGAATGATCTTTAAAACAGGGTATCAAGAAAATGACCCCTTTCCACGGTTCCTTGATATTCAAAATCTCTGTTCACAAGTTTCCTGCTAAATAAGTTTTTCTTAATATCTAGTTTGGCTCTTATTTTTCACTTTTAAAAACAGAAAAGTAATGGCATGGGAATTTTGAAAGATATTTTGTGACTAAAAGAAACTGGAATAGAACTTTACAATGTGGCTTTGGTAACAATAAAGCATACATTTAATCTTTTATGTTACTACCATAACATACATCCAGTGATAAGATGTGTTGGCGTCTCACCTGCTTTAGTTACATATCAAGTTTTAATCACTTTATTTTCTCATCACCCACGAAATCCAAATAGCTTCCTCTTCATTTTTGCGAATGCAAAAGCAAAACTAACTCTTCTATGTTCTTTTGCTGCCACCCAGTGGCTATGATCAGCAAGTGCCAGGATGACAAATCTAACTGAAGAGACAGAAACACACCTTCAAGAAAACCCGAAGCATGAAAATCCAAATTATGAAAAGGGATAAATGTCGAAGCAGTCAGTTACGTGAAAAAGGGTTCCTTTATGTTGCATAAAGATTGAGGGAAAACCTCCCCTAGATTGTAATTTCAAGCAAAAATGGGAGCTCAGCACTTCACTCTTCCTAGGCGCAGGCTGGTTGGGCGTCAGCGCGTAGTAGGCGTTTAAACACCTGTTTAGCCTAATCCGTTTCATTAAAATGCTTATTATAATCAAGTGGGAAAATAAAAAACAACGAAAAAGCTGTATTTGCATTTGAATATAAATGGATAATAGGCTCAAATAAAGTATTTTAAATGTTAGTCAATTATCTTTCAGTGAGAGGACTTCCTTCTCTTTTTTTTTGGCCCCGCCGTGCACCAGGAGGGATCTTAGTTCCCCGACAAGGGATCTAACCGGCGCCCCCTGCAGTGGAAGCGCGGAGCCTTAACCACTGGACCGCCAGGGAAGCCCCGAATACTTTTAAGACGGTCTGAGCAGGAGAACAAATTGTCAAAACCGGTCAAAAATTCAGGATGATTTTCCCGTCGCGGACACAAGCGATAGAGCACGCGGTCAGAGATATGATATTGCTCCAAATCATGCTCCAAAGTTGGTGTGCAAATTTAACACCGAGACTACATAAACCAAAACTGAAACCAGCTTTCCAGTGTTTGAAAATTCAGTGTAGGTTTAGCCAATCAGCAAACAGCATCCATGGCCCTGGTCCTCTCCTCCTGCGAAGCCCCTCTGTGTGCAGTTTCTGGGCGGGTTATGAAGTTCAGGGCAGAGACAGTGAGAGAGGTGCAGTCTCCAGAGTGGACTCACATCCTAGCCTCACTAATTATGTGCTCTTCGACATAAATACCCACTTCAATTGGCTTGTGTAGATCACAGATGAGATAACACAGGTCTGCCCCAACCATGGCCAGGACCTGGTGTTAGCTGCCACAAATGCCCACACATGGACCAGGCACGACCTTAATATACATACGCACAGAAAAATTATTATTCAGAGAGGAAAGGATGATTGGAGAATTTTTCATTTGTAAATCATTTTTAAAATTTATAACCTATGCTTTAACTACAGGTACCAGTACAAAAACAGTAAACAATGCGCCTGGAATCCAGCGGTGAAAATGGCAATCCAGTAGGAACTTTAAGGTATCACTTATTCCACTTTATCTTGATAAATGGCAAAAATATTTAAAACAATTGGAAAGGACAAAGCCCTAGTAAATTCAGTTGTGCTTCCCAACCCACATATTAACAAGCATTTCTTATTTCTCTCTAACAAAAAATATGTATTTGGGGAAGAGGATTCCTAAGCTTTGCCTCATAGAAATTTGAATATATTGAAAATACCTTCCAATGAGTCAGGAAATTCACAAAATCTTAAGACACATTTTAAAGGAAAGCCCAAGTCTTATTCAGAATGAAATGTTCTAGTTGCCAGCTTCTCAGGATGCAGCCCCTAGCTCCATTTCTATTTTATCATCAAGAAATATAAGATTTTCTACCTCTCCTTTGATCACTTAAATAATTTTTTTGCTTTGAACCCCTACAAAAACATATAGCAGAATCCACAAATAAAAGCTTTAAAAATAAATTCCACCACCACCAAATGCTGGCAAGACGTGGAAAAACAGGGACCCTTATTCATTGCTGGTGAGGATACAAAATGGTACAGCCACTCTGGAAAAGTTTGGCAGTTTCTTACAAAACTGAACATACTTTTACCATATGATCATGCAATCACACACCTTGGTATTTACCTACAGGCAGTGAAAACGTATGTTCACACAAAAACAGGCATGTGGATGGTTACGGCAATTTTATTCGTCACTGCCAAAACTTGGAAGCAACCAAGATGCCCTTCAGTAGGTGACTGGATAAATAAACTGTGGGACATCTAGGCAACAGAATATCATTCAGCACTAAAAAGAAATGAGCTATCAATCCATGAAAAGACATGGAGGAATTGAAATCCAAATTACTAAGTGAAGGAAGCCAATCTGAAAAGACCACATACATGATTCCAATTGTATGACATTCCGGAAAAAGCAAAACTATTAAGACAGTAAAAAGATCAGGGGTTGTGAGGAGGAGGGGATGAATGGGTGGAACACAGAGGATTTTCAGGGCAGTGAAACTACTCTGTACAAGACTATCATGAGGGATACATGTCATTATATATTTGTCCAAACCCAAAGAATGTACAACACCCCGAAGGAACCCCAACGTAAAGCATGGACCCTGGACGATAATGATGTATTTATGTAGGTTCACCCGGGTATGTAACAAATGTACAACTCTGGTGGTGGATGTCTGGTGGTGGAGGCAAGAGGGGGTATGTGGGACCTCTCTGTGTTTTCTGCTGTGAACCTAAAACTACTCTAAACATAAAAGTTTATTAATTAATCTATTAAAAATTACATATAAGAGGGAAGGGGAGTACAGGCAACAAGGACATCTCATACAATTATAGCTTAAAATGATTAATTCAAATATTTCTGTAAATTTCAAGGCAACACATAAGAACTAAGCTTAACAAGTCAGAGTCTAAGAAGATATGTATTAAGCTGTACCTGGTACCTCCCTTAAAGGATTAAAACACACATTGACACTATTCCCAAAAGCTGCTTTTAACATTTCTTTTCAATGTTATATATTTAAATTATTGTAAGTTACCTTAAATGCCTAGCTAAGCAAGAGAATGAAATTTAATTACAGATATTTCCAATGTTATGTATCTAGGTATAATATAGCTAAGTATATGTAATATAGCTCAAATAACAACTTACGCTAAAATAAAAATTTAAGTAGTCGATGATTAAGGAAACACTATTAGGTTGGTCTTTATTACTGTCTTCTACAAATTTAAAAAGTGATAGATAAAATCTAGCAATTGTAATTCCTTAAGGTTTAGTTTAAATTGTTTAGAAGAAATCCTAAAAAAGATTTTATATTTTGCTACACTTATGACGTATATAACTTTTGATATTGAACAATTAATTTCCACTACAATACAGTTAGATTGCAGTGAGAAAATAGATCCTGAAAAAAATATAAGCATGTTTCCTATGAACTAACCTCACTTTATGAAAATTAGGTGCAGTAAGATCCCTCTTCCGATTCGGCATTATTAAGACAATCAAGCAAAGATCCCACTATCACTTACACATAACCCTATTTTTGTGGTATCTCACCTTACCTTAAACAACATTTAGAAGTTTCAAAAGAGTATAGAAAGCAGGTTAGAAAAAGAGCCACTTTCAACTAAGAATTCTCATTTTTCTGGCTATATCTGAATGTAATTTGTCTAACATTAAAAATAAACTGGGCCCACATGTAGGAAACTATTAAATGCCTACATTTTTATATACACATGGTGTTTTTTTTAAGACAATGAAATACCTGCTATTACACGTAAGCATTCTCACGTTATTTCCTTGTCACGGAAGGATTTTATTTCTTGCCTAACATCTCACAAACTGAATAACTAGCATTCACTAGGTTATCCGATTCTCGTGCTGCTTCTTTGAGCAAATGTTGATCAGTACAACTTTTTTTCTCATTTCTTTTTACCGAAGAAACCATGCACACAACAGAAAACAAAAAACCTTTGCTCCCACTTTACTTCTGCTCATGTGAGGGATTATCACTCTTAAATAACTGGTCTTTAATTCTGGTGATTACCTTCATAACACACACCCACACTGCTATTTCGTTGGCCCTCGTCTATTGACTCCCCAGCCTAAAAATGAGGATTTAATTTATACCACTCCCCGCACCTTACTCCCTTACTCCTTCCAGTTTTTGACAGAAGAATGAAATCACTTTGTACACCAGAAATGAAATCAGTTTGACTGAATCACGTTGCTGTACACCAGAAACTAACACAACATTGTAAATCAATGATACTTCAATTTAAAAAAAGAAAGAAAGAATATAGCTATTACCTTTACAACTTACTTAAAATCACATTCACCCAACAGTGTCGTGCAGCATCCAGGTTTCCTGCCATGAGCATGCCCTCTTCCCTCCTCCCCATTTCTAACTCACTTCTGTCTACCATACCTTCACTTTTACATTATCAAAGTTGATTTCCTTCACATTCTTGTCTTCTGTTTAATCTACTGGTTGACTGTAAAAGCTGAAAACCAGTAAGCAACATTTACAATTTCTTTTAATTAAACTGGTCCCTAATCATTAAGATTAAAAACCCACTTCTGAGTTCTCTAATACCTAACTTTAAAGGGAAAAAAAAAACGGAATGGTACACTAGAGTTAAGAATTTGGGGGGGGAAAAGTTTTAGGGCTTTAAAAAAAAAATCTCTATACAGATGAATTCAATAAGCAATTTTTTAAGTGGTTTGTGCTCTTGGATGAGCACAAATTACATACAACGTGTGTAAGATGTTTTATGTATTTATTTTCATTATTTGAACCTGACTGCTGTGTTATATTAGGAAGAGACAACATGGCACATGATAATAGGCTTAGTGAAAATCTCTCCCCCATGGAAACCTGACAGGGTTTTCTTTCCTTCAGGGAAATGAGTTTCTTCAAACCAAGGTAAAGTTTAAAAGATGGTACACTCAATCAAAACTAACAAAGCCTGCTAGAGAGGTCTGAACACTTTGGCTTCAGAAAGAGTATACCAGACCCTTGACATTTCAAGGTCTAAATTTTGAGATCTTTGCTCCAATTCAAAAATAGTCCTAGATTAAGTCTACATAGGTTCCTGGTTTTCTTCAACATTACATTTTCATCTTGTGTCATGATGTTTCTTTGCACATACTTTCACTCCAAGTTATAAATCTTTTTAATTCCTTCCATCTAAACGGCCATTGTATTAGTTTGCTAGGGCTGCCATAACAAAGTACCACAAACTGAGTGGTGTACAAGACAGGAACGTATTGGCCTCACAGTTGGGGAGGCCAGAAGTCCAACATCACAGTGTTGGCAGGGCTGGTTCCCTCTGAGGGCTGTGAGAGAATCTGTCCCATGCCCCTCATGTAGCTTCTGGTGCTTTGCAGGCAACCTTTGGTATCCCTTGGCTTATAAAAGCAACGCCCTGATCTCTGCCTTCATCTTCATATGGTGTTTCCCTGGGTGTAAGACTATGTCCAAATTTCCCCTTTTTATAAGGACACCATATTGGATTAGGGCTCACCCTGTGGTCTCCTCTTCACTAACTACAACCACAACAACCCTATTTCTAAATAGGGTAATATTATGAGGTATTAAGAGTTAGGACTTCGGGCTTCCCTGGTGGCGCAGTGGTTGAGAGTCTGCCTGCTAATGCAGGGAACACGGGTTTGAGCCCTGGTCTGGGAGGATCCCACATGCCACGGAGCAACTAGACCCATGAGCCACAACTACTGAGCCTGCGCGTCTGGAGCCTGTGCTCCGCGACAAGAGAGGCCGCGATAGTGAGAGGCCCGCACACCGCAATGAAGAGTGGCCCCTGCTTGCCACAACTAGAGAAAGCCCTCGCACAGAAATGAAGACACAACACAGCAAAAATAAATTAATTAATTAAGAGTTAGGACTTCAACATATTCATTTTGGGGGAAAAATTCAACCCAGAGCAGCCATTTTTCACATGATAAAGTTTGACATCTCCTAATCACTATACACTGTTTGAATAACTGCTGAATTTCCCATGCTTGTAACAGAACTTGGCACACATGAGGAGCTCAATATATCTGTTGAATGAATGAGTGAATAAATGAATGTGACTGCAAGTGAGGAAAAAAACTGTAGCTGTTGAGAGATTGATTAGCTAGGCTAAATCATTAGCTGAACAAGGCCTTCCTGCATGGAATTTAGCAGGAATTAAGATTATGCCTTGGCAAAATTGCAAAATACCATATATATACTCCATGAACCTCTAAAGTCACTCACCAAAAAAACCCCCAAAAAAACCCCATAAAGTCACTCACCAATAGTGAAAATCATAAATGTTGAGACTCACAAATGTCAAAACCCACAAAACCCAGCAACTATAATACATATTTTTCCCCACCCTTATATTGCCCCTCCCCACTGGCAACCACTAGTTTGATCTGTGAGTCTGCTTCATTTTTGTTTTATTCACTAGTTTGTTGTATTTTTTAGATTCCACACATAAGTGATTTCATATAGTATTTGTCTTTCTCTGTCTGACTTATTTCACTTAGCTTAATACCCTCCAAGTCCATCCATGTTGCTGCAAATGGCAAACTTTCATTCTTTTTTATGGCTGAGTAGTAGTCCATTGTGCGTGTGTGTGTGTGTGTGTGTGTGTGTGTGTGTGTGTGTGTGTGTACACCACATCTCTTCTATCCAGTTATCTGTGTTTTGGGTTTTGGGGGGTTTTTTGCCACACCGCACAGCTTGGGGGATCTCAGTTCCCCGACCAGAGACTGAACCCAGGTCATGGCAGTGAAAGCTCGGAATCCTAACCGCCAGGCCACCAGGGAACTCACTCTATCCATTTTACCTGTTGATGGACACTTACGTTGTTTCCATACCTTGACAATTATAAATAATGAACACTGGAAAACTAAAAATGGAACTACTATATGATCCAGCAATTCCACTCCTGGGTACATATCCGAGAAAAACAAAAACACTAAAAAAAGAAACTAGCACCCCAAATGTTTATACATACTTTTAATGATTTCTTTCTTTTTTTTTTTTTGCGGTATGTGGGCCTCTCACTGTTGTGGCCTCTCCCGTTGCGGAGCACAGGCTCTGGACGCGCAGGCTCAGCGGCCATGGCTCACGGGCCCAGCCGCTCCGTGGCATGTGGGATCTTCCCGGACCGGGGCACGAACCCATGTCCCCTGCGTCGGCAGGCGGACTCTCAATCACTGCGCCACCAGGGAAGCCCAATGGTTTCTTTCTTAAGGGAAAATAGTAAAGAAGGAAAGGATCAGAAATGGGATAGTAACTGATTTCAATTTAAATAAGTCAAGGAATGTATTATTAGAGAGAGCAAAGGTCACTAAATGAAACAATATCAGCCAGATACATTACAACATGGTCTACAGACCACCGCTCTAGCACTAAATCAGAAATGATTCCTTGTTATAATCATTCTTTTGTATTTTAATAATTAAACATCTTTGGACAAGCTCCAAGATGAATTATACACTATAGTAAATTGCATGTAACAAGCCTCTATCCTTTTTACAATAACATTTTTCAACATAGGCTCTCAATAGCTAATACTCACCTAATAAGAAACTGAAGGTATTCTTTTCTATTTCTCCTAATCATCTCATTCAAATCCTATCACCATGAATTTCCTGGGTACTTGGCTTTCAAATACTGTACTACTATAAACTTTAAATTCAAGCCCTGGATAGGTCTACATTCATTTCAGCAGAAGCATCTTGAAATGCTGAATTATCTTCAAGTTCCTTCAATCATTTATTGTAGCTGCCAAACTGAAACGGCACACCTTAAAGGCAACACTAAACTGAAAGGAAATAATAAAAGAGTCTCTTAAATGTTTCATTTATGAAAGCTTATCTTTCCTGCCATGAAATTTTGTGTACTATCTGAAATATATCACTTTACAAAATTGACATCTTGCATGCAGTTATTTTGCCATGATACACTTGCCAGACTTCAAGGTTTTGGGGAGGGGTGTCGGAGGGAAGGGACTGGCTTGTTTTCTCAACCTTTTATAAACAGAGCTAGGCTGGTTTTGGTTTTTGGCCTAAGATTGGGAGTAGGGGGTTACAGAATTAAAATTAAGTCTCAATTGCCAGTAGATATCACTATAGCTACCCCCTTTTCTGGATAGCTTTAACTAATCTTCCTGGCTATATTAAAATTATACCATAAAATAAACACTTTAAAAGGCACATCAGGTCAGAGGGTGGCTGCTCCCTGAAAGGAAAACAAATCTGCAAACCAAAATTATTCAAAGCATTTTCTTGAAATCCTGCACACAAGCAATATAATACCAAATTAATCAAGGAGAACAAATCTACAGAATAATGTAATAAAATCTGTATACTTTTCCTCCTAACATAATTGTTAATGAAAACTATAAAATGCTAATATTTAAAATAAGCAAAATATGGTTTGTATTTCCAAAACTGATGAGTTTTAGACCAGGATATAGGGAAAAGAAATGTTTTTATTAGTTAAGTACATTCAGATCACATTTATATAAAATAGGTTGCTATTCAGTTAAAAGAGCCCCTGAATTTATCAGAGCAAGTTTACTAACTATTCTATGAAGGGAGGAAACAAGATGCCAGTTCTTCTTTTTCTCCGCTTTATCTACCAAACTTAGCTATTACATGAGGCTCAGAATCACTGTTCAAACCTTTCTCAGTTAATGTTACTTTGTAAAGCCAGAATTTCTGATAATTTATTGCATAAAGGTATGGTTTAACAGTATTATAAGCTAAGTGATTCCTAAAACATCTTTTTCTCCAATGACCTACGCTTAGGAAAAAGTATCTATATTCAATACATTGTCCATTTTTTAAGCATTTCCTGTATTTCTAGTCAATTTTTAAAGGCTCATTTAGAAATAATACTAATCCATTTCTAATAGCTAAGTAGAACAATTTTTTTAATTTGCAGGGTATCTTAAAAACCAATCAATTTGACATAACCTCAAATTCCAGGAATGTAAACCATAATTCAAGCTTCAGTTTTCCTCTTAAAATATTCTACTTACTAAAATGAATTCCCATCCTGCAACTATGAACAGTAAGAAAATTGTGCTTAAAATAATATTAAAAGACTAAATCTCATTATTTAGTATTAGATTAATAATCCATAATTCTAATCTTAAAAGTATCTATAGCTATAACCCCTCCAATTTGTTAATTCCCAAAGAGATTAATACAAGATATAATTAACATCTAACCTTAGAGCAGACTGTCATTTGGAACAAACTATGCTAACAATAACTGTACCATAGTCAAATAGATCAACCCATCACCCTTTATGATTCTGACTAAGGTTAATGAGCACAACTTGTCATAAATTTTCCAGTAACTCTGAAAAACTGAATTGAATGAAAAGACTAGTGTTTTCATAATACTTAAAATAGAATAAAGGCTGGAGTTGTCTTATCTGGAACCTAGCACAGTATGTAACAATGTAAATGTCATTAAGTATTTGTGAAATGCATAGACAAAAAATAAGCAACCCAATACACTTACTATCACTCAGCTCCTTACTATGTGCGAGTAAGTACTTAAAATCATACATAATAAAATGGAATACACTCAAATTGTTTTTTACCTCTAATAAACACTTAAAAGAATTGTTCACTTAAGAATCTCCAGTTTAAGAGAAGGTAGAATTGGACTTTCACAAACCAATAATTTGGCTAATGACTTTCTGCAACTGCATGACATTTTTCATTTAACTTTTTTTCTTAATGAAATGAGAAAATATAAAGAAATGCAAGCTATAACCTTCTTTGCAATAAATAACACTAGGCCACTATATTTGATCTTAATAACATTTATTTCTCTCATGAAGAAGTTACTTTAAAAAAAAAAAATTTGAATTTTGAGGAGCCGAAGGTGAAAAAAGGAGTGAACTAACTATAAGTGTTCTTCCACTTCAAAAATCGTCTGACATCTGAGCCAGAAGTCTTTCTGCATCTATCAGTGACCACCTCTTCATGTGTCATAGAGTTCAACATGCGTTACAAAATCCATTACATTTTAAGACCATTTCCAATATCTGCTACCATAAATCAAGAAATCCATTTATTCAAGGTTACTTATGGAGAATTAGTCACGCAAAAAATTTTAACAACTTCATTTTCAAAAATTAAAGTATTTTACTGTACTTGGCATTCCTATACATAATGATGTGAATTCAAAGACTGAAAGCATTAAGGGTATATAATTAAAATTCATGGGCTTAGACATAAAAAAATTCGTTTAATATTTAGAATTCTCTGTAGCAAATACTGCAGAAAAATAAATCAGAATATAAACACAATGTAATCTCCTTTGGATTTCTCCTCTGCTTAAGTGGCATTAAATAACATACAAAGTTGTTCCAAAATACTTCTATGTAATTGCCATAGCCTCAGAAACATAGAATAAAAAACTCTGAAAACATGAGGCCAAGAGAACTGTGGGCACTATGCATAAGGAACAAAAACTCGTGAATTCCCCCATTCCTAAGGATTTCTAAAAACTACCTTCCTAATTTCAAGAGAAAATTTACTCAAAAGAGAAAAATAAGAAACAGGTCAGCTACACAACACTTACAGCTTTACTGATAGGGTACAGCCATTATGCCAAAATTCAGCCATCAATATACAACCTCATTTCCAATCTAAAGTTAATGAGAATATATTTTACTTTAAATGGGACATGGTGGCAAAGTACCAAGAATTAAAGAATAACCTTAAAAGTCTTAATTTCATACTTCAAATATCACAAAAAACAGTAATTCCCAAAATCATGAAAGCGTAATGAAATAACTTCACAGAAAAAATGGACATTTAAGTCATTTCTTTCTTTCCTAATATTATATAGTGAAAACAGATGTATTAAAACTTCAGCATACTTCATAAAATCATTATTCATCGAAAATAGACAAATGTTTGCAAAGAACATTTAACTTAAATTTCATAGTTGCTTATAAAATGGCACTTGAAAAATTGACCTATGTAAGGAAATAAGAGTCTTGTCAAGAAACAGTAAACTATAAATATAAAATATACCACAATGTTAAAAAAAACCACATAATGTTCTATAGGAAAATCAATAAGGATAACTTAATCTTTCTGGGGGAAAAGTATTTAGCATTACAAATTTAAAATGCAAATTTTACACACGAATTCAATATGGAATACATTTAAACCTTACAATGGCACATAATCATCATCTATTTTGTGGAAAACAATAAAAATTATGTACTTTTTGAATATGTGTACATCAAAACCAAAAGGTTAACTTTTACTTTTTCCTTTATTGGCAATTTTGGATGCATTTTTAGGTTTTGGTTCCCATAGGGCATTTTTTACAAATCTTGAAGCCGCAGCCCTGTCTAGCTTGCCAGCCTTTTTCTTGTCTGTTATTTCCTTGACTCTGTTCATGTATACTCTGATTCTCTCCTTAAAGACAAAAAAAGAAGAAAGGCAACAGATTTACTAAGCTGCTCACCACTGAGTTCTACTATACTATACCTCAGTTCAATTCAACAGCTTTGTATTTATTGCTTATTGAGTGGCGCTAATAAGTGCAAAGCGAATAGGATAAACACACTCCATGTGCTCCTGGAGTTCACAGTCTGACGGGAATACAGATATCAAAAAAGTCATTTCAGAAGTGTTCTGAGTGTTTCAAAAGAGGAAGATCTAGACACTACAGAGATAAACATTTAATTGTTTATATGTGGTTATACTAAATTTTTAAATTTAGCATTCACCTAAATCCATACACTAACTCTCTTGTATCTGAAGTCTATAATCTAAAATAGAGCTTTCGGGACTTCCCTGGTGGTCCAGTGGGTAAGACTCTGCACTCCCAATGCAGGGGGCCCGGGTTCAATCACTGGTCAGGGAACTAGATCCCACATGCATGCCACAACTAAGAGTTTGCAAGCCACAACTAAGAAGCCCACATGCCACAACTAAGAAAGCTGCATGCCACAACTAAGATCCCACATGCTGCAACTAAGACCTGGCGCAGCCTAAATAAATAAATAATTAATTAATTAAAATAAAGCTTTCACATACTTTCAACATACAAACTAAACTCTCCAGAAATTTTTCTAAACAGCAAATGGCTAAGGCGTATTTAACTATTTATTTTTTTTGTGTTACCTTCATGTCACAATTAAAATAAGTATAATGAAAATACAAGATCTTTTTATCCAATGTCATAGTTCTGACTGAAAAGCACATGATATTTTCTAATGAAATATACAGTTCTAATCAGACTTTACAAGGTGAGAAACATACTAGGTTGCTGTACCACTTTGAATCTTCTGAGACCACTAATCAGAATAAAGGGCTATTCTATACTTCAGTTGGAGAAATAAAGGCGTGAGAGCTATAAAACAGCAGAGTAAATGATTGATCACTGCTTAAATGTTTCAGTAAAATAATCAAAATAGTTATATAAACATACACAGAAAAATGCAGAACCTTAGAATTTTTTAATTTTAAGAAACTGACAACCCTGTTCAAAACCCTCTCATGGCTCCCTATTTCTCTGAGTAAAAGCCAAAGTCCTCACAACACACACCCAATCCAGCCCTGCCCAGAATGATCTTCCCTCACAAACCCACATGGCCAGCCCTCTCTTCCTTCCAGTCTCCTCAAATGTTCACCTTGTTAATAAGTGTTGCCTTTACTATTGAAAATGGCAATCCTACCCAAGCACTCCAATGCCCCCTTACTCTGTGCTATTTTTTTCTTTTTTCCCACAACGTAACTTTCTAACATACTATATATTCATATGTATTTATTATTTGTTGTTTGTTTGTTTATGTTGTTTGTTTCCCTCCACTAGATAGTCTGGCACCTGCCACAAAGGCAGGGATATTTATTGGCTTTATTCACTGAGGAATTATCTCACTTGGAAATAATGCCTGGCTTCCAGTGGGCATTCAAATATTTGTCAAATGAATAAACTATTTTCAATGCCCTTCTCCATTCATGATAGATATGGCAAATAGGCTTCCTCTCACATACTAACTCTGTGATCAATTAGTGACATCTGTCACAGGGTCAGAAAAGGGGAATAGGTTTATGGATGCTTTTCATTTAACAACCCTTGTCCAAAATATAAATGTACTCCTCCATAAAGTGGATTCTGAGGGAAAAAGAAGGCAGATGATTTTATCTTTTTCCAGTGACAGAATTAAGTATTACACTACTCCAAATAACTTTGTGTTTAAGAGAAGAAAGAGGAATTTCATAAATGTAAAGTTCATATTAGAAAGGTGAAAGCAGATGATACAATGCATACTTCTTAAGATTTAAAGCCAGTATCACTTGTCAAATCAAGCTCTGTGGATCATACTGCTTTATATTTTTGCTTTAAGTATCTTTCACAATTTCTGTATTTAAAACTAAATTTACTTTTCCCCCAAGAAATTTAAAAGAAGAAAATGTCTTAGTCTACACATTTAAAAATTGAAGACGGCAGATCTGGTTTACTCATTTTTTAAATAAATGGCCAAGTACTTTACTAAGTTATAAAAAAACATACATATCAACCACCATAAAACTTTAGAACAATAATACAGTGTCAAGTGTATTTCACATATCTATTTACCTTATATTTTATAAACACAAAGAATAAATTTATTAATATTCTTATTCATAAAGCCAAGTCAAGAAGGTAACCGTAAGTTTGATTTCTAAATTTTTTTCTTTCAAATTGAATGATTTAATTTTTGAAGTCAGCAAAAACTCCAAGATACCAGACCTTATATAATATACTATACTTATACATCTAAATGGAATACAAAGACAAACCTAGAAGATTTATTACAGGTTGTAAATATGTCACTAATGCAGAATTACTGGACAGTACACATACAACTGGTGCCAAAAAAGCTTTTAGCTTTGTTGCCGAAGTGGATTCTTTACTGCTGAGAAAATGAATTAATGGAAGAATTGAAACGGTGGAGGAGAAACTTTCCTGTCTTGGCTAGTAAATCAACTAGAATATACTTTTAAGAATTGCATAAGAGTTTAAAAAAAAAAACAGGCAGTTGTAGAGATGAACAGGATTTCAAGAATTTATAGGAAAAATAATATAGCACTTATAAATAATTACTAGAATCGTGACATTTTCCCATCCACAGATTTATATAATATATGGAACACCCTTCTCTGACAAAGGTGAGAGAAAGAAAAACTAAAGGCACGATGAAATCTGGCTCACTTTTGTAATTTCATCCCAAATAATTCTGTTCTCCACAATTAGTGTGATAAAGGTACTGCGATTTTACCTTTAGAAACACTACAACAGACATTACACGTAAAATAAAAAGAAATCGATCCACTGCAATCTTACCAATTCCTGCTTTACTGGATGTTCCTTAGGATTAACTCCCTGCGTTGCCAAATAAACTACAAGAGAAAGATTTCATGGAATAAAATGCATATATATTAATTAAGAGCATTAATTAAAGAAACTCTAGTTACAAAAAGGAAACGTCACACAAATTATTAACTAAATCTTAAATTATTCAACCTCTTTGTAATATTAAATGTATGTGTGGCTCATGGGCATCTGGTATTCTGATTTAAAAAGAAATAAATATCTGACTATTAAAACTGCCATAAAGTATAATTGCTAGCATTTTAAAAAATAAGTCACCTTTGACATGGTAAATAATCTGCTTTCTAATTAACTCTAAAGTAATATACATACCCCAAAACATTGAATTCAATGTGTAAGCAGAAACTAAATCCACTTTTGCTTGTTCAAGTGGGTCCAACTATTAAAAAAGAGGGAGAGAGAGAAAGAAAAAGAAAAAAGAAATTAAAACTTTGAGCACCATCACATATTTTAAACTTTCACCAAGTACAATGTATCAAAGAAATGTTTTTTTCACTTCCTATAATCCAATAATCAAACTAAATAATCTGGAAATAATTTGCAAAAAGAAAAGTTTTGTTAACCAGTGATTTTTGCCCACAAATTTTCACTTCAGCGTACCATCTTTAAGTTAAACAAGGAATGTGTATAATCCAAAATTAAAAAAAATTCTTTTGAATTATTTTAATTTCAGGATTTACAATCTGGGCTTTGTATGTCAAAAGTAATTCATCAATATAAACATTGTACATGATGCCTTTATGTATAAGAAGCAGGCTAAAATGCTTAGGCAATACCAAAGACAGAAGAAACATAATGAGATTTGTTTTAGACTGTCAAAGTCAATTTACTCTTTTTGTCCTATAGGGTTTCCAGAAACCCTGATAACATCATTGTAATACTTAAAAGGTCAAAGATAGAGTCTGTCAAAAAGAATGCTGGGAGAGCTTTTTTTTATTCAAAACCAAGTCAAAATAAAAATATAGTTAGGAGGTATTTCCTAAGCTTGGAGTTTGTTATATTTTCCCCTTAAAGATATCCAAACACTTAAAAATTGAAATAAAGGGGGAAAGGGGCATATTTCATGTATCTGTTTCTTCTTCTATATGTTTCATAACATAGCACTCGGTTTTATGAATACATTTTTAGAAATTACTTAAAATACCTTCTGCAACAACTCATTTCTAGAAACAGACATCATGGTCTTCAGCATCTCATCCACAGCACCAATGGAATTCTCAAATGTTGATAAATATTCATGAATTTCTACTGGATAGTCTTCATTAATTTCTTCGCCTGCCATTATGTTCAACTGGGAAAAAATTAAATTCTTAGTTCATACTGGAGACAGAGAATGCTCTCTAGGTTACAAAAAAAAATTAATAGGTCATATCATATGTTTCAAAAGTGCTAAAAGAGTTAAAACCTGAAGTTAATTAAACAAATCTTCTTAGAACATAATTCTGGAGTAACCACGTTTAAACTTCCCCTCTTCTTAGGCTGCTGGGGAGTGGGGGTGGGCTGCCAGTATAGGACCCACCCAAGTTCATTAATGCTACACATATCAATCCCTCAATCCCTCGATGCTTTTTGAGAACTAAAGAGATACGACTACCAAACATGTTATATCAATAATAAAAACCCTACATTTAAAAAACTTTCTGTTGAAGTTAAAGACCAAGCAAAGCAATGAAAGTGTGATAAATATACACTACCCTCTAATGCTTGCTGAAAAAAATAAGCAAAGCTCTTTTTTTAAAAAACATACATATTAGCACTTGTAAATTTAGATGTTGATCTAGCAGCATGGTATATTAAACCAAAAAATTAGAAATCTTAGATCTGAAATATTTTATGATTATTTATCACTAAAATTACTTTTCAAGCCTATATTTATATTTATATATATTCCTTAAGCTTAAAATATTAATAAGAAATTCAAGAGTAAATAGATCACATAAAGTCTGTAAGCAGAAAAGATGAAACAATGGAGAAATAAACTGTATGGTTTTCATTTAGGCTAGAGCATACCTTGACAGCCCATTCTTTAAAATTCACATTTACATCATAATATTTAATAGCTATATGAGGAAAAGAAAAGTCCACATCAATGTATTTAATATGGTATCTAAGATCAAATTTCAGAAGCAATTCCAAGCCACTGTACCATCCTTAGGTTTTATTAGCTGAAAATACCTCTTTCATTACACAGCTAAGGAGAACATCAAGAATGTACAAAATAACAAACAGCATAGCCAAATTGAAGTAAAGGGACTCGGGCTTTCCACCTTGCCTGATCACTGACTTTGTTACCTTAGATAAATCACTGAATCTCTCTGGGCTCCAAATATCTCATCCATTAAATAAGGCATTTGGTCTAATGATCTCTAAAGTCCCTTATAATTCTAAATGTTATGACTATGTCATTTAAGTTTTAAAAGTACTACTTGAATATTTAGTCACAATATATCCACATTTCTATTCAACAAATACAGTCCACTGAGACATCTGGTTTCATTTAAAATTTTTAAAAAGTGAAGTCCAGGGGTCTATTACTACTCACACTGTAAAGTTATTATCCAACTACTGTGCAAACAGCAATTAAACAAAGGACTATGAGAAAAGAAAACCACACAGGAAAGAACTGTGACTTCCTATTTCAAAAAGTTAACTGAAAATACGGATTTGCCTCTCATTCCTCCCAGAAAAATCTCTCCAAAATGACAGAAGAAACACAAAAATAAGTCCACAGTGATGCTGGAAACCAAGAAGGGCACATATCCATCAGCCGACCTCAACAGCAGAAATTTTTATAAGCTAAAGAGCAAATGGGATTAGACTGATAGGGAACAGAACCAAGGAGCCTGCAATCCCTTACAAACAAAAGAGAAGGAGAATCTAGGAAAAAATCCAAGATGAAGGACAGTAAGAGGTGAACCATGCAGGCTGAAAGCTGCTAAACCAATCTCCCAATCTGTGAAAGGACAGCTCCAGCATCTACTGCCCAGATAAAGGTATTAGTACAGGGACAGACACAAATATAGAGAAGACTTGATATTTCTTTTCTTTACATAAAATTTTAAACCAATAAATTTGAAAAATCTGGATGATAAGAATGAGGTGCTAGGAAAAAAAAATACCAAAACTAACCTAAAAAGAAGTACATAAAACAAATAGATCATTACACAGACAAAAAAAAAAAAAAAGAAAACACTTTAAAGAAGTCAAAGATCTATGCTCCAAAAAGGTTCCAAGTCTAGAAAATATTATAGGTAATTTCTTCCAAACCTTTAGGAAACAGTTAATTTTTATGGTATTTAACTGTTTAAGAACATAGAAGGAGATGGAAAACTTAGATACCTATTTCACCACATACACAAAAATAAACTCCAGATGAATTTAAAAGATAAATGTATTAAAAGATTATATACATTATATAAAATATGTATATACTCCAAATGAAACCCAAATGCTATAAAAGGAAATGGCTGACAGACTTAAATACATAAAAACTGAAAAAACATCTATATGGTAAAAGTATACCATAAGCAAAGTTAAATGCAAGAAACAGCACGGGAGAAAATATGTGCCAAAATACAACAAAGGATTAGTCAGATTATATAAAGAGTTCCTACAAAGCATAAAACAGATTAAAATAATGAAGATCTCACCCATCAGATTGGCAATAATTTTAAAGACTGGCAAAGTTTGACGTTAGCAAGGGTATACACTGGAGGTGGAATATAAATTGGTACAGATTTCTTAAATGCACACACCCTTTGACTCAGGATATCCTCTTCAGAAAGTAGCCTACAGAAATCCTTGTATACACGCATATAAGTTTACTAAAATGGACTCTTCGGACCCTTCTCTTAAAGTGGGGACTTTGCCTGACATCAATTTTTCTCTCTGCTGGATCATTGCCCATAAGCTTGAAACATTTTATTCCTCCATCTTAGATAAGAAACAAAAGAAACACCTTGACTTCATATGCCCCTCCAGCTTAAGCCCCATTTTCTTTCTCCCTTTTAGAACAAACTCCTCAAAAACTGTTGCTAATATTGAATACTAGAGTTCCAGTTCCTCTCCTTCCATTCTTTCTTGAATCTACTACAATCAGGCCCCCTATTTCTCACTCAAAATTGGTCTTGTCAAGGTCACCCACTCAGCCACACTGTCAAATTCAATGGTCAATTCTCAGTTCTTGTCATTTGACATAGCTGGCTCAGTCTGTCTGGTTTCTAGGGCATCACATTTCCTTGGTTTCTCTCTTACCTCACAGGTTGCTTTCTTGGTCTTCTTTGCTGCATCCTTTTCATATCCTCAAGCCTCTTAACCTTGACGTGCCCAAGGGCTGTCCTTGAATCTCTTCTCTAATTTACTCTCTAGGTGAGCTCTGGGTTTAAACTATATTAATAAACTGATGACTCCCAGGTTTGCATCTCCAGCCCTGACCTCGCCACTGAACTCCAAATTTAATGTCCAACCGCTTACTCAGTACCTTGGTTGGCTGTTAATAGATTCTCAAATGTAATGTGCCCAAAGCCCAATTCCTAATCTTGCTTACTTTATCTTGTAATAACCTATAATGGAAAAGAATCTGAAAAAGTATATGTATGTATGTATGTGTGTGCATATACAGTAAGTCCCCTACATATGAACGAGTTCAGTTCCGAGAGCGTGTTCGTAAGTCCGATTTGTTCGTAAGTCCAACAAAGTTATCCTAGGTACCCAACTAGCACAATCAGCTATATAATACTGTACTGTAATAGGTTTATAATACTTTTCACACAAATAATACATAAAAAACAAACAAATACAAAAAATAAAGAAAACGTTTTTAACCTTACAGTACAGTACCTTGAAAATTACAGTAGTACAGTACAACAGCTGGCACACAGGGGATGGCATCGAGAGAACAGTCAGGAAATAAACATACCGTACTACTGTACTCTATATAGTACTATACAGTAAAGTACATAAAAGGACAACCACTTGTAGAGGATGCATGCAAGTGACAATGTACGCCAGACACTTGAACTAACTTACATGACTGGACATGTGAACGAACATTCGCATCTTTGAAAGTGTACAACTTGAAGGTTCGTATGTAGGGGACTTACTGTGTGTGTGTGTATCCACATACACATACACACACACACACACACACACACACACACACACACACACACATATAACCAAATCACTTTGCTATACACCTGAAACTAACACAATACTGTAAATCAACTATACTTCAATGAAAAGAAAAAGAATCTAATCTTGCCTACTGCAGTCCTCGCCATCTCATTTCATGGCAACTCCACCTTTTCGATTGCTCAGACCTAAAATTACAGAATAGTCCTTGACTCCTCTCTTACCCTATCTTTAAAACATATTCAAGTCCTACCACCTCTACTGCTACCACCCTAGTCCGAGCCAGTCCAAGCCATCATTGTGTCTTGCCTATATTGTTGCAATAGCCTTCTAAATGGCTTCCCTGTTTCCATTCCAATAGTTTATTATCAAGAAAGTGATCATCTCAAATCTAAGTCAGATTCTACCATGCCTCTGCTTGGAAACCTTCAAAGGCTTGCCGCCTCACTCAGGAAGAGACAAAGTCTTTATAGTGGCCGAAAAAACCCTGACTCTCTGCTGCCTCCTCTGTGACCTCATCTCCTCCCACTCTGCCCCTGGCTCACTCCATTCCAGCCATAATGGCCTCACTGCTCTTCTTCTCATTGGGCATGCCCCCATCTCAGAGCCTCTGGACTTTGCTCCTTCCCAGAATGTTTCTCCCCCACCAATGGCTTCAAAGCTCATGACTTCACCTCTGCCAGATCTCTACTCAAATGTTATCTATTGGTAAAGCTTTCCTGACCATCCTATTTTAAAATGCATACCCCTCTTCTCATTCCCAGCACTTCCTATCTCCTTCTTCACCCTTCAGGCCTCAACAGCATCTGACATATTTCATTTATTGTCTGTCTACCTCCAAAAGAAGGTAACTACATGAAAACAGGCAGTTTTGTTCACTACCACTGCCCAGCAGTCGATAAACATTTGTTGAATGAAGACATTATAACCAAACACTGGGAATAATCTAAATAGTCATCAATAGGGGAACAGTTAAATGAATTATACCACATCCATCCAAAAGAGTGAAAATAAAGAAGTAAATCTTTATGTAGTAATACACGATAAGTGGTGAAAAAAAGTCATAGAACATAGTATATAACACGTAATGTGTCTAACAGATGCCATTTATTTAAAAAAATTGTAGATGTAGATATGTAGAAAAAGGTCTGGAAGGAGACATACAAAAATAGACATTCTTTCTGAGAAGGGATAGGAAATGCGAATGGGATCAAAGCAGACTCATGTTTTTAGCTCTTCATTCTTCGTTGTTTAAATTTCGTTATTTCAAAAAGCATGTATTAAAATTGTAATAAAAATAAACAATCATTAAATTTAAATAAAGGCATATTTTAATAAATTATTTTGGCTTTTAACAAATACTGCAAGTATAAAAAACACAAGAAAGCCTTTATTTAAATGTGAATTTTTTCATCCGATTTTTCTATTGGAAAATATTTCCCTTCTCAAAATCATGAAAGGGATTTTTCCTGCAATTATTCCTTGTCCCTAAGCCCCAGTAAACAAGTAGTTATTTATTGTTAAAATGGGTTACGGTGAACACTGAAAGCAAGGCAGTAAGTAAGAATAATGACTCTCATTAAATCTGAACTGAACCACTTGCCTTTTTCCTAACTAAAAAATAAAGGCAAGGTAGACTGAAAAATAAAGGTTCTTCTATTATCAGAAATCCCCCCCAATTAAAATGATTTCTTCTAACATTCTGTACAGATAGTTCCTGAGTGTTTGTTCCTTCCACAGGGAGCACTGCAAGGAGGGAGCTGCAGAAGCCGCCCTCTGGTCCCCTTTGTTACCCAGATGCCAGGATGAAGCAGTGAATGGATGGTTATCAGCAGCCATAGCCAACATCTGAACCCCACTGCCTGTGAGCCAGGCACTACTCTACGCAGCCACACACATTCATTCATTTACTCCTCACAGACAACAAACGGACCCACAGTGAGTTTCCGTAACTTGCCCAAGACTGTACGTGGTAAATGTCCAAAGAAGAGAAAGAAGAGAACTCACCCCCCTCTGCCCTTCACTCGCTGCCTGGTTCTACAGGGACTCCCCACCCCTCCACCTACTCCTTCTAAAGCGCAGGCTGCAAGTGGAAGAGGGCATGAGAGAAGGTGCCTCTCTTCATCCCTCAGGAAGGTCTGGCTGAGACTCAGGGGCAGAGGGGAGAAACCCTGCCCAGCAATCCCTACAGGACGTTACTGCCATTCCTTCCCTCCTCTCGTTGGTGATGAGAGCCACAGTGCCAACAGGAGAAAAGGAGGGGCACACGACATCATCCCCTACCTCCTCCCCTCCATTCTCTGCTTCAGGGAGCTCAGTGCAGCCTGGAACCTGGAAGTCGCCCCTCATCGCTTCCTCAGGCCCCAGTCCCATCAGTTCTGTCAATACGGCCTCCTTAATCTCCTTAGCCACAAGCTTTCCCCCATTCTCACTAACTAGATCATTTCAAGAGCCTTGGAGTAGTCTCCCTACTGTCAATTTTTCTCCACTCTCAATGTTAGGATGTTACAAAACATAACTTTTCCATAAAGATAGTCTGGTCATGGTACACCCCTGCTTAAAACCCTGCAATAGTTTCCCGCCACCTTGAAGATAAACTCCAAACCCCTTCTACGGACATGAGGCCCTTTACGATGTGGCCCTTGCTTGCCTGACTAGCCTCATCTTTCATTACTCCCCTCTTCCAATCCTATAGCTGTAGCCACCACGGCAGTTTTCCAGATGTTCTATGCCCATTCAGCCTAACCTTTCGTCTGTGTGGCTCTCTATACGTGAAACATCCTTCCCACTTCACTTTGTGAAACCAAACCCTGCTTACGTTTGGAGGTAAAATCAGGTTTCCCTTTAGTGCATAGGACTTCTCTGAGTGCCACCCTCCCATTCCCTCTGTCTGGATAAGCACAGCTACAGGTTCTCATGTCACCTAAAACACTATCTGGTGACATGTGTTGATTTACTTAACCTTGACTACAAGCTCCCTGAGGGGGTGGTGTCATCAATATGTCACCGCCATGCTGATGTGTCACCAGTGGCTGACACACAGAATGACTTTATGTCTCAACTTGCCCAAGAGAGTCCCCATGTATGTCTATTGTTTCAGCCTGCCAACTGCTCAGCTCCCCATTTCTCTTTCAGAAGTCCCAGTTTGAGCAATAAATTATAGGGTTATCCTAACAAAAGTAGGTTCTCTGACCCTTGCCACCACTCCTCACCCCACTTTCTTAGAGAACATGAGAGCCTAGAGAGTGGCTCCTGGTACCAGCTGGGGTTCAACCAGAGCAGCGGAACCAGTAGGAGGTATTCTGAAGAGATGTACTGCAAGAAACTGGTTTATGCAATTGTGGAGGAATCTGCAGGGCAGGTAAGCAAGAAAGAACATGCTGGAACTCTTGGCTGCAAGCTGAAACTGCTGTCCACGGGTGGAACTTCTTTTTCATCAGGGAAGCTTCAGCTCTGCTTCTAAAGCCTTCTAATTAATTGGATCAAGCCCACCCAGATTATCTAGAATAATAAAAGTCAACTGTTTGTGTATTTCGATTATATCTACAAACACCTTCAGAGCAATAGCTAGTTTGGTGTTGGACTGAATGGGGGCTGCAGCCTAGCCAAGCTGACACATCAAAAAGACCATCACACTCCTTTAAGCCTCCAGAACTATAGCCAGGAAACGTATATTCCTGGCATCACAAATTGTTGCTCTGACAGCATTTTTCCACAATAGACATGTTATTGATGACTGTCAGGTTCCCAAGTAATAAAACTAGAGCTCAAATTCCAGTTAACAAATGTGAAAGAAATCATAACCTTTAAAAAAAAAAGAAAATCACCATTTTGCAACCCCTAGTGAAATTACAGATTTACGTAATGTTCACCGACAGATAAAAGGGGAAGTTTACAATAGAGTGAGACTGCCCGCGCACCGCAATGAAGACCCAACGCAGCCAAAAATAAATAAATTTATTTAAAAAAAACCCTAGGGCTTCCCTGGTGGCGCAGTGGTTGAGAGTCCGCCTGCCGATGCAGGGGACACGGGTTCGTGCCCCGGTCCAGGAAGATCCCACATGCCGCGGAGCGGCTGGGCCCGTGAGCCATGGCCGCTGAGCCTGCGCGTCCGGAGCCTGTGCTCTGCAACGGGAGAGGCCACAACAATGAGAGGCCCGCGTACCGCAAAAAAAAAAAAAAAAAAAAAAAAAAAAAAAAAAACCCTATATCCTTTAGCTCTATTTTATTCAGAGAACTATATGAATGGATTGCCTTCCCTACACCTAAATTTTCTAGCCACCATAAGGCCACTTTCTCCCTATTCTCATGGTACAAAAGCCTTTCCAGCCTCGTGCTCTCTAGAAACTCCTCCTAGAGTTGTTGTGAAGACTCCCTGCCACCAACATGTTTGGCCTGTTTAACTCGGCTTCCTCATCAACGATGCTTTCTCAAGGAAGCATTCCCTCTTGCCTCACATTGAGTCACATCCACTAGTTACACAGTCTCACAGCACCATGTATTTCTCCATATCACTGTTGTAATTTTATATTTCTGTGATTATTTGAATAGTGTCCATCATCCACACTGGACTGTAAGCACCGTGCAGGGCAAGTCTTTGCTCATATACACTCCAAATATCAGGGTAGCATGTCATAGATGCTAAATAAATATCTATTAAAGAAATGACTCCTCAGTGCCTGGCACGTAGTCAATGCTGAGTAAATGTGGAGTATGTGCTAGGTAGAGAGTAGGGATAAATAAAGCAACTGTCAGACAACCGAGAAAGGACCCATTTGAAGGTGGTAGCATTAATTTGGGTCTTTTGTGAATTTCTTTAGCAGGGTTCAGTAGGCCTGGAGCAAGAATGGTAATCCAGAATGAGGAACTGACTAATGGATACAAAGGAAAGGACTTGCAAAAGCATCTTGAAGACAGCTGACTGGGAGGTATGGCTTTGAAGGGAGAGAAGTAAGGCTTTTTCCTCTGCTTGCAATACCCCCTCCCCCCACTCCTCCCCTGTCTTCTGGGCCTAGTAAAACCTATTAATCCTTTAAAACACACATCAAATGCCCTCTCTTCTATAAAGCCTTCCATATCTCCCAAACAAAAGTAGTCTTTTCTTCCTCTTTGCTCTCAAGGTTCTCCAGACCGTTATCACTTATCCATTAATAACACTCCTTCTCATGTATCTTGATAAATCCAAAAATGTCAGTCCTCATTTATCTATCTGATCCATAACCAGCGTCTGAGAATAGCGTCTGAATTCCACAACACTATAGACTCTCAAAACTGTCCTTGTCCCCTGATGGCTGTTCTTTCTGTCTACTTTGTTGGGTCTTCATCTCCCCAAACCTATAAAGGCTAAGATGCCTAAAGACTCACGTCTTGTACTGCTTTTCTGTTTACATTCACTCCTTTGGCGACTGTCTCCAGTTTCACGATTTTAAATACCATCTGACAACTCCCAAATGTTCTTTTCCAGCAATGACCTCCCCACTGAACTCCAGACTTGGTAGACTCAATTGCCTACTCAACATCTCCACTTGGATGACTAACAGAGATCTCAAACTTAACACATCATAATGAACTCCCAATTCTCCCTCACAAACCTGCTCCTCCCATAGTTTTCCACTTCTCAGTTAATGGTAATTAACCATTCTAGTTGCCCAAGCCCAAAACCTTGACAGTTCTCTTACAACCCACATTCAATCCATAAGCAAATCTGTTAGCTTTACCTACGAAATACATCCAAAATTGAACTGCTACTCACCACAGTCTTTCCAGCTGTGAAGCTGCTATCAACTCACCTGAATTATTACACCTTCCTAATTAGTCTCCTGGCTTTGCCCTACCCCTCTCTCCAACAACTTGCTCTTAACACAGCAGGCAGAGGGATCCTATTAAAAACCTAAACCAGATCATGTCACTCCTCTGTTCAAAACCTTCCACTGGTTATTCACCCACTGTATCTCCAAATGATTAACATAAAGTCTTGCCACGTACTTAATAACTATTTGTTCACTAACTAAAAACAATGAAAGTAAACTGGAACCAAATTTTGGAGAATCTCAATATCAGATTAGGATAGTGACCATGTGGATC
Source organism: Phocoena phocoena (assembly GCF_963924675.1). NCBI lineage: Eukaryota > Metazoa > Chordata > Mammalia > Artiodactyla > Phocoenidae > Phocoena > Phocoena phocoena. The sequence goes on along the minus strand of NC_089232.1, from coordinate 32,948,874 downwards.
CAAAAGAAAATATATAATAATGTACATTCCAGGGCTGTTTCCATTCCTATACTAAGTAGAGTTACATACAATTATGAACTAAGCCAGGAACAAATCCAAAATATACATAATTTGGGGAGAAAACTAGAGACATCCGCAAATGTTGCATCAGAATTCTATTAACGTAATGACCTTTTTGCACTGCATTACCTTAGAAAATGATAGTGAAACATATATACAACGATCTCTCCATAAATATTGTTGTCTTTGGCAGACAGTCTACACTAGTGCAGCCTGTAACTCTCCTTCATAGAGTAAAATCACGGAGAAAAGATAGAGATGCTAGCCTCTAAAAACAAATTTATCCCGAAGTCTCACAGTAGAAAAAGATACAAATTACAAAGAGGTTGCTCAAGATCGAGATGAATAATTGAATCAGATTACAATGAAATTACTTCAATTGTTAATTCTAAAGTTTAATTAGAAGTGTTTTCAAAATTACTGATGTGAAGCAGTAAAATTACCTTCCAAAACTATGGAATTTGCTTATGACAATATTCTCATCTCTTCTCAGGAGATTTATTTATTAAATAAATAATATAGGTAAAGTTCTTAGAACAGTGCCTGGCTCAGGACTCAATACATTAACTAGTAATACTAGTTATTATTTTACTAAAGTGAAAATGATCAAACACCCCAACCCAGTGGCGACTATTTAGAGCCATATTTTAAGGGTCAACTGTTTGGAAACAGTCGCTAACTGAGATAAAACACATAAAGAGCCATTTGAAAATTTTAAGACTGTTATGAAAAATTATATCACCTCTGAACTGCAATACATATAACACAGCTATCTGAAGACAGCTATAACATCTTTTGACTCAGAACCGTTCTAATTATTTTGAAAAAACATTGTCCACACAATCATTATTTTCTTTCAACAAAACAGTGAGCTCTAGCATTTTCCATCAATCACAAACAGTTCACGGAATTTCAATAGGAATTATTTGGTTATTTTCGAATCCAAAGTCAACATTCGGTTAAGTCTCGGGTCAGTCTACTATAGACAGTCCAAAAAGATTAGTAAGTGTTTATTTATGATTAATAACATCCCATTCGGACAGATACATCTTTATCAAGCCAAAACTGTTGCAGTCAACAAACAGCAAGACACAAAAGATACTTTCAAAAAGAAGTTTCAGTCACACTAAACTTTCCTGGGCCGTAAAGAAAAACCACTTTTTTGAGATTCCATTAGATTTCACCTTAAGGTCGAAAGTAGCCTACCATCTCAGGTGGGCTAACACTGCAGTGGCAGGCAGTGCGTGATCATGTATGTGAATGATAACGGATGACACGGGAAAGCTACTCGCCTACATCTGTCACTTAGGCCTTCCTCCCTCAACCAGGTTTGAAGGCAGCTGAAAATTAACAGTGAAGTCACGTGCTCTTAATTTCTCCGCCCTCCAACACTTGAGAGGCGGAGCTAAGAAGCGAGGAAAAAGCGAAAGGCCGGACCCAGAGACGTGAAGGGCCAAGGTAGGCCGAAGCCAGCAAGCAACCACAGGAAAGCGGAAGTGGGGGATCTTGCCACGACGCTGCCCCAACGCTCGCATTCGCGGAAGGCTACGCAGCCCAGTCCCCCTCCCCACAGTCAGCCGGAGGGTGACAGGGCGCTTCCAGGAGAAGCGAACTTAAAAGCACGAGAAATTCCAACCCCACCTCTGAATAATACCTCACGGGCCTTCCACTCCTGCCTCCCAGAAAGCAGTCGGCGGCGGTGACGTCAGCGGCGCGCCGGCTCTGCCCGCGGCGCGAGCGGCGCTCTCCGGTGACCTCACGCTGCTCGCCCCGCCCCTTCGCTCCTTTCTCTTCCGACTCCAAAGGCCATGCTCCAACCGCGCCGCAGGCCGAAGGTGTAGGAGGGGGTTGGGGCGGGGCGCTGGCACCTTTTTCAAGATTTGCGTTTAGCCAACGCCCACCGGATTAGAAATTGAGCATATTTATCCAGAAAAAAAAAAGTTAGTTACTAAAGCTTTGTGCTGGTTTTTACGTTCGCTGAAACTCGTTGCAGGGCCCAGGTTCTTACTACTCTCCCATTGTCCGCCTCAAAATTAGCCTCCAAAGCAGCTTTCCAAGTTATCCGTGGTGAAAGTTCGGGTTCTTTGTTTTTCCAACCCATCGCTACGAGATTATTTTGTAAAATACAATCAAAATGAATTGCTTGAAATATGGATAAAAAGGCAAAAGAGAAGCCTAGATTTCTAATTATTTCAAAAAACATAAAACTGCACTGCAATAAATGAAATCAGAACAAACATAAGAGGAAAAAAAGACAAAGATTGCATATTGCTACTTGAACGATTAGGAGCATCGTTTTTACATTCCTGACTTTATTCCACAATCGTAATTTAACGAAAAGTTATGCATGAAATAGCGATTCCATATATTAAATGCCTACAAAAGCACTTTGAACAAACACTGTGTGTGTCAATATCTAAAGTATTTTAAGTGGCAAATGAGCTTTCTTCTGGTTTCTTCTTCTAGTCTACTGGGATTAAAGATAAGTCTTCTGGTTGAGGGTGGTGAGTATCTAAACTGTTTCTCTGTTTTGTTTTTACACTCAGTAGAAAAACAGAGATAAGTTGATGGGAATGGTAGAAGAGTTTTCAAAGCAATTTCTGCGAGCTAAGAATATTCATTTTTAACTTTTATCTAAAATAAAACAGGGACTTCCCTGGTGGTCCAGTGACTAAGACTCCATGCTCCCAGTGCAGGGGGCCAGTGTTCGATCCCTGGTCAGGGAACTAGATCCCACATGCCACAACTAAGAGTTCATATGCTGCAACCAAGGAGCCAACTAAAGATCCCAGGGTGCCACAACAAAGACCTGACGCAGCTAAATAAATAAGTAAATATTTTTAAAAAGTAAAATAAATGATGACATTTTCAAAATTCATCTTCAATCCTTCGTCAATTGCCAGTTCCAAAAACTTATCCTTTAAAGTTATTTTTAAGATTAAATTATCTATTGATGAAAGAAATAGATTCCAGATTTTATACATAGTTAGAGTCACCTCAAAATATCACAAGTTGTGATGTGGTCCTACTACATATGACTACTACACAATCCACACAACTTGGAACGCACAGTGTGAGTTCAACAACATCCAAACTAATCTTATACCCTACTCAAGAAAACCAGTTCACAGACCTTAGTTGTTGGAGTGATGCCAAATTGTCATAAAAGTTTTCAAATGATTATTCTCAATTTCTGCATTCATCTCATTGTGGACAGGTAATAAGAAATAGTTCGGAGATGGGCGCCAGTCCAGAGATCGTATTTTCAGTAGCACAATCCTTGAGAGTTGGGTGCATAACCTTACCAGGAAGACTGTTGAGATCTGTCTGGGAAGACTGAAATACCCAGAATAACTCAGAACCTGACAGTTCATCCAGCACCAAAGTGATAATGAGGCTTCAAGGCAAATTGTCAGACCTTGTGTCATTTAGGTCATCAGGAAGCGAACACTGAAATGGAGTTAGTAGTACAAGAGGTTTGAGGTGTGCGGGAAGCAGAGATGTCTCTGAAAGATAAAGACATAGGAAGCAGGATTGAGCAGAAAGCCTCAGACCATGATGGACATCTGACAGGGTCTCACCACCCCAACAGTGAGTTCCAGAGCAAAGACTGCCCCTTAAAGGAGACCACATTGGGCAGAAATGGCCAGGAACTGGCACCCACCTCTATATTCAGTCATTAGCAAGAGCATGGCTTCAGCTTAAAAACAGAAGTAGAGCCTAAAGATGCTGCCAGGTGGCGGCTCTCAGTCAACTGCACTTCTACTACAGAACGGTAAATTCTTTCTTAAAGGGAGATCTGAGGGGCACATTGCCTGAACTGCTGTACACCTAACCATCAACACCACAGTAGCACCACAATCCCATGATTTGTTCAACAAATATTTACTGAGTCCCTATTAAATACCAGACTCTATTCTATGTCTTATAAGTAGAGCAGTGACAAAAAGTCCTTCCTTGTTATGGAGCTTACATTCAAATTGACAGCTGGGAATACCTCCCCCTCTTCTTTTCCTCCCCTTTCTTCCACTTTACTTTCCTCTTCTTTTCCTTCACCGAACTTTTTTCTCCTATAATTACTGATTTCAACATTTAAAACTTCCAGATGTATGCTTGAGGATTGCTGCCAGAGAATGCTCAGATGGTGAGATTTTCTATCTTGAAACCAAGGGTAGGAGTTTTTAGAGGATGAGGAATTGATGCCATCACCATCTCTACTGTTTGCCTAAATAACTTCAATAAATAAGCCACTTCCTCTTTTTTGCCTTGTCTTTCTTCTTTCCTTCCTTCACCCCTGCCCACCACCCCATGTCAAGGAGTACCTGACTGATTTGAAACATTCTGGTGGGATGGGAATATTTAAATAGGTTGTCAGCTCATGAGTCATTCTAAAAACACAGAAAAATGATACTTGTTCCAATACTGTCTTAGCCCCTTCATGCTGCTATAACAAAATACTACAGACTGGGTGACTTATAAACAACAGACACCTATTTCTTACAATTATAGAGGATGGAAGTCCAAGATCAAGGTGCCAATATGGTGAGGTGAGGGTTCTCTCCTTGTTGCAAACTTCCAACTTCTTTTTTTTTGAATTTTATTATATTTATTTTTTTATTCAGCAGGGTCTTATTAGTTATCCATTTTATACATATTAGTGTATACACGTCATTCCCAATCTCCCAATTCATCCCACCACCACCACCACCCATGCTTTCCCCCCTTGGTGTCCATACGTTTGTTCTCTACATGTGTCTCTATTTCTGCCTTGCAAACCAGTTCACCTGTACCACTTTTCTAGGTTCCACATATATGTGATATTTGTTTTTCTCTTTCTGACTTACTTCACTTTATATGACAGTCTCTAGATCCATCCACATCTCTACAAATGACCCAATTTCGTTTCTTCTTATGGCTGAAAAATATTCCATTGTATATATGTACCACATCTTCTTTAACCATTCGTCTGTCGATGGGCATTTAGGTTGCTTCCATGACGTGGCTATTGTAAATAGTGCTGCAGTGAACAATGGGGTGCATATGTCTTTTTGAATTATGGTTTTCACTGGGTATATGCCCAGTAGTGGGATTGCTGGGTCATATGGGAATTCTATTTTTAGTTTTTTAAGGAACCTCCATACTGTTCTCCATAGTGTCTCTATCGATTTACATCCCCACCAACAGTGCAAGAGGGTTCCCTTTTCTCCACACCCTCTCCAGCATTTGTTGTTTGTAGATTTTCTGATGATGCCCACTCTAACTGGTGTGAGGTGATACCTCATTGTAGTTTTGATTTGCATTTCTCTAATAATTAGTGATGTTGAGCAGCTTTTCATGTGCTTCTTGGCCATCTGTATGTGTTCTTTGGAGAAATGTCTATTTAGGTCTTCTGCCCATTTTTTGATTGCGTTGTTTGTTTTTTTAATAATGAGCTTCATGACCTATTTATATATTTTGGAGATTAATCCTTTGTCTGTTGATTCGTTTGCAAATATTTTCTCCCAATATTTTGTCAATTGGGTGTGTTTTACAAGGCCATTATGACAACCTCATGTGGCCAGCGAGAGAGCCAGCTGTGAGGGTGAAATGCAAGTGTTTCCAGCTGCTCCTCACTAAGTGTTAATAGCTCCCTTAAACGTACCATGATGGGGAGTTTCGTCATATCCCATCATCAGTGTTTAATCATCTCTTTTGTTTGGGGATTTTGCCCCAGCAGGTTCTCTGAGGATTCAGGAATTCTAATGCTCTATTTCCCAACTTATTCCCTGGTTCCTCTCTCTCACCCCCTCAAAGGAAGAGTATCTGGAAAAGCTTCCACTGCAGTCGGTGGCCTTGATTCCCAGGACCACTGAGAAGCCAGGGACATTTATTTATTTATTTATTTATTTATTTTTGTGGTACGCGGGCCTCTCACTGTTGTGGCCTCTCCTGTTTCGGAGCACAGGCTCCGGACGCGCAGGCTCAGCGGCCATGGCTCATGGGCCCAGCCGCTCCGCGGCATGTGGGATCTTCCCTGACCGGGGCGCGAACCCGTGTCCCCTGAATCGGCAGGCGGACTCTCAACCACTGTGCCACCAGGGAAGCCCAAGCCAGGGACATTTTTAATGGAGCTCCACAACTGCCTTCTGCAGGCTCTGGAGCAGCATAAACTCATCTGGACAGCAGAGACACACTTGAAGAAATGCCAAAGTGTCTTATTTCTTCACGAAGGATATCTTTACCATTTCAGTGAACATTTTTTTCATTAGTCTTTGCTACGTAGGGCAACATTGGTTCAGTTCTCACAACTGAAATTCACCCAACTGCATGATGAGTACATGGAGATTCATCATACTATACTTTTTAATATAAGCAACAGAAAAATACAGTTTCAGATAGTTTCCAATATAAGTTCTTTTTTTAAATTAATAATTACATAATTAAATTGAAATGTCATTTTTAAGGAGAAAAAAAATAAGGGAATGATGTAAGTTCCTTCTGAACTTAAACGATGTGTTTGCCATCTAGCAAGTATTTGGATTGGAAAACTTTTGTCAACGTTCACATTTGATAGTTGCTCTATCTTAGCCCCAGCATCACACTCGCTACTCAGGATTCCTCACCGTTCTTCAAGGGGCAGGAGGAGACATTTTCTGTAGAATAGACTGCTTGATTTTGCCCCATATTCTCCACCCATCCAGATGGGGGCCATGTTGGAAGTGTCAGTACTTACAGCACTAATTGGAAACAGAAAATATAAACACCTGTTTCAGAAGCATAATTTAGAAGCCACGACTCCTCACACTGCTTCTAGTTCCCTGTCTCTGAGCTGTCAGTCCTTGAAGCTTATTAAACTACATAAAGTACCTACCAGCAGGCAACCAGAATCTTACACATGGACTTGCATCCAGCCCTCACATAACCTTTAAGGGCCTTATTCATGGCATCTCATTTATTGAGCACCTACTATATGCAAAGTCTTCTAAGACTCCATGTGGTGAGAGACATGGAGATGATTTGCCCTCCTCTCTCCTCCTCTGAAGTTCCCAGAACAAGTTGATGTGTCTACTTTGGGACCACCCTTGAATCTCTGTCACTAGGAGAACTTCAGCAACATATCCGGTTTTTCTTGGTGGTTCTGTAGAATTCCCACCTCTTTGAGCTTTAGTGTCCAAGTCTTGCAAGCGGTTGTTTAAAAGACCTAATCATTTCATTTCTACTTAAGAACTAAAAGTAACCTAGCTGGTTATTAACCCCAAACTACTGAACAATGGCTGTATTAAATAACCCCATTAATAAAATATCATGCTGCATTTCAATATACTAAAACAACAAGAACAACAAAAAGCCTGTTTTATTTGGACTTGAATGTCTACCGTAAAAAAAAAAAATCTCAAGAAGAAAATCAATTGGACAATTGACCAGGTTATGCGTTCTCACGTGTTTTTACGTATGCGTAAGAAATTCTTCAACTTCTGTTAAAAAAATTAAAGTAAGTTCCCCATTGCGATGCAGTTTTGATACTAACTATGCAGAGTTAGATCAAATTTTAGCTAAGGACACAGTAAGCAGACTCCCCTCACCTCAGACACCAGCCCAATCTCCTGGGTTCTCTGGCCACTGCATTTCTGACAAACTGGCCACAAATTTGGAGGTTTCCACTACCCTCTCAGGCTCAATAATTCACTGAAATAAACTGACAGAAGTCAGGAAAGTGTTATGATTTCAGTTTTATTATAAAGGATCCAAATCAGGACCAGCCAAATGAAGAGACACATAGGGCGAGATCTGAGAGGCTCTCAAACACAAACCCTCCGTGTCCTCAGAACAGGTCACCCTCCCAGCACATCAATGAGTATAACCAACAAGGAAGCTCACCTGAGTTCCAGGTGTCCAAGGTTTTTTATTGGGGCTTCATTACATTGACACGAATGATTGAGTCACTGGCCACATGACTGAATTCAATCTCCAGTTCTCCTCCCATATGGCATTGATAGGGCCTGGCTCAAAGCCCCAAACCTCTAATCACATGGTTGACCTTTCCAGCCTAGCCAACCTCCATCCTGAAACTATCCAGGTGCCCACCATGAGTCACCTCATTAGCATAAACTCAGGTGGGGTCTGAGGGGTTCACCAAGAACAACAAAGACTCTCCTACCACTTGGGAAATTCCAATAATTTAGAGGCTCTCTCCCAGTAGCCAGAGACAAAAGCCAGCCAAATTCTTTGTTACATGGCACTAATAACAGCTAATAAATAGTTCAAATAGTACTTGGAACCCAAGTTTCAAGCAAGGCTGGAACTGTGTACTGAAACTCTCTTCTGTCGACTTCGTATGACTACTTTTAGCAACAGTGATAGGACAACAATCCCAAGACCTGGCCTGGTGAATTAACTCATGATGAGAAAGTACTTTTGGCCCCCAAAGTGAATGGAAAAAATGGGTATGCTGCTAATTATAATCGTGGTTCAGTAACTGGGCTAATTTAGACGGGAAGGTTGGGTTATCCAACAGTTTCCACAAGGAGGATGAATTTTAGAGGAAAACTTCTGGAGAGGCAAAGCTCACACATCCCATAACTTGGGCTTGGGGAATAACCAAGTGAAGACTGCTGGTCAATACAAGGGTCCTCAATATAATGGGAATTTGGAGTGTCCATGCCTGGAACTCAAGCCCCAGAAGCCCTTATCAAGCCAATTAACTTATAGGATTATAAATCACAACGACTATTTGAAGAAGTGCTGAGTCCTTTCCTTAAGAAAGGCTGGGACGCTACAGGCAAAAGGAACTTGGAAGGTGAAAAAATTATCCAGACAAACTCAAAAACCTGTTTATGCTAACAAAATAAACTAAAACGTGGAAACAATTATCCTGATGCAAAAGAGACTGAAAATGTTTGAGCAGAGACATTTGTAGTAATTTGCACTATTTTGGACTTGCTCTATGCCATGACTTCTGCTAAATGGAAAATAAACAGCTCTCTGTGGAGAGGACCCTGCTTTTTGGTAAATCTTCTGTAAAACCCCTGTCCCTAGAATGAAATATTTGCATCTGGATACAAGAGATAATGAGCTTGAAAATCCAAATTACCAAAACTGGCTTAATCTCAACAATATAATCAATGTCCCACATTCAGAAATTAAGTACTTAATATAAAAGAAACGTAGGGTGTCACGACGTTCTATTGCTTGTTTTCTTTGTTTTACAGGGTGGGTAGTAGAAATTTCTCATTTTCATTAGCGACCGCTCTTGATGTGTGTTTCTTTCATTCCAAATGGGAGAGGAATCTCTGTTTTTATGTCTTATGTCACTGGCATATTTTTCCTTTCATATTAAATAATAAATGATATCTCACTACCTTATTATTATCATTCCCTCAACCACCTGTTAGCCTCACTGAGCAAAAAGCTTGAAGAAATCAAGTCACACTGAATCTCTTCCCTTGGCAGCCGACACACAATGGCCCTGGGGGAGCTTCCCCAGGCCTAGAAGTATAATGTGCAGATCAACATAGCAAGGAATTTGATCTGCGTTCATATCTTGCACTTCTTTAGTAAATTCGTCGGCTAGATTTCCAGTTCTTAAGGACACTGACCTCTTTTCTCCCTCTCTAATTTCTTTTTCAGGGCCTGGAACATTACTATCACCCTGTCTAGTCGTTGATTAGCTAGCTGGTATTAAGTTCATCTTTTTACCTATTACATAAAGAAAAGGCTAGGAAATGTGTAAACTGGTTAGTATAAAGAAAGAAATCTGACATCGTTTTCCTCTCAATGAACAAAAATACAGTGGAAATGTTATACTAACAAAGTTATTAGCGGGAAGAAGCACATCTATATTTTGAAGGAAAAAAAATATGCTCTGTTCAATCGGTACATCTAAATGTAATGTGTATGGAATTTCAGGAAAAAATATATAGCTATATTAGGTCATGGCATTTGGGTGAATTTTTTATTCTATTTTCCAATAGAATTATTCTTTTCTGTGAAAATTTTATATTATGCTGAAATTAAGAAATACAAAGAAAAAACCAGACAGATACAGTTTTGTCCATTAAAAATGTCTTAACTCTTTAATTAGAAAATTTTAGAATAAAGTATTCCATTTAAAAATAAATGGACAGGGCTTCCCTGGTGGCGCAGTGGTTAAGAATACTCCTGCCAATGTAGGGGACACGGGTTCGAGCCCTGGTCTGGGAAGATCCCACATGCCATGGAGCAACTAAGCCCGTGTGCCATAACTACTGAGCCTGCGCTCTAGACCCCGCGTGCCACAACTGCTGAAGCCCGCACGCCTTGAGCCCGTGCTCCACAACTAGAGAAGCCACCGCTATGAGAAGCCCAGGCACCCCAACGAAGAGTAGCCCCCGCTCGCCGCAACTAGGGAAAGCCCGCGCGCAGCAATGAAGACCCAACGCAGCCAAAAATTTTAAAAATAAATAAATTTTAGAAAAATAAATAAATAAATGGATGGGGAAAAAGTCAGCCTTTAGAAACTTTACACTCTGAAAAGGGAAGAAAATTATATTAATAAAAATAATTTTTACCTTTGGTTTATTGGTAGCATCTATGGCTATGACAGCTTCAGAAGTCTCAAAAATAGACTTTGTAAAGGCAACTGCGGCTACAGCCACACTATTTTAGATAAAGTAACCTTTCTACATAGGTAATATTTACTTTAAGGCCTTAACGTAAATCAGTAAGTGAACAGTTTAGCTGAATATTGAGTACATATGTTTGTCTTTTCTCTGTTTAAATGTTTGCCTCAAACCAAATCAATTCAATTATGCTTACCCTGTAGAACTTGGCCTAGATCAAGATAACATGATAGACAAGAAAGACAGGCAAAGATTCCAGACTTATGGCCTAAGAAAAAGAGGAATTTGTTGAGATGACCATGTTCATGAGGCCAAGTCCTACACCTCTATATTAATTTGTGAATAACTGTTATACGTTGACTTGTATCCCCCCCCAAAAAAGATGTTACAATCCTAACCCCCAGTACCTATGAATGTGACCTTATTTGATAATAGGATCTTTGCAGATGATCAAGCAAATATGAGATCATTAGGGTGGGTCCTAATCCAGTAGGACTGGTGTCCTTATAAAATGGGGGAAATTGGGACAGAGTCAGAAACATACACAGGGAGAAGGCAGAAATCAGACTGATGTATCTAAAGTCAAGGAGCACCAAAGACTTCCAGCAAACCATCATAGGTTAGGAGGGGTCATGGGACAGATTCTCCCTCAAAACCCTCAGAAGGAACTAACCCTGCCTTGACCTTGGACTTCTGGCCTCCAAAACTATGAGACAAATTTCTGTTGTTTAAGCCACCCAGGGACTTCCTTGGTGGTCCAGTGGTTAGAACTCCGCACTTCCACTGCAGGGGGCGCAGATTCCATCCCTGGTCAGGAACTGAGATCCCACATGCTGCACAGAACTGCCAAAAAAAAAAAAAAAAATTCCTTGGGCAGTTCACTCAAGCCCCTTTTCAGTCAACCCCCCAGACTGGGCTCCCAGGCAACTAGTACATTTTTTGTCACTATAGATTGATATCACTTGTTATAGAACTTGATATAAATGGAATGGAATCATGCAATATGTACTCTTCCTTCTCTGCCTTCTTTCACTTGGCATTTTTTTTTTAACATCTATCCATGTTGTTGGGAACCAGTGGTTAATTCCCTTTTATTTTATGGATGTATAACAGTTTGTCTATCTATCCAGCTGTTAATGGGCCTTTGCGTTGTTTGATTTTTGGTTATTATGAATTAAAAAGTTATGAACATTCAGGTACAAGTCTTTGTACAGACATGTATTTTCATTTCTCTTCAGTAAATATGTAGGAGCAGGACTTCTGGGCCATATGATAAATTTATGTTTATGTTTTTAAGGGACTGTCAAACTGTTTAAAAAGTATCCATAGGGCTTCCCTGGTGGCACAGTGGTTGAGAGTCCGCCTGCCGATGCAGGGGACGTGGGTTCATGCCCCGGTCCGGGAAGATCCCACATGCCGCGGAGCGGCTGGGCCCGTGAGCCATGGCCACTGAGCCTGCGCGTCCGGAGCCTGTGCTCCGCAATGGGAGAGGCCAGAACAGTGAGAGGCCCACGTACCGCAAAAAAACCCAAAAAACAAAAACAAAAAGTAGCCATAGAATTTTACACTCCTACTTTTCCTACAAGGGTCAGCAAACTTTCTGTAATAGGCCAGAGAGTAAATATTTTCAGCCTTGTGGGACATGTAAAGTCTCTGTCACACATTCTTTGTTTTATTTTACAACCCTCTAAAAACATAAAAACCATCTTGGCTCAGGAGTGATACAAAAGCAGGCCTTGGGTTTGATCTGGCACCACTGCCAATTTGTATCAGTCAGGGTTCAAGCAGAAGCCCTGGGTGATACAACCATATATAGATGGCCCTTCATATCTGCAGGTTCCACATCCAAGGATTCAATAAAAAAAAAAGAAAAATTTTTTTAATTCCAGAAATTTCCAAAAAGCAAAACTTGACTTTGCTCCCCACTAGCACCTGTTTACATAGCACTTACATTGTATTTACAACTATTTACATAGCATTTACATTGTATGTCATATTATAAGTAAATTCAAATGATTTAAAATATAAGGAAGAATGTGTGTAGGTTACATGCAAAGTTATATGTCGTTTATATCAAAAAAATTTGAAATTAAAAAAGAAAAAAGTAAGTAAGGATTTTAATAATGATTGAAAATATGACCCATATGCTAGAACTATTCTGTAGGTTGCTTCAGGCAAGGTGTGATCAATCACATCTTGAGGCAGAGACAGCATCAGGCAAGGTGTGATCAATCTTTGAAGAATGAGTGAACTTTTTAGACTATAGTACAGGGGCTTCCCTGGTGGCGCAGTGGTTGAGAATCTGCCTGCTAATGCGGGGGCCACGGGTTCGGGCCCTGGTCTGGGAGGATCCCACGTGCCGCGGAGCGACTGGACCCGTGAGCCACAACTGCTGAGCCTGCGCGTCCGGAGCCTGTGCTCCGCAACGGGAGAGGCCGCGATAGTGAGAGGCCCGCGCACAGCGATGAAGAGTGGCCCCCGCTTGCCACAACTAGAGAAAGCCCGCGCACAGAAACGAAGACCCAACGCAGCAAAAATAATTAATTAAAAAAAAAAAAGAAAAAAAAAATGTAAAAGTACCTATAGTACTTTAAAAAAAAAAAAAAGAATATAGTACAGCTGGCCTGGTTGGTAAAGCCTATCCATGTGATAAAACAGGATGGTTAGGAAATAAAGCCACCACTATGGATACGCAAATGCAGTGATTCTCAAACTTGCGTGTGCATCAGATTTACCGGGAAGGCTTGCTAGAATACAGGTCACTGCTCCCTCTCTCCTCCCTGCAGAATTTATGATTCAGCATGTCTGGAGTGGGGAGCTGAGAATTTTCATTTCTGGCAGGTTCCCAGGGGACACTGATACTGCTGGTTCCAGCCTGCATTCTGAGACTCACACAACTCATGGTATTTAAGTAAACTCTAGCAATATATGCCGATCGTATTTTAACAGACATAAGTTCATTTTGGTTTCAGGATGTAAATAACTTCTCTCCCTGATATTGATTACTATTAAAAATAATGGGGGAGATGTTTTCCGAAAGACAAATCTTTTTGCCTATCTGAAAAGTTATTTAAAACCAGTCGAAAGACGTGAAGCTCAAACTGCTATTTGGGAACTCCCAGAGCATATATAAGCAGTCATGAAGAAAATGATACACACATTTAATGTTGAATGAGTTACTATTAAAAATCAACCTGTCTTGGGGCTTCCCTGGTGGTCAGTGGTTAGTACCCTACCCTTCCACTGCAGGGGGCCCAGGTTCGATCCCTGGTGGTGGAACTAAGATCCCGCAAGCCACGTGACGTGGCCAAAAAAAAAAAAATTTTTTTTTAAAAATCAGCCTGTCTTTACCATTTAGCCTTGTCTGGACTAAATATTCCTGGGCTACAATATAACTCAGGCCTGAAATAGATTTTAAAAAGATGAATTACAAATCGAAACTGAAACTTGTTTTATTTCCCCATTTCCATCCCTGTTTATTCATTTCTCATCCTGATGGATCTTTCTTTTTCTGCCCTTTCTTTTTTATTATTTTTTATTCAATGACTCTATTTTACTAAATACCTACAAATACTTTTTCTCTTTTTGTAGGGCTGCTAAGTACTTCATGTCAAGTGTAACAAGCAAGATAGACTGTACAAAGGAATCTATTGTAAATAGCCAGACTTAGTGGATTTGAACTAAATCCAGTGTGTTCTCTACATGGCTCCAGATCACTTTTCCAAGCTAATGCTATTATGATGTCAAGTGGAAACGGCTCCCCTGACCCCACTTCATCTTATGAAATTATCACCCTCTGTCCTTATCTAATAATGGGTATAACACAGTTAAGTTTTCTGTGTTTAGCCTGCCCACTCATTCAAAGAGGAATAGTGAAAAGTCATTGGGGCAGGGCTGAGCTATGAAAGAAATATCAATTCCTCGTGTTTAGAGGAGCCCAGAAATGATGTTGATTTGTCAGCGTGAGCTCTAGTGACTGCATTTTCCCATTATCAAAGCCAACTCACAGAAGCTTAGTCTCTCCTGGGGGAGAGGAGTCACTGAAAATATAATACTTTATTGCTTTTACATATTTGATGTCTATACAGTGACTTGGTGGATTTTATGAGACTCACATCGATGTGATTTGTCAGACTCCAAACAACGAACTCTTACAGAGCCATGTTGAAACCCAGGCATCTCCGTTTGCTGGAGACGGACGGGGTTCTCGGGATGCAGGACTTTGACTTTTAAAATGGGACAGTCCCAGGTGAACTGGGGCAAGTTGATCATCCTAATAGATCTAGCACATGCGGGTGCTAAAGCGTCATTTCTGAAGGTTAATATGCCTTCTACAGCGCTCTGAAGCCCCACCAAAGGAGATGGCATTCATGTGAAACCCAGAGCACTTGAATAAGGAAGGTAGCTTCTACCTCCTGACTGACCAACCTGAGGACTCTAGCATCACAAGTGTCCTCCCAGAGGAGGTGACTCCCGTCATCCTGTCACCACTTGTGGGTACACAGCTATTTCCTCACAAAGTTTTTAGCCATATTTTAGTCTGCCATTGGTGCTTCTCACCAGAACCGATGGGGTCAGAACTTCAGCTGCCTCAGTTCTCCCTTGTAAGGTGAGGCTGATAATACCAAACACTTTAGGTTTGCTGTGGAGAGTAATGAGGTGACGAATGAAAGCAGCTAGAAGCGTGCCTGGTGCACAAGTGTCCTGCAAATGTGAGGTTCACCCTTCTTTGAGTTTCTACTGATACCTATAATGGAGAGGAAAATGAATCTTTTAGAAGAGGCAACCTCTAAATGATCATTTCCTAAAGCCTAGTATTTATTTTTGTCAGCCTCTTTCATTTTTTTTTAAGTTTTTTTTTAAACATCTTTATTGGAGTATAATTGCTTTACAATGGTGTGTTAGTTTCTGCTGTATAACAAAGTGAATCAGCTATACATATACATATATCCCCATCTCTCCTCCCTCTTGCGTCTCCCTCCCATCCTCCTTATGCCACCCCTCTAGGTGGTCACAAAGCACCGAGCTGATCTCCCTGTGTTATGCAGCTGCTTCCCACTAGTTATTTTACATTTGGTAGTGTATGTATGTCCATGCCACTCTCTCACTTCGTCCCAGCTTACGCTTCCTCCTCCCCGTGTCCTCAAGCCCATTCTCTATGTCAGCCTCTTTCAATGGAAACATTCTGCGAGAATATTTTAACTGAACTTGTATATTGAAAAGGTGCTGGTTTACTATGGTAACAGATTTTTTTTCCATCCTACATACATAATCTGAAACAGACCCGAACAGAAGATACAACTTACGGCACAGAAACCTTGAGATCACTGAGATGACCCAGATTGCACTTAAAGGGTTTGCCTCAAAGCATTAGACATAAGAGACACTCCCTGACTTATTTACTATGAACAATAAATTGGTGCAGTGGGTGGGAAGTTTTTAAAACCCTTTTTTCTATGAAAAATTTCAAACACGCACAAAAACACAATAGTACAATGGAGGGAGTTGTTTTAACATAGCTGAAGTTATATTGTAACACAAGGAGCAGAGTGATTAAAGGAAAACGTCTGAACCTAAGCTTATGGCTCCAGTAATGAAGTAATAATTTATTTAGTAGTCATAGGATTCTGTTTAAAGTGTCATATGATACTCTGTCTCTCTTTTCCTTTTTTTTTTGTTTTGTTTTTTTGGGGCGAGGGTGGTAGTGTTTTTTGTATGATACTCTCTTATCAGCAGTGATTAGCGCAAACCACAGTAAAAAAACAAAACAAAACAAAAAAATTTTACCTCGTGACTCACACTTTATGTATGACCAAGAGAAAAGTTTTTTAAAAGAATCCTTACCATTTGCAATGAACTCTGATTCATTCACTTATTCCTCCATTTGTTCAGTATATGTTTGTAATGTTATATAAACTAGATGGAGTAACATCTGTTTAGAGAACAGGGATGTAGAAAAGAGAACAAATACCCCATTTGTCTCACTTGATCTCATTTCTGAATATCTAACTAAAATTATGCAGGAGACATAATTTCTTTTCTGCCATAGGAAGCCCACAAACCTGATGTTCATGTAGCCTGATTATTATAAAGGAAACTTTGAGTATTTTTCTTGAGAACTGCAGAACCTAGGCACATATGTGTCATTTAGATCCTGTGACCTGTCCTGGGTCAAAATGCGTAATCCTAAAGGGACTGCAGAACTTCTGACCCCGGGCAACAGCCTCCACTCCAGTGCTCTCTTATGCCCTCTCCTGGTGGATTTTCTGCATCAAAGTATCCATCCAGGCAGCTCAGAGTCCCAAACCCTAGACAATTAAACATATCCTTTGCTTAAGCAGTGGGCAGACTACTTGAACTTCCGTTCACCCTGGACCCAGCAGAAAAAAGAAAATGAAAAGGATACGGAAAAGAGAGAAGAAAACATTTGGCTATGTCTAGCTTTGGTAATTCCAATTAAATTAGAATTATTTCTCATCAACCCATCTACCACTTAGTTTCTTTTTCTTTTCTTTTCCTTTTGTTCCTTTTTCAAGAAATAAACACAAAATAGCTCATCAAAATAGCAATGACTAAGGGGTTGGGAAGAAGGAGCCCAAGTTTGATGTTGCTTTGTTTCTAACAGAATGAAAAAAAAATTATAAACCCAAACCCTATAATTCAACCCAACTTGTCATGACCCTCTGATTAAAGCATTTTTTAAAAATAACAGATAGAAGTAGAGATCTGCACTGAGATAAGGATGGTTAGCATAGATCAAAAGGAATTGTACATATGTCAGTTAGATTAAGTGACAGGATGTGGGGAAGTGGTGGGTTCCATATCCAGTTACTTCATGCAAGAGTACATTTGCTGAATGCAGGTACTCTAACGGGAGCCGCACGTAGACGGAAACTGGGGAAATTAATGGAAGGCGACCTATAACGGTTAGAGTGTTTGTTCTAATACGGATCCAGGACCACATTTCTCCTAATTGGTAATATTACTGTAATTTTTTATAACTGTCTATCTTGCCCCACCCAGGATAGTAAATTATCTTTGAAGCTTTCATCTGGCATTTCTGAGAGGTCAGCATTATGTGGTAAGTACTCTATAGCCCACGTATATAAACTTAGTCATCAGATATAGACAGACTACTTCCCCAAGCCTAAGAGAAGGAAAAATATTTAAAATCCTCCCCCTCTCCACACACACACAAAGATTCCATCTATGGCATTTTAGGGAACAAAAGGGGCAAGTAATGTAGAAGAATGTCAATATCAATGGATCCCGAAAAAGAAGAGTCAGGAGGCTTTATGGTGAGGTGGGGCTGGGAGATGAGAGGATGAGAAGGAGAAATAGTAAAATGGGAAAGTCACGCCATGTTTATTTTTCTGACAGGGAAATTTGCAATAGAAGAGTGTCGCTAAAGAGTATAGTTAATGCCACGTATTTCGTTGGGATGCCATTCATACATTACATTTTATAATGAAGATGATCTTGGCTAACTGAGGCCAGGCTATAAATCAGAGAAGTTAGAAAGCCATGTTACAGAAATTCTATACAGCTTAACATAGGGGTGCTTCCTTATTTAACTTAGTCATCAAAGTCTAAAATTCTAGAGCTGGAAAAGACCTTCTCATTTACCTCCACCACGCTTACCTATTCCTCAGCTTAGTAATACTCAAATCGAATCACCTTTGAGCTGAAATGATTCCACACCCTTGATAATCCAACAGGTCAGGACTACAG
Organism: Phocoena phocoena; assembly: GCF_963924675.1. Taxonomy (NCBI): domain Eukaryota; kingdom Metazoa; phylum Chordata; class Mammalia; order Artiodactyla; family Phocoenidae; genus Phocoena; species Phocoena phocoena. Next base: position 32,930,506 of record NC_089232.1, on the reverse strand, counting down.
TGAGGGGACTGAGGTCCTTGCCTGGGGCACAAAATTTAAGCGAGATGCCCCAAACCTCAGTAATCAAGATAAACAAGATTTTAACTTCCTCTATGCAAATCCCATCTCTGTTGGATCCTGTCTTTATTTAAAATTTTGATACACTGTTCATCATGGATTTTTTGCACTGATTTTTAAAAAATATTATTTATCTTGATTACTGAGGTTTTTGACACTCAAATTATGCACCCAGAGGCCAATGCTTCACTCACCCCACAGTCGTCCTGGACCTGTAAACCCACTCCGATACTTATATAACTCCAAGTTCAGAAATTTCTTTCTTACATCAAACCCAGAGTTTCTCAACTTCAACACTATTGACATTTCTGGCTCAGATAATTCTTCATTGTGGGATTTTTTTCCTATGCATTGTAGGACGTTTAGTGGCATTCTGGGCCTCCACCCACTAGATGCTAGTAGCACCCTCCCTTTTCCGTCTCCTTACCATCATTGCCAAATCACCTCTGGTTGAAAGCCACTGATCTAAGCAAGGTCACCTCATTTCTTCCCGTTCTCAGGAGAGACAGAAAGCAGCTTTTCATCATCCTCTAAATAACAACCCCATGAAAGTCTTTGCTTTGTAGAGTGTGTGTTTAATTTACAACCTGATTAGAGTGACGATAACCATATTAGTGTGTCTAGACTTACGAAGGTCAAACCCCTGGCCTCTGTAAGGTTTATTCCTATCTTATATCTGACATCTCAGTAGACCACTTGGCCATCTGAAGCAGTAGCTTCTTCCAGAAGTTCAGAGATGCCTTGTAATTATAAACCCCTTTGTCAAACGGCAAATTCAACTCTCTCATTGCATTAGGCCAGAGAGATTCGTTACCCGGCAACCACATTTCACCCTCTTCAAAGTGAATTCCATCTTGGAATTTATCAGTAACTTTTTTGTAAGCTATCGTATCTTCTTCCATCTCAGAAGCTAAGCCTCTAATGAGTCAGATTACGTTAAATAATTCAGCAGTTCAACTTCCTCTGTGATCTCAGTTTTGTAAGTACTACAATTTGAGGAAGCCATCTTGCTTATAACAGCAGGAAAGGTAAGTAGTAATTTTCTTTCTTATTATTCAAAGGTCAAATTCATCACAAAATTTTTAAAGCACAGAGTCAGACTTGGAAGTCAACTTACACTTGGAAGGTAAAAGTCCACTTCTGGACACCGGTTTTGTAACAACACGCTGAAAAATCCTATAATCATCCATGCAAACTGCAACATGAATCATAAATAGATCAACGAGCTAGAAATTGTTCCCAATGATCCACCACCTTCCACCTTCACCCTCTACTCTGTTGAACTTTCATAAAATTCTGGGTCCATGTGTGTTTTTTCTTCCAGGTGGGAATGATGTATGTTGGAGTCAACCTACATTAAAGGTAATGAGTCTATATATTATACCAGTCAGGGTCGTTGGCTGCAAGCAACAGAAACTAATTCTGGTTGATTAAGCAGAAAAAAAAAAGCATTCGTTGGTGAGTTGTGAAATAGTTCCAGGACTTTCCAACATGAGTGGAACCAGGCAAGAAAAGGAAACCAGACGAGGGAAGCTTTGCCGCAGGAGGACCCCAGCCAAGACACATCACCTAACCCACCGGGTAGGGAAACCACCACTACTGACCCACCATTGAAAAATGGAAGCCACAGATTGCCTGGCAACCACGGACACCGGACTTTAGTCCTGTGTCCACCCTGCTACCACCCCCTTGGCACCTCTGCATTCTCCACTGTCTCTGCCTCTTTATGTCACCAGCTCCCAATTCAGAGTCTCTAGCAGAGGCATCTGTTTAGTCAGGCCTGGGTCACCTGCCTGCATTCTAGCTGCAAGAGAGGATGGGACAATGTCTGGACTTTTCAGCTTCTAAAATAGGAGGCAGGTCGCCAAGGAAATGACAGGTGTCCATTAGAGGTGTGATAAAGGGAGGTGGTTAATAGTAACAGATGAAGTTTTGGTCTCTGAAGTCGGACTATCTGAATTTGAATTTATGCTCTATTACTAGTTACGTGACCTTGGGCAAATTACTTAAACCTTTAATCATTTCTCTTTCCTTATGAGGATTAAATTAAAATATCCCTGTATGTACAGTATATGGTACATAGTAAGTAGTTCTATCTATCTGTATATGTGTGTGTGTGTATAGACACATATGTGTGTGTGTGTGTATGCCAGCATGCAACATTGATAAAAGAGATAGAGTTCCTCCACCTCCATTCCCTTCCCTCTTTTATAAACACCTACCAGATACTGAGACCGTACTTGCCTATCTTAGACTTTTCATTTAGTTTAACGCAGGACAAGGCAATTCAGTTTAACTTTGGTCTCCCCAAGTTAAAGCATACGTGATCTAGCAGAGTGACACCAATGAAGGAATAATTATAATTCAACATATGCTATAGTAGCATGAAAATGAAATTTCAGAGAAGGATAGGATTAATTTTGTCTGGGGAGCTAGAAAAATCATTATAGAAGGAACTTGCCTGGGAACATAATGAATGGGTAATAAGATTTTTCCAAAGAGTTGATAGAGAAGGATTTCTACCAGGCAGTGAGGATACCCTCAGCACAGCTGTGTAAGTGCAGGGTGTGCCTGGGAATTGGGAAGAGTTCAGAAGGACAAAAACAAGGAATTGATGGGAAGGTGGGAAAAGATGAACTGGGAAAGATAGACTGGGGCCAGATGGTCCAAACCCTCAGAGTCACACCAGAGTGGTATCTTTTCTTCTGCTAACACACATGCCAGCAAGACTGCTAAGAACTGATCAAAAGCCCCAGCAATGTGTCTCATCACTGCTATCAATATGTTAGGTCAATATTTATTCCTGGTAAGATTTTTAATTCATTATTCAGAAGTTCAACCTATCAACTGAAAAACAATGCACAACTAAAAGTTGAGAATTATATTTTATTCAGCAGACTTGCTGAGGACTTAAGCTCGGGATACAGCCTCTCAGATAGCTCTGAGGGAATGTTCCAAAGAGGTAATGGAGGGGTCAGGATATATTGGAGGTCTTGCAACAAAAAACGGGTGGTCAGAACATCAAAAATTAATTACTGTTAATTAAAGAGAAAGCAGATATCTCAAAGTCATGAACTTAGCGCTTTTCTCTGTATGGGAAGATGCGAGAGTCTGGGCTCATTGAAGTCATTCCTTTGATATGCACCTTAACTACCTAGGACCACTGTCCTGCTTTTCTCCATCCTGAATCCCCTCAGGGTGGGTGCACAGTCGGGGGCGGCTGCCGTGGTTAATAGTTTGATGGTTGCACCATCCTTTGTTTACTGATATGGCAGGTGACATTTTTCATCCACAAACCCCAGGGATTAAGGTTGGCTTAAGGGAGACAGGGGAACAGGCAAAGCTTGTCCCAGTCCTTCATTTTGTTAAGTCTTCCTGTCCCTCCTAACCTAGGTCCCCAAGGCCACCTGGAAGCCTCTGCCTGTACAGGACACCCAATGCTATACTGCCAGAGGCTTCAGGCTCTCACTTGTGCTCCCAGCTCCATGTCCTGCCATTCTTCTTCCCCCACCACTCATCAGAGCCCCGATCTCTGTCCAGGACGAGATTGAGAATGGGCCAGACAGATAAACCAGCCTCCACGGCAGCCCTGGTCCATGGCCATTCTTAGCGACACAGTGTGCTAATCGCACAGGTCTCCCCAGAAACACCATGAACGGTTCTCCAACCTCAATTTCTGTTTGCTCCTAGACGTACATTTTTCCCAACCTCTCTTCCGCCCACCCCTGCCACAGTTAGAACAGATGCTCTCATCAGATAGAAGAACTTCTATCCACCACAAAATAAGCGTGCTCAAAAGAGGATTGCTCCAGAAAGTCTAAAGAGAGTGGCTGCTTCTTCGTTTCTCCTCAGGAAATAGAAGCAGCTTTGGGCTGGGCCTGAATCTGCTCTTTCCTTCTGCACCTAGAGTTTGGTCTCAACTTCTCCAACCCTATTAACCAACAGATCTGAGCCCAGTGGCTCCAGCCTCCGCAGGACTGGAAATGGAAGGGTTTGGCCCCTTCCTATGAACTGGGGCTTCAGCACACTGATTGCAGAGCCCAGTGGGTTTCTTTCAGCTTTTGTTTCAGCTGCCAAGAGCCCGGGGGCTCATGACCTGGGAGAAGCTCAAGAATGTCAGGGAGGAGGGGTGAGCCCAGCAAAGGCAAGGAGGCCTGGGGCTGAGGGCCATCCGCAGAGCTCAGGCTGAGAGGCCTCTGTGCTGCGGGGCCAGCCTCTTTAGTAACCTATTCTGGTAAGACACGAGGGATGGATAAAAATGAGCCATTATACACGAGACAGATCCGTTCCTCCAGTGGCAATATATTTTCCTCACATGCTTTTCTCTTCACAGCAAGTAAATGCATGTGAAGCCAGTGACTCTGAAGTCGGTCATATTGAATTTACTCAGTTTTCCTCAAGTCTTCAAGCGTGAAGTGTTACAAACCTTCATATGTACACTGGGGAAAGAAAGGATGAAAAAAAAGCTCCAAGGCAAGGCCTAAGGAAAAGCCTGTGAAAGAAAACGGTAAGATAAAGCAACACAATTTCAAATCTTAATCTCTTGAAATGGTGCCTTGAAAGCCACACTTTCCACATTTCTGAGTGGAGCCTTCAAAACTCCGTGTCAAATCACGTTATAACCTTGCTTCTTATCTGTTTGTGAGAGATTTCAAGGGCCAGTAATTCCCCCAGATGTGGCAGAAAAGTTCACAGTAGAGATTTGCACACTTGACTAAGCTTCCTGCATTGCTTTTTGTGAGGACTGGTGAAGGAGAGAGATTTGTTCTCCCTTTCAGAACTAAATCATGCCACTGCCAAGGACACAGTGTCGAAGCCAACTCCCTTGGTCAGATACTCTCCAGGACAATGACTTAATACTATATACTCCCTGCTCTGGTCCGGCAAAACACGTAGCCTGGGAGAATGTCCCTGCATTTTTTTCTACCTCATTTTTTTCTTCTCAAGTAAAAACTAAGAGACGAGACCTCTCCTATGAGGGACGCCTTTGGGTGCCCTCTCCCCAGACACTCTCCTGTGATACCCCATCCCATAACCAGTGATGGCCTGGATATTTGGGTGCTGGCTGGAGGCTGCGGTGATGACAGTGCAGGGGGACTTAGGAGAGAAGAGTCATGGAAACACTAATAGCTGTGGAGAGAGGGTGTCACCTGCCATAGGAAGGGCGGAGACAACTTATTTTGTCTTCTCCTCTACCCGCCTGGTGGCACTCTGACTGGCCTGAGGCTTCCACAGGAAGAGGCAGGCGTGATGAGCTCTCAACAGCATCCTCAGGACCAGGGGTCCCAACACAAGCGTCAACTGGGGTCAGGCAGGTAATGTCAGTGAGTGACTCACCTCAGTCGGTGAGGTGTAAGGCTGTAAAGATGGCTGGAGTCTAGAAGAGAAAAGAAGAAAAAGACAACATCTACTGTGTTATTTGTTTGTTTGTTAAAATAAAGATAACTTTCTGAAACAAAACCAAAATTAGTGCTTCTTGGCAAACTAATATACTTTCTTGTAGGCATGACATTCATCATTCCCTTTTCCTCTTGACTGTCCAGAGGCTCAAAGCTATATTTTGTGCTTTGATTTTTTGATTTTCCCTTTGATTTTTTTCCCTCTCCTTCCCATCCTCTTCCTCTCCCATACACACATACACACACACACACACACACACACACACACACACACACACCCCTGCTTGGTAGTCTGTAAAGATGTGACATAGATAACATAGGAGTAATACTGGTTAAGTATTTCAGAGTTCTTAATTCCTTTTTATTAAGCATTAATATATGCCAAGGTTCTGTTTTTTATTTTCTTCTGTTTTATGTATTTTCATGTAAAACTCTCTACTGAATGTCCAGACTCAATAGAAAAGACTGTTAGGTTAATTCTAAATTCTGGCTCTGCCAGTGAACTCCAAGGGATTCTAATTTTAAAAACATCCTGTTATCTTCATTTTCAGGACTTAAAGTATCTCCCTTTGGAAGCTTTTTCATTTTGTCGTTTTTGTTGTTGTTGTTTTCTTTCACTCACTATCATCTCTGTCTGCAAGCCAAGATCATGAATAGAGATAATATATTTTAGGGAGGGGCCATAGATCAAAAATTAATCTCTACCAAAGTTAATTCCTGCATAAATTAAGTTGAATGTGTTTTTCAACACCATAAATCCTGTGTCATAGGTATAAATAAAACATGAACGTGGGTTTCCTTATTTATAACTTCATATCTATGACACTCTAGTGCAGAAAGGGCAAATTTGTTTTTTCTTTTTTAGAGCTGTTGGGCTAGCCATCTCAAAGGTGGTAGCAGACAGTGTAAAATTAGATTTCCTCTCTATGGCTGAAACAGCTAATAATCAGAAGCTCACAGAAAAATTTCCTCTGTGTACTTGTGTAATACCTCATGACCCTCCTCTTGGAACCAGCAAACCAGTAGAACTGCCAGGGATGATTTGAGAATGAGGTGGGAGAGAAACCAACATCTCTGGGGACTGGGAAGTTTGTTCTGCTCCATGAAGTCGGTGGCCAGGTTGTTGGCTTCAGGTTATTCTGGGACTGTAATTCAGTTCTTAGAGAATCTGTGAGGTAGGATGAAAATAGGGCGTCAGGATGACCCAGTTGATCATCCTGTGACCTGCAGGGGGCGCGCTAGTGCCTCATCCGCTTTACTTGGCCAGAACGCACACCCCACACCCCTCGACTGTCTGAATGTCCACTGCTAACAGTTTTTTTTTTAAATTTTTATAGAAATAGAGTTGATTTACAATGTTGTGCTAGTTTCAGATGTACGGCAAAGTGATTCAGTTATACATATATATAAATATATATATTCTTTTTTTACATTCTATTCCATTATAAATTATTACAAGATATTGAGTATAGTTCCCTGTGCTATACAGTAGCGCCTTGTTAGTTACCTATTTTATATATAGCAGTGTGTATATTTTAATCCCAAACTCCTAATATATCCCTCTTCCCCTTCCCCCTTGGTAACCATAAGTTTGTTTTCTATAACGTATTTACAAAACATAAATAGACTCACAGACATAGAAAGGATCTGTTGATTAAGAAGAGAAATGTAGAGTGAAAAGCACTGCTAACAGTTTTGCCTGGGAAATTATGCTCTACCTACCCTCCCACCAAAGCCAGGGCAGCCCATAGCCAATGAGAGCATAAGACGCTCACCCCTTCTTCTCAATTCTGACTTGACATTTATACTCCAGGACTGCGTTGTCCAACAGTAGCCATGACTCTTATGTGACTATTTACATTTTAATTTAATTTAATTAAAAATTGTATGTCAGTTACACCAGCCATATTTCAAATGCTCGATGGTCCTATGTAGATAGTGGTAACTGTACTGGATTGTGCCAATTACATAGAACATTCCCCTCAGTGCAATAACTTCTACTGGACAGCACTGCTCCAGAGTCTACCTCTATGGATCACAAAAAGGCCTGTCCTGCTTCCATATCTGACTTCCCTACCTCCCTTGTATTTTTAAATTTATTTTCTTTTTTCTTTAATAGTTAACAGATTTTATTCTAATAGCTGTAATTATAGTGCTTGTTTGTCAAAATGAAAACTGAAAACAAGTATACAAAACAGTTGATTATTCATTGTGTATTGAAAGCCGTAAGAGGTTCCATGACGCCAAATAAACCAGTTGGGAGGTTTTCCCCAAGACAAAGTTTAACAGCTCCAGCTTCTTCAGTGTTTATCCAAATACAAAAGAAAAAAGTAGAGGTTATCGTTTTCGATGGCAAATCTGATGCTTGCAGGCTGAGGGAGCGAAAGCACATGTAGACAGGGGCTCCGTCCGAGGGGCTGGGGCTCAAGGATGACCACCCGCGCCCCTGCTGGTGAGACCCCAGAGCCCGGAGCAGGCAAGCAAGGGGGCTGCAGGGCTCCCGCTCAAACCAGAGCGTTCCAACCAAAGTGCCCATGCTGACCCAAGAAAAGGCTGGGGTTCCTCCAAGGGGTCTGAGAGTGGTGGATGCAGCCTCCAGCCCATCTCCTGGGAGGCCATGTAAGCACAGATACAAACACAAATGCTGCGGTGTATGGGATGACCCGAGACAGAGCAAATCACAGGGACTCTACTGTGACCATGCAGAATGGATCATGGCTGGTTCTGCCCTGTTCCACATTCCCAGTGGGAAGCAGACCACTGGTGGACTGGACTCAAGCCATTACTGCAGAACCTACACTAGGCACATTTCTCCCTTCTGTGTGTTCAAGTCTTCTCCTTATCTTGTATTTGTAACTGTTTTTAAAAATGCACTGCGGGCTTCCCTGGTGGCGCAGTGGTTGAGAGTCCGCCTGCCGATACAGGGGACACGGGTTCGTGCCCCGGTCCGGGAAGATCCCACATGCCGCGGAGTGGCTGGGCCCGTGAGCCATGGCCGCTGAGCCTGCGCGTCGTTGCGGAGAGGCCAGAGCAGTGAGAGGCCCGCGTACCACACACACAAAAAAGGAATACAGTTCAATTCAGAGTAGCCGCATTTTTATTTAATCATCGTGTAGTTGACTTACAATGTTGTGTTAGTTTCAGGTGTACAACAAAGTGATCCGGTTATACATACATATATATCTTTTCTTCTTCTTCAGATTTTTTTCCCTTATAGGTTATTACAAAACATTAAGTATAGCTCCCCAGACTAGCCACTTTTCAAGTGCTTGCTCTCACCGTATTGGGTATTGCAGTTCCAACCATGGCCTTAACTTAAAATCTGTCCATCTGTCAGTATATCAGGAATGAGTTCCATGAACAAGGACAAATAAGTTTGTCTTCTGGGGCCTCATGTACAACTACTTGATCTCTAAAAACCCCCTCAAGCTCTAAAGTTCTTAAGCTCTGTGATGTCTGTTTCCAAAGTCTCCTCCAGCTGATTTAACCAGTGTGACCTACTGCCTACCAAACCAGCAAGATTTGAGGTAGTGAGCTATCCATTCGTGTGTGTGTTTGGGCCTGTGTGCAAAAGTCGGCCCGTTTTCAGATGGCATAGGCTGTCTGCAACTGGGAAAGGAGACTGGCCTGTGAAAAGAGTACAGTTTGGTTCATGGCTTTTAAAGATAATTAAATTAATTTTTAAATCATTTTTAAATTTAGTTTAAAAGCAGTGAGCTTTACCCATCTATGTGTAAAATTTAACTGTATATCCACACAACTATTAAGTAAATATATACATACACACAGGGATATTCATTGCAATATTTTTTAATATAGCAAAATATTGGAAATTAATTTTGTCTACCCAAAGGTAGCTATTAAAAAAATAATAATAAGAGGCAGTTCTACAAACTAGTGGTTACCAGTGGGGAGATGGGGAGGGGTAATATAGGAGTGGGGCAGTAGGAGGTACAAACTATTGGGTGTAAGATAAGCTATAAGGATGTATTGGACAACACAGAGACGTTAGCCCATATTTTGTAATAACTGTAAATGGAGTGTAACCTTTAAAAATCGTATTAAAAATTGAACGTGCAAACAATAAAGCCATAAATCAACTTAAAAAAAATGAGGCAGTTCTAGACTGAAGTGGAAAGATCCCCAAGAAATTTTATAAAGTGAAAAACACTAGATGCAGTACAATGTATACTATCACGTATAAGGGGAAAGAAAAATACACACACATGTTGCAAGTACATAGAACAGTTCTGGAAAGTTGCAAAATCGACTGGTAACAATGAACAGGTGGATGTCTGTGAGGAGGGCAACTATATAGTTTCCTAAGGAATAGAAGAGGGGAGAGATTGACTCTTACTCTTGCTGTATACTTTTTCATACACCTAAATTGTGTGCATATATCATCTACACAAAATAAAGTGCAAATGATTAATTTTAAGTGAGATTAGAAACAAAATAATTTAGAACAAATGTTTCCAAACAATTAAACGTGTCCACCTTACAGAGGATTTTAAGGTCAAACAATATTGTTCACGTGAATGCCCTGCACAGCCTGCCATGGAGTAGGTGTGAAATAGATCATCAATAAGCGTGAATTAAAACAAGAAAAATTACAGCTACCCTCATTTACATTAAATAGTGAATTGCTTTGAAACCTATGGGTTTAAAAAGACAGAGCCACATACAGAAAATCCCACCCTCTCTTAGGAAAGCCAGATGGGACACACTTAAAATGTTCTCAACGTTGCCCAGATATATGCTGCATTCACTTCTCCCTCTTGCTTTCCCTTACTCTTCTCCAGTGGAACTCCTTTGCCATCAATCAGGCATCCAGCCTGGGGATTTGTATCAGGACACTCCATCTGTATGATAATGGCTAGGTTTGTCCATGGAAAGAAGGAAGAAATAGATAAAGCAAGTAGGGTGAGACAAGGAGGGCAGTGTAGAACCACCAATTATCCGGACAAAGAAACTTCCTAGTCACCAGCCCAGGAGAAAAGAAATCTGGGTAGGTGGATAGGACAGGAATGAACTCTCCTCCTACAAAAAAGTGTAAAGGAAAGCCTCTGGATTCTCTTTTGCAAAAACATTTCATCTAGTTCCGGAGTATCTCCCCTGGGATTTACGATGGCCCTGGGTGTGGCCCCAGGTATGAGAAGCAACCTCACTGCAGAGGCTCTGCCTGTAGACTGGTCCATAAGGTCATGGAAATAAACATATTCTTCAAAGACTGTGGTCTGAGACCACACAAAATGCAAGGTGTTCGAAAATTGGAAATAACAGGATAAACTTTAAACAGTCATATTAGTTACTTTTTAAAGAATCAGCTCAGTATATTTTCAGGTGAAATATCTCTAAATTTAAAGCAATGGGCCCAATTTTTAAAAATCCGGGGCCCAATTTTGAAAAAAATTGCAGTAAGAACTCCATTTTTAATGTGTTTCTCAGACTTGTGAACACCCTTTGGAATTTCTGGAATGTATGCACAGTAGTCCCCCACCTTATCCATGGTTTCTCTTTTTGAGGTTTCAGTTACCTCGGTCACCTGAGGTCTGGAAACGTTAAATGGAAAAATCCCAGAAATAGACAATTCCTAAGTTTTAAATTGCATGCCACTCTGAGTAGCATGATGAAATCTCACACCATCCCTCCCCGTCCTGCCCAGGGGTCCCCAACCACCAACATCATTGCTCCTGATATGTAACCATCAACATCATCATGTCTTAATGATCCAGGATCACCCAAAGCCGATGATCCTCCTTGATGTATTTGTATGTTTTGTTTTGTTTTTTGCGGTACGCGGGCCTCTCACTGTTGTGGCCTCTCCTGTTGCGGAGCACAGGCTCCGGACGCGCAGGATCAGCGGCCATGGCTCACGGGCCCCCAGCCGCTCCGCGGCATGTGGGATCTTCCCGGACCGGGGCACGAACCCGTGTCCCCTGCATCGGCAGGTGGACTCTCAACCACTGTGCCACCAGGGAAGCCCCCGTGATGTATTTTTAGAAGGTCAATAGTAGCCTAACGCTCCGTCACAATGCCTACATCACTCACCTCACTTTATCTCATCAAGTAAGCATTTTGTCATCTCACAACATCATGAAGATAGGGTTTGGTACTATCCACGGTCTCAAGCATCCACTAGATAAGGGGGGACTACTATATTACTTTTTTTAGAATTGTGTTGAATTGTCAGGACACCCAGCTGGTGTCTGGAGCATTGCTTGGTGGTGTGAAGGAAACCCCCTTCTCATGTTGGAATCGGGAACAATCCTTTTAGTAAATTAACAGTAAGTTTATCCTATAATTCCCAACTTTGCAGATATCCTATTGAACCACTTGGTTGAAAATGCAGACTCCTCTGCCGACTCCAGACCTACGGCAAGCGCGTTTCGGGAGGGTAAAAATTTGCATCAGTAGCTGTCCTTCTCTCCCAGGTGATTCTTACATATACCCAGGTCTGAGAAAAGGACCACTCTGGACGGGCTGCACAGGCTACTGCATAGCTGTCAGCTAAGACAGATTCTGAGGGCCGACCGCAGTCCATCACCTTTGATGCGCCTCACAGCAGAACGGGCCAAGAGCACCAGCTCTGAAGTCAGATGTGCTGGCCTGAATCTTGGCTCTACTGAAACCACACAACTCAGATGGCATTCGAACGCAGCCAGAACTCAGATTGGGACTCAAACCCACTGTCTTTTAATTCAGCCCCCAAACTTTTTGGCACCAGGGATTGGTTTCGTGGAAGATAATTTTTCCACAGATGGGGGGATGGGTGGGTTGGGAATAATGCGAGTGGTAATGCGAGCGATGGTTCAGGTGGTAATGCAAGCGATGGGGAGTGATGGGGGCAGGCAGATGAAGCTTCGCTTGCTCGTCTGCCGCTCACCTCCCGCTGGGCGGCGGGATCCCTAACAGGACTTGGACCAGCACCTGTCCTCGGCCCTGGGGTTGGGGACCCCAGGTGTGCAAGTAGCCCGGCCTTAGGACTTAAGAAGTTCATGTTCTTTATGTCTCAGCGCGGAAAGAATTCAGCAAGAGGCAAAGTGATAGGTAAGAAGTAGATTTATTGAGAGATAAACAATCCATAGACAGAGTGTGGACCATCTCAAAAGGAGAGAGCGGCCCTGAAATAGGGAGTGGTTAGTTGTTTTATGGGCTGGGTAATTTCATAGGCTAATAAGTGGGAGGATTATTCCAACTATTTTGGAGAAGGGGCAGAAATTTCCAGGAATTGGGCCACCACCCACTTTTAGGCCTTTTATGGTCTGCCTCGGAACGTTCGTGTCACCTGTTGATGGGGCATTTAGCTAATGTATTACAATGAGCATATAATGAAGCCAAAGGTCTATTGGAAGTCTTGGGCCTGCATCTCGGGCCTAATCAGTTCTAACCAGATGCTGTCGTGTTGCCAATGGCTATGTCATCCTTTTCAAGGCTGTGCCCTGCCCCCTTACCTCCTGTCTCACTACAGTTAGTCCACCACAAGTTGCAAACTTTCCAAGATGCTAGCGTGCATTCTCGTGTCCAGTCACGTAAGTTAGTTCACGTATCTGGCGTACACTGTCACGTGTGTGCATCCTCTACAAGTGGGGTTGTGCTTTTGTGTACTTCCTGTACAGTACTATATAGAGTACAGTAGTACGGTGTCCTTATTTCAAGCCCAAGGATGTTGGGAAACAAGCGTAAAAGCACAAGTGATGTAGCTGGTACTGCTAAGAAGTGCCAGGTGTTGTACCACACTACTGTACTTTTTAAGGTACTGTGCTGTAAGATTAAAAACGTTTTCTTTACTTTTTGTGTGTGTTTTTTATGTAGTATTTGTGTGAAAAGTATTATAAACCTATTACAGCACAGCACTACATAGCCGATTGTGTTTGTTGGGTACCTAGGCTAACACTTGGACATACGAACAAATTGGACTTAGGAACTCGCTCTCGGAACAGAACTCGTTCGTATGTAGGGGACTTACTGTACCACTTTATAGCTGGGTGACCAAGAGCAAAAGCTACTTAAACCCTTAACCTTTGTTTCCTCATCTACCAAGTAGGGTTAATGATTGCACCTAACTCGTAGGGTTGTAAGGATGCCATCAAGGGAAGTGATGGTTAATTCTATGTGTCAACTTGACTGGGTGACAGGATGTCCAAATAGCTGGTAAAACGTTATTTCTGGATGTGTCTGTGAGACTGATTCTGGAAGAATTGGTAGGTTGAGTAAAAAAGGTCATCCTCACCAGTGCAGGTGGGCACCATCCAATCTGTTGACAGCCTGAATAGAACCAAAGGGTGGAGGGAAGGTCAACTTGCTTTTTCTGCTTGAGCTGGGATGTCCATCTTCTCCTGCCTTTAGACATCAGTGCTCTTGGCTATTGGGCCTTTGGACTCAGACTGGGACTTTCACCAGTGTCTCCCCCCGTTCTCAGGCCTTCGGTTTGGGACTGGAACTACCGCACCAGCCCTTCTGGGCTTCCAGCTTGCAGAGGGTAGATGGTGAGATTTTTCAGTCTCCATAATCATGTGACCCAACCCCTCATTCTAAATCTCTCTCTATCTCTATAGATCCGATTAGTTCTGTTCCTCTGGAGAACCCTGACTAATACAGACTTCAACATATCTTTTTCAGGGGGGCACAGATCAATCATTCACTACATGACACATGGCAACATCCAGAGAAGACAAAAATCTGAGGAAGAGTTGGGAGCTGGAAGCCATGGACAGAGGACCAAATCAGGCATCAGGCCGTGGATCGTACTTCCTGAAGTTAAGGGTATGAAGGAGAGTGAAGGCGGTTAGATATGAGCTGCTATTTCTGTCTGTCTCCAGCCGAGGAAGCCAACTGCAATTCCAAAGAACACAAAGGGAAGCGCTCTAAAATGTGCCGCAAAATGCCCAGTTCCTGAGCCAGACGCCGTACTGGAGCTAAAAAAAGAAGAAAGTGGGGGCAGAGGGTGGCTTTGTACTTATTTTCCTCCAGTCCCAAGGGAACAGACAGTTTTAGCTGGAGACTTTTACTGCCGAGATTCTAGCAAGGTTTTTCAGAGTGCCCCAGTCATCGGCACATCCATTATTGCTTGGGAATCCCAATTTCTTCAGCATTTTCAACAACCCATTCAGACTCCGTCAGCAACCAAATCCTCCTACAGGGATGTCTCTTGATTTAATTTCATCAGACCTGAATGACTTGGCTGGAGCCCTCAGGATGCTTCACTTAGACATTACGCATCCGGAGTGAACATCCAAAAACATTCTGACGCACAAGCCACATCTGCTGGGCATTAACACAAAGATTCTGGCCCTTCGTACTTAGAATTCCCTTCTTGGCATCCATATATGTGCTTTTAAATGCTTTGTCGGACAAGCCCTGGGTATCGGTCATGCTGATGCTTGTGAGGGGGGCGTGGAGAGGAGAGGGTCTGGATGCTAGCATTAAAGCTGAGATGCACTGGGGTCCTAGAGGTGAAAATGAGTGGATGACACGCTGACACATGACCATCAATGAACTTGGTTGCACACAGTGACCAGAGGGAGGGAATATCCAGAAATAAAAGTAATAATAATAATTGCTCCTTACATTTTCTGAGCATTTACTAAGTGCTCTACAAGTATTATATAAGCCTCTAAGAGATAGGAACTTATTGCCCCCATTTTAAGGGTGAGAATACTGAGGCTTGAAGGAGATAAGCGATTTACCCAAGGTCATACAACCAGTTAAGTAGCGGTGGCAGGACTGAAACACAGGCAATCTGACTTTGAAGCCAGCCCTACTCTATTTTTTATTTTGTTCTATAATAATTGATACACACACACACACACACACATATATATATATGGCACATATGTTACAAAGTGTAGTAGTAACATAAATACTCATAAACCCACCATGCAACTTAAAAGATGTGTCATTACCAATATCTTTGAAGTGAGCCACATGTTTCCATATGTCCCATCTCCTGTCTACTCCCAGCAGAAACCACCATTCTGGGATTTTGTGTTTATCACTCTCTTTGTGTTGTAAAACAGCTTTTATCTAATAGGTATATATCCTTAAAATTCAGTTTAGTTTGGTTTTGAGCTTCAAAAATGGGGTTATATCATATACAATCTTCTGTGACTTGCCTTTTTTTTAGTCAACATTATGTTTCTAAATTTCATCCACATTGTACTGGTTAGCTGCCCTTTCCTCATTTCCACTGTTGGGCTCCGTTTGTTTAAATAGACCACAATTTTTTTTTGGATGAATAAGTGTTTTATTCACATTTTAAATTATAATTCACATTTAATTGCATGGAGAAACAAGGATCTTATATTGAGAAAGATAATTCAGGATAACCTGCTTGAAACTAATTTACTAAGTTCAACCTATAATCTCTATGCAATTTCTTTCTTTATTGAAGTATAGTTGATTTACAATGTTACTGCTATACAGCAAAGTGACTCAATTATACACATATATACATTCTTTTTTATATTCTTTTTCATTATGGTTTATGCCAGGATATTGAATATAGTTCCCTGTGCTATACAGTAGGCTCTTGTTGTTTAGACCACAATTTATTTATACATTCTTCTATTAAGGAACATTTGCATTGTTTCCAGTTTTTGCTGTTACAAACTATGCTGTTATGAACAATTTTGAACTTGTCATCAGGTACACATGTACAAGGATTTCTCTAGATATTGTAGGGCCAAATTATTTTCCAAAATATTTGCATCAAAATACACTCTTCAGATGTGTATAGGAGTCCTTGTTTGTCCACATTTTCACCAGCGCTAGGTATGGTCAGTCTTCTTAGTGTTTGCTAAGTTGGTGGGTGTGTAAAATGGTGTCTCACTTGGTTTCAATTTGCATTTGTATCTTATTATTATTATAAATCATATTCAGACAATGTTTGTTTACATTTACCCCAATTTAGCCTTCAGGTTTACTGGGTATTTTTGCTCAGCACTCCTGCTTATATTTCTGACCTTGCTACTGAGATAAATGTTGCTTCTTCTTGAATTATATCCTTTAGAATTTCATGTTGTTAAGAGCCATTGGTTGTAAATCCTCTCATTCTTTGCTACTCTGAAGATGCCTCTATTTATTCCTTGTTCTTAAAAAAAAAAATCTCCTGGAACCCAATCCTATTTTGACAGTATGTTAACCAACTTGAAGGTATTCTTCTACTGTTGTCTGTTTTCTTTTGTTATAATTGAGAAGTTTGCCATCAGCCAATTTGTCTTTACTTTGTGGGTGATCCTTTTTCTCTGGTGATTTTTGAGATCTTCTCTTGGGCTTTGGTATTTGGTAGAATCATACGGATATGTGTCTAGGTGTGGAAATTTTTATCCTGCTTGATACATGTTGGTCTAAACTCCACTTGATCATGGTGTATGATCCATTTAGTGTGCTTTTGGATTCTGTTTGCTAGTATTTTGTTGAGGATTTTTGCACCTACGTTCATCAATGATATTGGCCTGTAGTTTTCTTTCTTTTTGACATCTTTGTCTGGTTTTGGTATCAGGGTGATGGTGGCCTCATAGAATGAGTTTGGGAGTGTTCCTCCCTCTGCTATATTTTGGAAGAGTTTGAGGAGGATAGGTGTTAGCTCTTCTCTAAATGTTTGCTAAATTTGCCTGTGAAGCCTTCTGGTCCTGGGTTTTTGATTGTTGGAAGATTTTTAATCATAGTTTCAATTTCAGTGCTTCTGATTAGTCTGTTTATAATTTCTCTTTCTTCCTGGTTCAGTCTCGGAAGGTTGTGCTTTCCTAAGTATTTGTCCATTTCTTACAGGTTTTCCATTTTATTGGCATATAGTTTCCTGTAGTAATCTCTCATGATTCCTTGTATTTCTGCAGGGTCAGTTGTTACTTCTCCTTTTTCATTTTTAATTCTGTTGGTTTGAGCCTTCTCCCTTTTTTTCTTGATGAGTGTGGCTAATGGTTTATCAATTTTGTTTATCTTCTCAAAGAACCAGGTTTTAGTTTTATTCATCTTTGCTATTGTTTCCTTCACTTCTTTTTCATTTATTTCTGATCTGATCTTTATGATTTCTTTCCTTCTGCTAACTTTGGGATGTTTCTGTTCTTATTTCTCTAATTGCTTTAGGTGTAAGGATGGTTGTTTGAGATTTTTCTTGTTTCTTGAGGTAGAATTGTATTGCTATAAACTTCCCTCTTAGAACTGCTTTTACTGCATCCCATAGGTTTTGGGTCATCGTGTTTTCACTGTCATTTGTTTCTAGGTATTTTTTGATTTCCTCTTTGAGTTCTTCAGTAATCTCTTGGTTATTCAGTAGTGTATTGTTTAGCCTCCAAGTGTTTGTATTTTTTACAGTTTTTTTTCCTGTAATTGATATCTAGTGTCATAGTGTTGTTATTGGAAAAGATACTTGACACGATTTCAATTTTCTCAAATTTACCAAGGCTTGATTTGTGACCCAAGATACGATCTATCCTGGAAAACGTTCCATGAGAACTTGAGAAGAAACTGTATTCTGTTGTTTTTGGATGGAATGTCCTATAAATATCAATTAAGTCCATCTTGTTTAATGTGTCATTTAAAGCTTGTGTTTCCTTATTTATTTTCATTTTGGATGATCTGTCCATTGGTGAAAGTGGGGTGTTAAAGTCCCCTACTATTACTGTGTTACTGTTGATTTCACCGTTTATGGCTGTTAGCATTTGCCTTATGTATTGAGGAGCTCCTATGTTGGGTGCATAAATATTTACAATTGTTATATCTTCTTCTTGGATCGATCCCTTGATCATTATGTAGTGTCCTTCTTTGTCTCTTCTATAGTCTACTTTAAAGTCTATTTTTTCTGATATGAGAATTGCTACTCCAGCTTTCTTTTGAGTTCTATTTGCATGGAGTATCTTTTTCCAGCCCCTCACTTTCATTCTGTATGTGTCCCTAGGTCTGAAGTGGGTCTCTTGTCGACAGCATATATATGGGTCTTGTTTTTGTATCCATTCAGTCAGTCTATGTCTTTTGATTGGAGCATTTAAGCCATTTACATTTAAGGTAATTATCGACATGTATGTTCCTATTACCATTTTCTTAATTGTTTTGGCTTTGTTTTTGTAGGTCTTTTCCTTCTCCTGTTCTTCCTGCCTAGAGAAGTTCCTTTAGCATTTGTTGTAAAGCTGGTTTGGTGGTGCTGAATTCTCTTAACTTTTGCTTATCTGTAAAGATTTTAATTTCTCTGTTGAATCTGAATGAGATCCTTGCTGGGTAGAGTCATCCTGGTTGTAGGATTTTCCCTTTCATCACTTTAAATATGTCCTGCCACTCCCATTTGGCTTGCAGAGTTTCTGTTGAAAAATCAGCTAACCTTATGGGGATTCCCTTGTATGTTATTTGTTGCTTTTCCCTTGTTGCTTTTAATATTTTTTCTTTGTATTTAATTTTGGATAGTTTGATTAATATGTGTTTCTCTATGGATTTATCCTGTATGGGACTCTCTATGTTTCCTGGAACTGATTGACTATTTCCTTTCTCATGTTAGAGAAGTTTTCAACTATAAACTCTTCAAATATTTTCTCAGACCCTTTCTTTTTCTCTTCTTCTTCTGAGACCCCTATAATCCAAATGTTGCTCCACTTAATGGTGTCCCAGGGGTCTTTGAGACTGTCCTCAATTCTTTTCATTCTTTTTTCTTTATTCTGCTCTGTGGTAGTTATTTCCACTATTTTATCTTCCAGGTCACTTATCCGTTTTCTGCCTCAGTTATTCTGCTATTGATTCCTTCTAGAGAATTTTAAATTTCATTTATTGTGTTGTTTATCATTGTTTGTTTGCTCTTTAGTTCTTCTAGGTCCTTGTTAAACGTTTCTTGTATTTTCCCCATTCTATTTCCAAGATTTTGGATCATCGTTACTATCATTACCCTGAATTCTTTTTCAGGCAGACTGTCTATTTCCTCTTCATTTGTTAGGTCTGGTGGGTTTTTACCTTGCTCCTTCATCTGCTGCATATTTCTCTGTCTTCTCATTTTGCTTATCTTACTGTGTTTGGGGTCTCCTTTTCACAAGTTGCAGGTTCGTAGTTCCTGTTGTTTTTGGTGTCTGCCTCCAGTGGGTGAGGTTGGTCCAGTGGCTTGTGTAGGCTTCCTGGTGGAGGGGACTGGTGCCTGTGTTCTGGTGGGTGGGGCTGGATCTTGTCTTTCTGGTGGGCAGGGCCACGTCCAGTGGTGTGTTTTGGGGTGTCTGTGAACTTAGTATGATTTTAGGCAGCCTCTCTGCTAATGGGTGGGGTTGTGTTCCTGTCTTGCTATTTGAGTGGCAAGGGGCGTCCAGCACTGAAGCTTGCTGGCCGTTGGGTGGAGCTGGGTCTTAGTGCTGAGATGGAGATCTCTGGGAGAGCCTTCACAGTTTGATATCACATGGGGCCCGGAGGTCTCTAGTGGTCTAATGTGCTGAACTCAGCTCTCCCACCTCAGAGGCTCAGGCCTGACACCAGGCCGGAGCACCAAGACCCTGTCAGCCAGGCAGCTCAGAAAAAAATGGAGAAAAAAAGAAAGGAAAAAAAATAATAAATTTAAAAAATTATTAAAATAAAACAATAATAATAAAAAGAGAGCAACCAAACCAATAAATCCACCAATGATAACAAGTGCTAAAATCTATACTAAGATAAACATAAAAATCAGAAATCAGTCACAGACAGCAAACCCCAAGTCTACAGTTGCTCCCAAAGTCCACCTCCTCAATTTGGGATGATTCGTTGTCTATTCAGGTATTCCACAGATGCAGGGTACATCAAGTTGATTGCGGGGATTTAATCCGCTGCTTCTGAGGCTGCTGGGAGAGATTTCCCTTTCTCTTCTTTGTACGCACAGCTCCCAGGTTCAGCTTTGGACTGGTCCCCGCCTCTGCGTGTAGGTCGCTGGAGGGCGTCTGTTCTTCGCTCAGACAGGACGGGGTTAAAGGAGCCGCTGCTTCGGGGGCTCTGGCTCACTCAGGCCAGTGGTGGGGGGGGGAAGGAGGGACATGGAGTGCGGGGCGGGCCTGCGGCGGCAGAAGCCGGCGTGACGTTGCACCAGCCTGAGGCGTGCCGTGCGTTCTCCCGGGGCAGTTGTCTCTGGATCCGGGGACCCTGGCAGTGGCTGGCTGCACACGCTCCCAGAAGCGGGGTGTGGATAGTGACCTGTGCTCGCACACAGGCTTCTTGGTGGCGGCAGCAGCAGCCTTAGCGTCTCATGCCGCCATGTTAGCCGCGGCTCGCGCCCGTCTCTGGAGCTCCTTTAAGCAGCACTCTTAATCCCCTCTCCTCGCGCACCAGGAAACAAAGAGGGAAGAAAAAGTCTCTCGCCTCTTTGGCAGCTCCAGACTTTTCCCGGACTCCCTCCCGGCTAGCCGTGGTGCACTAACCCCCTGCAGTCTGTGTTCACGCCGCCAACCCCAGTCCTCTCCCGGCGCTCCGACCGAAGCCCGAGCCTCAACTCCCAGCCCCGCCCGCCCCGGCAGGTGAGCAGACAAGCCTCTCCGGCTGGTGAGTGCCGGTCGGCCCTGATCCTCTGTGCGGGAATCTCTCCGCTTTGCCCCCCGCACCCCTGTTGCTGTGCTCTCCTCCGCGGCTCCGAAGCTCCCCCCTCTGCCACCCGCAGTCTCCCCCCGCGAAGAGGCTGCCTAGTGTGTGGAAAGCTTTCCTCCTTCACAGCTCCCTCCCACTGGTGCAGGTCCCGTCCCTATCCTTTTGTCTCTGTTTATTCTTTTGCCCTACCCAGGTACGAGGGGAGTTTCTTGCCTTTTGGGAGGTCTGGGGTCTTCTGCCAGCGTTCAGTAGGTGTTCTGTAGGAGTTGTTCCACGTGTAGATGTATTTCTGATGTGTTTGTGGGCAGGAAGGTGATCTCCACGTCCTACTCCTCCGCCATCTTGAAGGTCCTCTCTTCCAGCAAATGTTTTTAAAGAGAATAGGCATGCTCTTCTTGCCCTTCCATCCACCGTGACCTGGAGCGTGCATATCTGGAGCCCTAGCAGTTCTTAGATCATAAGAACAAGGGCCCTAACTGAGATCTCAGAGGATGCACGGACCGGCCGGAAGCAGGTCCCTGACAAATTTGTGTTAAACCTGCTCTGGATACCTGCTTCCTGACTTACGTAAAAACAAATAAAACCATGTATGTTTAAGTCACTATGACTTTAGATTCTCTGCCAGGTGTGGCTAAATTTTGTCCTAAGTGACATAATCATTGCATCTTGTTTCCTTGTGTGTTTGGTAATTTCTTACTTTGATCTTTTTTTGGTTTTACATAATCTGTGGGAATCCTGAAAGCCTGAATTAATGACACCTTCCTCCAAAAAGGATTTGCATTTACTTTTTCCTGGAGTCATGTGTCCTACCAACAGGGAATGGCTTTAAACTTCTTAATGAGGGCATGGGCCCTGACAGCAGGCTCAGGGCTTAGCTTCCAATCCCTACATTTGGGGCTGACACTGGCATTGATCCTCCAAGCCTTGCAGTTTGCTTCCCCCTCTTGATTCTAGCTTTAGCTCATTATGCATGTATGTGTATGTTCTATTATTTTGTTTTGTTGTCATTGGAAATTTCCCGCTGTTTCTTGTGAGAGTTCAATGTATTACAAAGCATGTTTCATCTGGATCTAATGCCATTGCAGCAGAATATTACATCAGGGCATCATTCTGCCAGCAGCATCCCAGTTTCACCCTTAAGATGTGCTGCAAAGGCTTCACATCCGCTTGGCCCACCCAACATTTTGGTGCAAATTTGGTCCAAGCAGAACTCTTCTGGAAGCTAGGTTAGTACCACTTTCTCTGACCACAGACTTGACTCTTTTATTTGTATCAGGAGTTCAGCTCAGTCATTAATTATGTTTTTTAGCATTTCTGACAGCTCTTTCAACTTACACAGGCTCATTTCTCTGTCTGCTAAGACTCTGATACATCTCCAGGAACATGTATAATAAAATGTTACTAATGGGATCATATACTTATTACAATATGTATAATATCCTGCAGCTTGCTTCTTGGTTTAAGAACATATCCTAGTCCATCTCAGTACTTACAGTCACCTCATTCTTCTGTCATAGATGCAATACTATTCCATCATATTACCACAGTGATTGAACAATTGGATAATCGATGGACAGTTAGGTTGTTTCCAATTTTCTGATATTATAAGTAGTACTGTGCTGTAATAAACATATGTGTGTGTGCGTACGTATGTGAGAGTCATCTGTAGAAAGGATTTCTAAGAATAAAATTTTTGGTTCAGAGAGTATGAATATTTCACATTTTGAGGGATGTCACCAATTTATCTCCCTCCAAAACTGTGCTAATGTAATGGTGCTTGTGACAGAAACTACTAATGCCAACGCAGTGTCCATTTCCCCCTAATTCCTTAGTAAGAGATTCCCTTTTTCGTTTCAGAGTGGTGTTTTGCCTAACTAAAAGCTGCATTTCACAGCCTCGCTTTCGGCTAAGTGTGACCACGTGACTACCTTCTGGCCACGGAACTGTGAGTGCAAGTGTTTGTGTGGAACATTCTGGAATACTGGAAGTTATGCCACTTTGGGCCCTTCTGCCTTTATTCCTCCTTCCAACATGCATGGTGGTTGGATGGCTAGCATCCCCCTGGCCATCTTGGACCATGAAGTGATGAGGACAGAAACCATGCACTAGGCATTGTGGAGAAGAAAGAAAGGAGGCAGAATCATGGAGCACCACCCTACAACCCTAGACTGCCTACATCTTGACTGCCATTGTATTGAGAATAAACCCAGGATTCTCTGGGTCTTTGTTACATGCAACTGAATGCAATTCCTAAATGACACCTTTCCTTCCAAACATTTAACCAATAAGCCAGTCTTTACTGAGTGCTTGCTATGATGAGCCCAGTCATGTGCTGTGGATTATTATCACAGTGCCCTTGCCCATCCCCCAATTGGGCTGTCATTCTTGGAGGGGTAAGTGCCACCAGGTATGTGGCCTTGTACATTGACTCCCCATCCTTTCTCCCTCAAAGGTGATCTCAATCCACAGAACTGAGCAAACTTGACATTCTCATCTTTGGCTCAGATCACCTAAGGAAATCAGTCTATGGACATGCACACACAGACACACACAGACACACACACACACACACACACACACACACCAGTGCATACAGAAAACCAAACAGCTTCTCGCAGGATCCACAAAACTTCCTTATCTTCCAGTCTCAGGAATTCTCCAGAATAACCCTTTAGCACTCTTTAAGACAGGGGTCCCCAAGCCCCAGTACCGGTCCGCGGCCTGTTAGGAACAGGGCCGCACAGCAGGAGGTGAGTGGCGGGCGAGCGAAGCTTCATCTGCCGCTCCCCCATCGCTCGCGTTACCGCCTGAACAAACCCTACCCTCCCACCACACACCCCAGCCCGGTCCGTGGAAAGATTGTCTTCCACGAAACTGGTCCCTGGTGCCAAAAAACACTGGGGACCGCTGCTTTAAGAGACACCCTGCCCGATGACAAATGTGACAGCTCTACGGAATAAAAATGTACAGAGTTAATAATTCAAAACTACTATTACATCAATGCAATTCTTGTTGGTTTGTCAATATGGACTTTTTCAATTAGACAGTTGTATTACAGTGATTAATATCAACAGCACAATTAAGAGACTACTGTCCTAACTTATGGTTGGCTTTGCCTAACAATCCGTATTTGCTATTGAATAAATGTGGTGTCTGTGGCCTTCCAAAGACTGACGGGCCTTTATCAGCAGCTGAACCTCTCCTGTCCCTGGTGAGGCTCGGGCAGGAGTGACCTTGCCAGCAGGATCCTTCCTGACTGTTGTAGTGGCCCATCACCTCCCCTCCCTCCCCGGGGTCTTCTCTACTCTACGTCAGGAGCCCCACCCTGCTGGCGACAGGTATCACAGAGAGCGTCTGACAAGTAAGCTCTGAGTCCCAAACCAAATCTCACTTTTCCTGGTAAATAAAGACAGCAAATAAAATTCCTTTTCAATCGCCATGGGGTCCTATAGAACTTGTCAAATGGGAATCATGTGTGGCAAAAGCTCAATCAAACCAAGGGGATCTCTGTTCTGGGTAATCATTCATTGCCACCTGAGTCATTTAGCATGTTTGTAGGGGAAGGAACAGAAGTCTGGGGACCGAAGCTCACTGGTCTGGCTGGGCCTGGGCTCTCCTGAGCTAATCGGGATGGTCAGAGAGAAGGAGTGCTTCCATCTCATGACCCAGGCTGATAAAAGAAATGATCACATACTGAGGTCTGGGGAAGTCATTCTGGTTTAGCCATGAGTTAACTTGAATTTTATGTCAACTAAAGCAGCCTGTTTGGGGCCTGTCAAGCATACGGTGTACATGTGCTTTAATTATTAAAGAAAAGGGCACATTGACCAGAAGTAAAGATTGTCCATGTTAAAAATAAAGATTAAATGCCTCCCCTTCTGGGACACCAATGCTGGTACTCCTTCCGTGATAAGACTTCCTTTCCAGGTGCCAAAGCCATACGGACCCACTGTGTACGTGCTGGTGTGGTTTTTTTCGTTGTTGTTCTGTCTTTTTGAAACCTTGAAGGAATATATCCCTGACTTGTTCAATGTTCTTTGTTCTGACAACATAGAAAACTGTGCTGGAAACCATGCCTCTCCAGAGCACTTCCTCAGTCATCTGAGAGTTTGTCTCCCAGGCTATTGTCCTCAATTGGCTCAAATAAAACTTTCTATTCCTATTATAGATTGTTTATTGATTATTTTCATCAACAAGGCCCAATCATAGGCCCACAGATTCTAAGCAACGTGAAGTTTGGGGTGGTTCCCACAGCAAAGTCAGGCTGCACCCGCAGAGAAGCAGGCCTGCAGCTGGGCGGCCGGGACCACAGATGTGCGTAGAAGGCTGGGTCACAGTCTGCCCTGTGGACACCGAGCTCCGGCATCAGACCTGGGGACGGCAGCCTTACAGAGACTGTTTAACCAGCTTCCACAAGCTGTATGGTCACAACCCTGAAACAAGCCCTAGTGACTTCGCTTCTCTGATTGAACGCCAGCTGATACCCACCCCCAATCCTCCTAATAGAGTCCTCTTTAATGTAAGTTATCTAGGGTCTATTTCTGTTGCTTGCAGCCCCCAAATCCCAAACCATACACATTGCATAATGCATGTGAAAATGTTTTCAAATTATAAAGCACTACATACATGCATGTTCCTGTTCCTTTTGCTAGTACAGACTGCGCTAGAAAGACGAAAACTCTAGGGTCAGACGGACAGATGCACATCTGAACTCTGCCAGGTAATACGTGGACGACTTTGGATAAAGATACTTACTCTTTCTGAGCCTGAGTTCCCCTTTGTAAAATGTGGGTGAAAGTCAGTAGTTATTACGAGTATCCATGCATACAAGAAATTCCCAAGCTGTCTCTGGCTTAAAAAAGAAACAAGTCCATTTGTCTTCAGGCAGCAGTCAAAGTAAACAGGCTGGGGCAGGCCGGGGGTGGGGGGTGGCTCCCCGGCCATCAGGCCCCAGGCTCCCCACATTCTAGGCTCTACCGTCTTCCTCAGGGTGCCCCCCTCCCCATGGTAGCCACATCTACCTGAAAGGGAGGCCGGCAAGTGTAATCTTCATTATGTGTTGTAATAAAGACTGGGCTCCTGTTATTGAGGAAGGGGGAAATCGTGGGCACGGGCTGTCGTTAGGTGTGGTGGAACCCGGTGCCAGCGTACCCGTGAGGGGTAGTTTTCCTTCTCCCCTCCTCCCCTTACAGTGCTCCCTGCTCCCTTCTGCTCCCACCAGAATCCCTCCCAAAGTCTCCCTTCACTCAGATAACACTTTTTTTTTTTTCTTTTTTTTTGCGGTACGCGGGCCTCTCAGTCGTGGCCTCTCCCGTTGCGGAGCACAGGCTCCAGACGCACAGGCTCAGCGGCCATGGCTCACGGGCCCAGCCCCTCCGCCGCATGTGGCATCTTCCCGGACCGGGGCCCGAACCCGTGTCCCCTGCATCGGCAGGCGGACTCTCAACCACTGCGCCACCAGGGAAGCCCTGATAACACTTTTTAACAGGATTTATATCCTTAAGTTAAAGTGGCAAAATTGATGGGAAAAAAAAAAAAATGCTCCAACAGCTTCCACCAATGTATCAAAGAGGGGAGGTTCAGAGTTTGGGTTCTAGAGATGGACAAACCATGTTTCCACTTCCTGCTTCCTGGCCATGGGGCTTCGGGCAAACCTCCTAGCCTCTTGAAGACTGTCCCTCAATTGCCAATGTCCACAACGACAGTGCTGACCTCAGAGTTCTGTGGTGAGGACTGAAGAATCTAATGCAGAAGGGGAGACACTTAGTATAGGGCACAGTAAATATCACCTGCTATTGTTGTCAATGTTACTATCTGTATATATGTCGTCTTGGTCAAGTCTCTCCAGGAGCAAGCTAATGGTTTTCCCTCTGCGTTCAGCCTTTACGGCCTTCTTCAGTTTCAGTAGCCTGAACAGTGAGAAAGAGAATGAGGCTTCTGACGTTTCTCCTAAGAAGCTTTACTGAGCAGATCTGGGAAATCCAGAGCAAGCCTGATGGCCCTTTGCAGATGAGTAGGGACTGTGGCCGCGAGCACTCCCGAGACTTCTGGGTATGTCCTCTTAGCCTGTGACCACACCCCCCCCCCCACCAGGAGCTCAGCACCCCCTGGGCGGGTGTTAACATTTCCCCCCATCTATTGTTCCCGAGTCCATCGCTCAGAGCCATTGTTCTGTGGCTGTGAGGACCAGACCAGCTCCATTGTTACTGCAGGCACAGGCTTCCTCGAGTGTGAATGTTATCTGTCACCAGATAACGGATATGCTCAGCCCAGGTCAAACACTTGCTTATCTGCAGGCGGCTGAGCGCCAAGTCTCTGCTTCTGTTCCTCCAGGTCATTTATTTGCTACCCTTATCGCCTCTGACCATGGTGTGGTTTGCACACCGGATCTCAGATTCTGGTTTGTGGCCTGAGAGGTGCCCTGCTTCTAGGGAACTGGAGTGTGGAGCGGCCTCCTCGGGCAGTGCAGGGAGAAGAGCCCTGGGCCAGGGGTCAGGACACGCAGCACCCAGTCTGTCTCTAAATGATCGGATTGGGCTCAGCGGTCTCTGATGCTTCTTCCAGAGCCAATATTCTGATTTACTACAAAAGGCCCAGTGTGAGCATTCTTAGGGCCTGTGGATGAGGAGTGTCACCTGCCATATCAGTAAACAACGGATGTTGCAGCCATCAAGCCCTCAGCCACCGCAGCTGCCCAGACTGTGCACTCTGAGGGGATTCAGGATGGAGAAGGGCAGAATACTGGCTCTAGATACTCAAGGTGCACGTCAAAGCAATGATTCAATGAGCCCAGACTCTTGCACCTTCCCATACAAAAAAAAAGTGCTAACTTCATTAATTTGAGATGTCTGGTTTTCTTGAATTAACAGTAGCTTTTTTTTTTTTTTTTTTTTTTTGCGGTACGCGGGCCTCTCACTGTTGTGGAGCACAGGCTCCGGACGCGCAGGCTCAGCGGCCATGGCTCACGGGCCCAGCCGCTCTGCGGCATGTGGGATCTTCCCGGACCGGGGCACGAACCCGTGTCCCCTGCATCGGCAGGCGGACTCTCAACCACCGTGCCACCAGGGAAGCCCAACAGTAGCCTTTTGATGCTCCAACAACCGGTCTTTGTTGCAGAACTCCTGTGTATCCTGGCTACTCTCTTACCTCTCGGGGCAGAGTCCCTCAGAGCGCGTGAGAGGCTGCCTCCTGGGCTTGAGTCCTCAGAAAGTCCACCAAATAAAACATCATTCTCAAATTTTAGGTGGTGGGCTTTCTTTCAGTCAACAGGCCAGAGAAGAAAAGTTGAAGAAGATTTAAAACGAGGAGCAGGAAGTGGGAGTGTCTTCAGCCTCCTAGTGAGGGAAAACCGTGAGTTCCTCTTGTCCGCACTGTGGATTTGATGTTGCTCGTTTTAGCTTCTGTGGTCCACGGCGCCGAAAGTGGGCAGGTGGAGGCCTCCCGCTCATCGACTTGTTCATTCAGAAATAGCTTGTAGGGAAATTCCCTGGCGGTTCAGTGGTTAGGTTTTGGCGCTTTCACTGCCGTGAGCCCGGGTTCAATGCCTGGTTGAGGAACTAAGATCCCGTAAGCCACAAGATGTGGCAAAAAAAAAAAAAAAAGAAAGAAATAGCTTGTAAAAACAATGACTATATCCCATGCAGATCCCAAACAAGGTGGGGGAAAATTGTAGAACGACTGCAGGAAGTTAAGTAATGGCATAAAGTACTCCTTACTTTAAGAAATACTTCACGTTACAAACAACTTACAGAATGAACTGGTGGGGGGGGGGGCGGTGGAGGCGTATTTATTTACTTTATAAGATGATTCCTTACTTTATAAAAAGCCAGACGTCTCCTCTTGGAAGTCAGCTCTCACGGTGCACTAAAAGTACGGTTGACACTATAATAAAGCTAATTAGACAACTTTTGAGTAATAAACCCATTGTGTAAAACAAACATAGCCATGTTATGCAATGTTATATACGAAGTGTTTTGGGGGTTTTTTTGTAATAAACACACTCACATTTGGGGGATAAATTTCTGTTAAGATAATGTCTTATGTGACTTGTGTGCCTACTGTGAATTGAACAGTGAAGATTTTTCAGGTGCATGTGAAGGCAAAATCCATTTTCTTCTGTGATGAAAGGTCTGCAATGCCCACCTTTTTCCACAAGGCGGAAGCATGCCACAGGGTAGTTAGTTACAGCAAAGGCCTGGGGTCGGGGGGAGTGCATAGCCTTGGGCGAGAGTGCCTCCTTCCCCGGGGAAGACAATTCACTAAAAGTTGAGCAAAAGGGCTTCCCTGGTGGCGCAGTGGTTGAGAGTCCGCTTGCCGACGCAGGGGACACGGGTTCGTGCCCCGGTCCGGGAAGATCCCACATGCCGCGGCGGCTGGGCCCGTGAGCCATGGCCGCTGAGCCTGCGCGTCCGGAGCCTGCGCTCCGCAACGGGAGAGGCCCCAACAGTGAGAGGCCCGCGTACCGCAAAAAAAAAAAAAAAAAACCACTCTCCAAAAAGTTGAGCACGGGCAGATCTGATGGTGCCTTGGCAAATCGAAAGCCCAGAGTACAATATTTGCCAGGAAACTTTTGGCTGTTCTACAGAGAAAGGACGAAATCATTTTGTGTGATGGACATTCCTTAGACAGAAACAAATTATTTTTCCTGTATAAATACAAAATTTGCCCACCTAAGTCATCAACAAATGTGATTTTAGGTAGATACCAATACACACTGAATCATAAACATGTTGTTTTCCCTTCAAGTTTCTTTTGTGAATTTATAGAAACGCACGAGTTAAAATCATTCATTCATGTTCTAGTGCTTGTGTCTTTGGACAAGCCCTGGATGGAAAGAGTGCTTAAGACTTGAAGTAAATTGTTACTGAGTAAAAATAAACTCCCAAGAAAAGAGATTTAGGGTAGAAAATTAGAGTTTGGCTCTTTGGGTTTTTTTTTAGGGGGAATTTTCCTTTCATATTTTTGTACTGGGCTGTACTTCCATTGAATGTATGTAAAGGATAATAAAATGATTCAACAGGTCAGGAAACAAGTGATTCTACTGTATCTTGTCTATACCAGCTGAAGGAGAAACCAAAGGGCCTATTAGGTGCCAAGACCCAGATCTGGCCTAAAGCAACGTGAATTGATCACGCCATAGTTTTCACTTCATGGGAGAACTTAGCCAGGGGGACTTTATGCTTGACTATGTGGCAGAATCCACTTATGTCTCCTAATGCCCATTTCCCTGTCTTCCTCGGTACCAGAGCTCCCAGCTGTCAGCTGAGTATATCACTGCAGAGAATAAAGTCTGTGTTTCTCGGACTTACTCTGTAGGTGTAACCAAGCCGTGGCCAGTGGGATGAAAGCAGAAGTGGTGTTCTTCGAAGTGGCAGGGCATTACTTTCCTGATGGTTGAATGTGGATGTGATGGTTGGAGCTGGAGCAGCCACACTGGGTGTTGAGGAGAAAGGTGGATCACGAGGAGGGTGGAAAAACAAGAAAGAGAGACCCAGGTCTCTCATCATTATGGAGCCATCATAGCAGCCTGGACTGCCTACCTAGATTTTCATAAAAAAGAAAAATACAAATATTTTGTGTTCTTAGTTACCTGCAGCTGAACCTCTACATCAATAGAGGTATTTTGAGAAAACAGTTCAGAGGTAAGATGGAATTTTTACTCATTGTGTCATTATTTTATAATTTTTATCACCAGTCAACGCTTAAGTGAACATTGTGTGAAGGACAACGCTGGGTGACCTGGTGTTATCCTTAAGGATGGAGCTGGATCAGGACACCATAAGCAAAGGTCAGTTGCTAAAAAAAAATCCTTCAAGAAAATTGCTCCAGCACTATTGTATAAATGCCGCTATATGTGGTCACAGCCATAGCTGTGTTTTCCCTGGGAGCAGAGGTTGTGTTTATCCTGACTTTCTCTTTGCGATTTAAGAACACGAAGTCAAAAGCCTGTTCCTCCCTTCAAGGCTGATGTTTGATGCAAAACATGCAAAACCCATGCATACTGCATTAATAGCTGTGGCACTGTGAGGCCAAGATGCATCTGTGCTGTTCTGATTAAGAACCACTTTTCTGGTTCTAGGTTGAGGACGGGCAGGTTATTTTCCCTCTAGATCCCTAAACAGTGTCACAGATTCTAAATAAATGAGCTCCCGTGCTGTCCCTTATCCACGCTAGCCCCACAGGGAAGATGGAGTGGGGAGTCCACGGGCCAAAGGATTTCTCACCACTCGAGGGGTGTGAGGTCAAGTGGGCAGGGGACATCTTCTAGCAGCCTTGAGTCCTTAGCAGGCTGGGTGAGGGACAGGACTTCTGTCAGCAAGTCCCGACAGATCTGAGAACAACATGTGCCCAACGCCCAGGCGCTCTGAGGAGCAGGGTCAGGCCCTTATAGGGACTTATGATACGACTTAGAGGGCCTGCTGGGTCCAGCCTAGCTCTAAGGGAGAGCTCCGTGCAAACAGGGGCCTAGCAGCCTCATCTCATCCAGAGTAACAAGGTGGGGCTGCACAACACGATTACGTTCCAGGAGGAGGCTTCCTGGGCAAAAAGAAGCAACCAGTCCCTTTTAGACAGAGCTAAAAGCCAATGGCCCACTTATTTTCCAAACTAGCCATAGCATCTGAATGCAGATGGTGGTATTATACTCACGTTGCACAAGCCAGCTTTATAAAATCCAAAGCCTACATGCTTCAGCTACTTCAGGGGACAATCTGGTGACCAAAGGAAAAACATTTCTCCATGAAGCAGCCCTTGCCTGGAAGGCCATGATGAGAATTATTCCTGGGGTTCCTTACCAAAACATTCCATGATTTACCACCCCACCTAGCAAAGTGCCACATGCTAACACAAAAGAAGAGGGGAGACAAACTTGCAGTAAGAATGTGCCCGATGTCCAAGGGACTCCCTGAAGACAACAGAGAAGCATGTTTTAAAGAAGTGTTCCATCACCAACAGTTTGACAATATTATAAGAAAAAACACGAACATTAATGACTCAATTCAAAAATTTCTTCCTCTGAGTAGGAAGAAATTTGAGGAATACCATACACAATTTATTTCGTATATATTTTCCTTTTAAAGGACGTACAATATAATGAAAAACACCTACATCTAAATAAGGTTAAAAGAACACTCAATGAATATTAAAGAAATGCTAAGCGATAAGAAAGCATTGTATCAGTTTCATTGGCAATATTTTTCTCAGTGGTATAAGAGAACCTCACAATCAATGACATCTTAGATTTAATGAAATTCAAGTGTTTATTGTTTTTGAGTTAAGCTTCCCTACTTATATCACCAACTATAAGTGTTCTGAAAGAATTTCACAAAATTTTTATTTTTTCTTTGAAAATTAAAAACAAAAACAAAACCCATCAGGGATAGGCTTTTTTAAAGTTCAATTTAATTTTTACTTTCATAATTATGTCCATAGTATTGCTCTATAAACACTTTGGGAATTTCTTTTAAAGTTTAATTTTCTGAATTTAATATTCCAAACAAGTGACTTTCCAAGAACCCCCGAAATCACATGAATTTTATGAATGTTTTAGGTGGTTCTGTCTCTTGAAAGGGGGGCGGTGCTTAGTTAAAGGGTGATGAATTCAATTCCTCTGACCTTAGCTACAGACATGGTGGGCACTGGAGAAACAAAGTGACTTAAGAGGTACCTATTAAGCATTTATAAAGCAAAAGAAGGGATTGTGTTGGCTTTATTACTCCTGTTAAAAGAATCAAAACTTCTAGGGCTTCCCTGGTGGTGCAGTGGTTAAGAATCCACCTGCCAATGCATGGGACACAGGTTTAAGCCCTGGTCTGGGAAGATCCCACACGCCACTGAGCCACTAAGCCCATGAGCCACAACTGCTGAGCCTGCGCTCTAGAGCCCATGCTCCGCAACAAGAGAAGACACGGCAACGAGAAGCCCGCACACTGCAACAAAGAGTAGCCCCCGCTCTCCGCAACGAAGACCCAACGCAGCCAAAAATAAAATAAATAAATTTATAAAAAAAAAAAAGAATCAAAACTTCTGCAGATTTCAAAATATTTATTCACAAAATATATTAAAAAGTTTGACAAAAAACAAGGCTACAAAAGCCCCACAATCTTACACATCTCAAACGATATAACCACAGTCAACAACCAGAAAGGCTCAGGAATTCAACTCCTGTTTTTTAAGTTAAAAAAGAGGTCTCTGTCAATCATAGTATTTCATTTTATGAGTTAAACGGTCGAAAACAATGGCCTAAATCTTGGCTGATCATGCCATTTTGGTATTTTATAAAGTAATGTTCTTTACAGAGATTTACTGACACTGAAATGTCTCAAGGTGTATTTATTTATGAAGGTTAATTCACAATAGTCTTACCAAGGCAAACTATTTTAAACCAAATGAAGTCACTGCTACAAAATCGTAAACTCTAAAATGCAACACAAGTATTATTATAGAATATGGAACTTTGGGGATGCAAAACGAATTTAAAATAATTAAATATAGAAAACTTTCAACTTTTTACTAGAAATAGAGGGGAGAGGAACAGAGTTGGCGCTGGAGACTGTGGTGCCCCCATGTGCAACAGCAAACCACCATCCAGTCCGGTCGCTGGACACACCGTGTGGCCTTTCACCCAGAGGGATGCTGGCCCAGAGGTTTGCATCTGGGTCCTTTTTTCATCGTCAAATCCCACTTTGTTCAATGAGAATCAGAGGATCCCAGGACGTAGTCTAAATTCTCTGAGTATTGCATTGGAAGGTTTCAAGTCCAAAGTCTTCAGATCAAATTTTGTTGAGTTTTGTAACAATCAGTACTCTTACCATTTGGTCAAATGAACTACAGATGCACAGACCCCTCTTATCTGGACTCCAGTCCAAACTTGAAATGGGCTGGGTAGACAATGTGACATTCTGCAGAAGGCTGACCGAACCTGCAACTCCCATCTCTACACCCTCGGAATCTTTCTTTGACCGCTGGATTGGGTATTCGCTGAAAACAAGATCAAAGTGGTAAGAGGAGATAAGTCTTAGCATTCGTCATTTTCTTCTTATACATATACTCCAATAACTATTTTTATTTCTCACTTGACTACTGGAACTGATAAATACTTAAGGCATCTTTCTAATATTGAGTTGTATGGAAATAAGGAGACAATATTTCAACCTCAATCCCAACCCCCCAAAGTCTCATAAAGAAGCATTCGATCTACTAAAAACGTTTAAACATCATTTCTGTTCAGCATGAGTAGGTATCTTTTCTTTTACTATGAAAGTTCTACGTTGATCTAGCATTCTTTAATAAATTGACTTGGTGCTCTAGACATCACTGCCTCAAAAAAGAAAACAGTGATTCCTAGAACATTTGATTTTCTATCAGCTGAAAATAGAAATTTATAAAATGAGAAGGGCTGAAGGTTAACAGCTCATAACTATGACTTGGTCTAGATTTGAGAGAGGGAAAAATGGAACACCCCTCCCCCATGGAGGGATACAGGGGTATTCCTCCTCAGAAGGTCTTTTAAAGCCTGTTAGGTATCAACTATGATACTACCTTTATTTCAAAAGTGCTAATAAAGACCAAGACTTTAAAAGGCATGAAGCAACTCAGAAGCAGAACAGAAACAGAAGTAGTGATAAGCAGATAACACTCTATTCTTTCTTCCTCACAGACCCTACACCTTCTTTTGATTTTTTTTTTTTTTTTTTGCGGTACGCGGGCCTCTCACTGCTGCGGCCTCTCCCGTTGCGGAGCACAGGCTCCGGACGCGCAGGCCCAGCGGCCATGGCTCACGGGCCCAGCCGCTCCGCGGCATGTGGGATCTTCCCGGGCCGGGGCACGAACCCACGTCCCCTGCATCGGCAGGCGGACTCTCAACCACTGCGCCACCAGGGAAGCCCCTTTTAATTTTTGAAAGGAATAAAACATTCAGACGGATAAACAAGTTACAGAACATTTTTCATGTCTCTTGGCAGAGGCTGCAGTTATTTAGTATTTAAAAGATAACATAAAGATTTTTCTTCTAATCCTCCATATCATCTATTAAAGTTTTAAGAGCTCACTGAAAACCAACTGGAAACTGGCAGAAGGGCTCCTGTACAACCAGGGCTGCAAGAGAGATACACAGGTAAGTGGAAAGGGAAGAAAAGCGATCAGGTCAGGACCTGTGCCCCTGGGAGGGGACTCAGGAAAAGGGAGAACACACAGGCGGACGCCTGCCCTGGGGAGTGACTGATAAGAGCTACAGATTTGGCGCCCCCAGTCCCCAGATCCTACGCTGGGGAGACCAGCCCCCTTGGCTGGTTGGAGGGCCGCTGGGACCAACAGGAAGGCTGTCAGAAGCCTAGGCTCTGTTCGTGAGGAGTGTCCACATGCTGGCTTGCCCCCAAGGCAGGGCGGAAAGGTCTGCCCTAGCAGCTGCTGGATTTCCCACAATTGCCTTGGCGTGTGCCCCAGCCCAAGACAAGCGAACACGCCAGCCCCAATGACTCCACGGCACAGCACGGCACAGGATCTGGGGCAGCTATGATCAGGGAAAAGACTCGATCTTGGAACTCAGAGGCGAGCGGCCCCAGGGCGGAGGCCGGTGGGGCAGCAGTGCCTCTTGCTGGCTCTTCACTCAAGCAGCACACCACAAGCGGCCTGTACCTCTGACGGCGGCCGCTGCCCCACACAGCTCACCCCTCCCGACACAGGCCAAGAGTCTACACAGGCCCCTCCTGCCCTGAGTGTGGCTCCACAATAGCGTGGGGCAGAGGGGGCTGGGGACAGTGCTCAGCTGTGAGGGACAAAGGGGACTTGCACCCGTGGATACATCTGAACAGAGCAAGGGAAAACAACTGTGGGCGCCTACACAGGAAGCGCATTAGAGACAGCTTGGACCTTGGTCCGTGGCCAACACAAGCCGAGAGCCCGCACGGGCCGCACCTGCTTCAGCACCTTCCCACTCCAGGGCAAGGGTGCTGGTGGAGGAAAAAACACACTTAAAGAGAATAAAGCTAGCTTGGGCCGACCCTCCTGGCTTCTGTTCCAGCAAGTTGGGATCAGATCCCTACCCTGATAGGGCAATAATGGCCACTGAACAGAGGGGACATCCCACCTCATACGTGGCTCCAGCTCTAGCCCCTCCATCTCCAGCTACATCTCCGACCAGGGTGATAGCTGCCAGCACACCCCAAAGATGTAACTTGTGTCCACGTCAAATCCAGCTCTCTCACCAAAGAGCCTCCCATATGAGAACACCCCTTTAAGACTTAAATAAGTAACTATTTCAACTAAATTCATAGAGGCAGAGAAAGTAAAGCAAAATGAAAAGGCAGAGGAACTGCACTCAACTGAAAAGGCAAGAGAAAACCCCTGAACAAATAAATAATGAAACAAATAATTTACCAGATAAAGAATTCAAAGCACTAGTAATAAAAATGTTAACTGAATTAGGGAAAGGAATAGATGTACACGTGAAAATTTTAACAAAGAACTAGAAAACATACAAAGACCCAATCAGGGACTTTCCTGATGGCACAGTGGTTAAGAATCCACCTGCCAATGCAGGGGACACGGGTTTGATCCCTGGTCCGGGAAGATCCCACGTGCCGTGCAACAACTAAGCCTGTGAGCCACAACTACTGAACCTGTGCTCTAGAGCCCGTGCTCCGCAACAAGAGAAGCCACCGCAATGAGAAGCCTGTGCGCAGCAACAAAGGCGCAATGCAGCAAAAAAAAAAAAAAAAAGACCCAATTAGAAATTAAGAACTCAATAGGTGAAAAGAAAAATACAAGAAGGAATGAATAGCAGTAAGTGATACAAAAGAACACATAAATGATCTGGAAAATAGGATAATGAAAATCACCCAATTAGAAGAGCAAAAAGAAAAACAAATCTTAAAAAATGAAAACAGGGACTTCCCTGGTGGCACAGTGGTTAAGAATCCACTTGCCAATGCAGGGGACACGGGTTCAAGCCCTGGTCCGGGAAGATCCCATATGCCGCGGAGCAACTAAGCCCATGTGCCACAACTACTAAGCCTGTGCTCTAGAGCCCATGAGCCACAACTACTGAAGCCCGCATGCCTAGAGCCCATGCTCCGCAACAAGAGAAGCCACCGCAATGAGAAGCCCACGCACCGCAACAAAGAGTAGCCCCCGCTCGCCACAACTAGAGAAAGCCCACGTGCAGCAATGAAGACCCAATGCAGCCAAAAATAAATAAATAAAATAAATAAATTTATTAAAAAAAATGAAAACAGTTTAAGAGATCTCTGGGATAACATTAAGTGTACAAACATTCTAAAGGCAGCAAGAGAAAAACAAAAAGCCATATACAAGGGAATCCCCATAAGGCTATCAGCTAATTTTTCTGCAGAAACTTTGCAGGTCAGAAGGGAGTGGCATGATATATTCAAAGTTCTGCAAGGGAAAAATCTGCAACCTAGGATACTCTACCCAGCAAGATTATCATTTAGAATAGAAGGAGAGATAAAAAAACTTCTCAGACAAGGAAAAACTAAAAGAGTTCATCAATACTAAATCTACCTTAAAAGAAATGTTAAAGGGTCTTTTCTAAGTGGAAAAGAAGAAAGAATCTATAGGAAAGAGAAAATCCCACTGGAAAAGGCAAATATCTAGTAAGGGTTGATGCTCAAACGCAATGACAAGGCTTTTCCTGGAGACCAGTCAGGGTCCTCATGCTCTGTGTCCATTCTATCACAGTGATGTTACCTGAACTTGGGCAAGTCAATTATCAGGAACCAAAACTAAGAATTTCAACCCTCTTCCTTTCTTCTAGAGGTACTGCTCTAATGGCTGAATTATAATATTTCACGAAAGACTTTGGTCAAAGTTTTCCTATTTTTTAAAAAAACTAGCAAAAAGCATGATTTCAAATCTATGAAAAGAATTGTTCGTGAGCTACTCTAACATATGGAAGATGTCACTAAAATACATATTTGGTGTGTCAAAAGAATGTTAATATTTACAAAGTATAAAATAAGTATATGAGTTAAAAAAAGGCTTAGAGAGTAATGCTTATGTAATACCATGGAATTTAAAATCATATCAAAATGAACCAAGTTGAAGGAGGAAAAACAGACAAAAAGTTTAATCGAATTCTACTTTACACCCACAAGTAACTTAAAAAGGAGCACTGTGCACTGGTAGGGACTTACTACTTCCAGAGGTGCAGGCTGCCGGCGCCTCCCGCTGTCAGGAAGAGCTCTCTGTTCTGTGGTAGGTGTCGGACCTGCCACACAGTAGATTTATGAGCCTGAACAGAATGAGAGGCACACAAGTGGTTTATAAGTTTATATGATAAAGAAAGACTATCCTACACAGAGGACAGATTTGTGGTTGCCAAGGGAGAAGAGGGGTGAGGGAGGGATGGATTGGGAGTTTGGGATTAGCAGATGCAAACTATTATATACAGGATGGTAAACAACAAGGTCCTACTTGTGTTGCACAGGGAACTATATTCAATATCCTGTGATAAACCATAATGGAAAAGAATGTGAAAAATAATGTATATATATGTTAACTGAGTCACCTTGCTGTACAGCAGAAATTAACACAACATTGTAAATCAACTACACTTCAATAAAATAGAGGAAAAAAAGACCGTCCTAGAAGAGAAGCCTGTAAAAAAAAAAAGATTTTTACCTCTATCACTTCAACAACAATTTCAACAGCTTCTATCACTTCAATTATAGTTACTATTATAAAAGTTAACTATTTTCTGGCACTGCTCTTTATAATGGCTACAGAGAGTTACAGGGGCCCATCAGGAATTAGGAAAAGAACCATTCCTCTTTACTGTTTTACAAAACAAAGTACTGCTGGATTAAAAAAAAAAGATTATCAGATTAAAAGTCTTAACATTTAACCTTATAGTATCATACAAATTACACAAATAATTTAAACATCTCTAGCTCATTTCTAAGGAGGAAAAAAGCCTCAAAATACAAAGAAATACTTCTTGCTAAAGGGAAAAAAAGGATAGATTGAACTTCTTTTTAATAGACTTTATTTTTTTAGAGCAGTTTTATGTTCACAGCAAAACTGAGTGGAAAGTACTGAGAGTTCCCATAAACAGAATGAATTTTAATGTAAAGCTCTCAGAGTCTTACCTTCAATTTACACTATTTGACTTGTCTAGTCTTCAAAATAAGTACCAGGAGGACTTATAGACGGTGTTTATGGTTATAATAAGCTCAGGCCTTTATCAGTCATATTAAACAAAAAGATAGAAATGGCAACTGGATGAAGGTTAACAGCTTGTAAATCAATCCTAATAATGCTACATTCACTGTGGAGAATTTAACAAGACAGGGAGAGGGAGAGAGAGGGAGGGAGGGAGGTAGGAAGGAAAGACTTCTGCTTTATAGAAGCAACGAGACCAGCCAACTTGAGCTAAGCCACACATAAGACACTTTGCATTTTAGTTGATGATCAGTCTTGACATTTGATTTTAATAGTCTTTTAAGAGAATTACCATTAGCAGAGAAAAACACATATCTCAAAATGCACACTTTAAGTGTGTGAGAGTCCTCAAGTGATTAGGTTCAAGCTGTTAAACCTTAATTTGTTTTGTAGCTTAAACTTCTCTTTTTCTCCTGGAAGTTGATAAAAAGCAAAAAGAGGGGAAATGACTTGTTAAAATACACCGTCATGTAATTGACAGATTTAGCAATTACTGGATTAACTCAACGTAACAAAAAAATTTTGGAGACACACTATAATTTCCCGTTAAATGAGAAATGTGTTGCACTTGTATTTGGAACAATTTAGTAAGTGCTTTATGTTGTGGATAGATACTTCTGAAATGACAAAGGCAAACAATATTATAGTGTATAGTTAGTTACCTTAAGAATATAGTTCATCAGGCAGTAACAGCAATTTACATGCAATAATAATTATTTTAATAATGAAATAAGACAAAATAGGAAGGTTTGGGAAGTACTACTGACTCCATGACATAGGGAAAGGGAGCAAGGGAGTGAATTTTTATTTCCTGAGCAACTTACATATTTTAATCTTATGGAAACTACAAATCTATAACTGATTTTTCTTTATTTTTATATTCAAGAAAGCTCAGAGTGACATTTCCAACACATCTCTTGCAAATGACAGGATGTTTCAGCATGAATTTTATGCAATCCCCTTACTCCAGACATCAACTTCAGTTTTTTAAACCAGTGTTTTCCATTTGTGCAGCTTTCTTCATCAATTTTTCTGATGTTGTAATACCAAATGTTTCCCTCTAAGCTACCTAAAATACTATTTGGAACAAGGCAAAGTATGCATATATGTATGTATGAATAAATAAATTTATATTTACATTGCTACTATGTACCAATCACAGTGATTAGCACTTTAAATAATCTCATTTAATATATCAAACTGGAATATAAAAATAAAATGTGATGAAATGACATAATGTATATATGTTGATATACTTTGCAAAGTATATAATTAGTATTGAATATATATTGGCATATACCTAAAAGTATATAATGAGGTATTAATACAGATATATATTTATTAGGAAACACCAGGCTAGGTTTTGTTGACCAAATTCCTAAACCAGCTAGTTTTCTTACGATTGCTCCTAAACTACAAAATAAGAGTCATTACCAACTGAGGCCTTTATTATAATCAAGAAGTCTAGCAGAGAGTGGCACAACACTGTAAATCAACTACACTTCAATTAAAAAAAAAAAGTCTAAAATTGACAAACTTTAGAAAAGTACTCTTTGCACAGAAAAACTTGTCAAGATCCTACAATATATTAAAAATAGCTCCCTTCATATAAAAACCTGGAAGGAACTTGGTGACTCATTCTATTTATCAGTCTAAAACAAGCTATAGCGAATATTCCTCTTCATAGAAAGACATTTCCCTCATATTTACCTTTTCTGAAACAGAAGCAAAACCTTTGGTTGGATGCTGTGTTCTCATGTCAAAAACATGAAACTTTCCTTCCAGAGACGTAGCTACTAACTTATTCATACTTATGTCTTTTCTGTCAAACTCCAAGCTACATACCTGAAAATAGAGAATATTTATTAGTGATCATTCATTTAACAACGACTATTATTCAAGAGGTTCTTTCAAACTAAGTAAAACAACTTTAACATTATCAGCTCATGTGAAAGCATTTTAAATAATCACTTTATCTTTGAATCCATATATCAAATACTTGTAACTATAAAAATTTCTTCTTGGTTAATAAGATCCACAAAATCAGCTAGGGTACCCTGTTCTCGTGGGTACATTTGGAAAGCCATAATTTAGCTTTTCACTGTTATTATGTAATTATTTTATAAAGTTAAGTCAAGGCTGACTAGAGAAAACAGGAGGGAACCATTCTTCACTAAAGATGTACAACCTGGGAACCAAAAACCTGAAAGTACTTGGGAGGCTATTACAAGTTCAAGCTGCCTGACATTAGCAGAAGAAGGCCTCTTACTAGGTCATTTTAATACCACACTGCATGGCCCACAGGAGTCCACAGATGGGCCACGGGCGTAGTGACTCACCTGGTACATCACACCACATCTGGGTGTGTGTTCACTTTCTGATGAGAGCATCCCTGATTTTTATCAGACCCTCCAAGGTTAAGCCCCAAAAGGTTAAAACCATACATGCACAGAGGGGTTTTACTGAAATGAGTTATTAGAGGAGCTTTCCTTTTGTAGTAGTTCAGGGTGGGTAAAAACACATTCAGAGAATCTGGAAAGAATCCAAATGTACGTTACCCCATTTTTTATATTTGCCTCCCACCGTAAAGACATATTTCTGAGATCAAACAGCTTGATATCTCCGTTGTCATAGCCAGCACACACTACACGTTCCTCTTGATTGTAAGCACTGCCTGGAAATCAAAACACGACATTTCAGACCTTCATAAATGCTCATATGAAGACTGCTAAAAAAAAAACTTACGAAACTACACAGATGACTTGTATCAAATCAGGTGAAGAAATCACATTAGGTAGAATCTCATTTTATTAACCCTGACAGGACATCAAGATTATTAATTTGGTATCTAATATTGTTTACAAGAAAAAGCTCATTCATTGAGATTGTATACTCAAGGGATATATGAAAGTGTTTATTGGATTTCAAATTCTCTCTATTCTCTATTTGCAAAGACTAACAGTTCAAATGGTAGTAGGATTTGGTAGAATAAATACAGCTAGGCTTCCATTGCTTTCTTTGGCAGTAACTATATTTGAATGCCAACAGAAACTACTTTAAACTTATTTATATTTTGCAAAATGTTGTTCTGGTGTTATCTCGTCTTTGCAAGGAAACCTCAGATAAGCTGTGGTGCACTGTGATGTATTTTTAGTTGTATGGATGATTGCGCCCAAAGTAAATCTATAATCTGCAGTGAAACACATCCTGCTCGGATCCAGGGATTTTTTTTTCCAGAGTACCTCTTGCTGAGGAAAATGTGTTAGGTGAGAGGGAAGCCCCTGTTAACTGTGCCAGGCTCTGTGGGCATCTTAACCCAATGCCTTTGTTCTCTGCTGCTTGCAACTCCCTTTTTCTTATAGACTCCAGCCCTGCATTTCCACTGTAGGCTCCACCGAGATGACACGACAGCATCTGAAACTCATGATGTCTAAAACTGACCTCACCATCTTCCTTTACAAACCATCATATCCTCTGTGGCACTTCTTCAATTAATAACATCATTTACCCTACATTCAGCCTCAAAATTCAGTCACCTTGGAAATAATCCTTTCCCTTGTTCCTCATCTCAAAAAACCTGCCAAATTTTATTTCTTTTGCCAAAATATTATCTTCTGAATCGACCCGCTCTGCTCCCTTCTTATTGCATCTAACCTACGTGTTTCCTGGAATATTGCAAAGAGCTTCGGAACTCATACTCCCTCTGCCACTCACCTCTCTCCCCTACATGACACCACTTCAGTTTTCCTAAAGCTCTGATCATATCTCATCCTTGCAAAAGCCTCCAAAGGTTTACCACTACCTCCAGACCATCGAAACACCTCTGGCCATGGCCCTGTGCCATCTTTAAGGCTATTCCTACCACCATTCCTTCTCTGTACTTTCCTCCCAATGCTTGCAATCCCCTCCCAATTCCAGTGGTTCAAATGCTACATATCCTTGGTCTGAGGTTAGTATGTTCTTCCTCTCCAGTTATCACTCCCTTGGGATTCCTTCTGCATTTATCCATGCTTCTGGGACCTTTTATCACTCCTACCTCATACTATAATTAATGTAGATAGCATGCCCTCTTTATTAAAATTACAAGCTTTTTGAGGCAAGAATGAGTCTGTTTCACCTTTGTATGACCACAGCTATGCACATACTTGGCATTTACAAAAACAAACAAACAAAAAATGGTCAAATCAATGGATAAATGTTCTTTCTTTAAATTTAATGTCCTACATTTAAAATGGCACTTATGTCCCTTAGATCAATGATAAAAAGCCTTTAATGGACCCAAAGTTAATTACTTTTTAATTATTACATATATTTTTATATGATGATTCTAAACACTAACTCTGAAATTTCTGCACAAGTGTGCATGTCTTCAGTTTATATTATGGCTTGTAATATATATACACGCAGAGTAATTATAATATACACACACAATGAAATCTC
This sequence comes from Phocoena phocoena, assembly GCF_963924675.1. NCBI lineage: Eukaryota > Metazoa > Chordata > Mammalia > Artiodactyla > Phocoenidae > Phocoena > Phocoena phocoena. Next base: position 32,886,917 of record NC_089232.1, on the reverse strand, counting down.
TCAATTTCAGTGGTAATTTATTTTTAAAATCGGAAATCTAAAACTTTCCTCTGATTAAATAACAATTCAATTTAAAAATAACATAAAAAGCTGAACAGTTCACATATATCATTTAATCTCACTTTTACGTCTGTTAACTACACTGGCTTATATAAGAAAATAAAGGTTTAAAATGAAATATGGCCCATATCCTTTCTTCCTTTTATTTTAAATCTTTGGCTGTACTGTGTGGCATGTGGGATCTTAGTTCCTGGATCAGGGGATCAAACCTGTGCCCCCTGCACTGGGAGGGCAGAGTCTTAACCACGGGACCACCAGGGAAGTCCCGGCCCACATCCTTTAGTAGCAAAAATGATTGTAATTTTGGTGCTCAGTAAGAGATACAAGGGCAAACATCAATTAGTCCTACAAGATCAATACTCATTTTAAGTATATTACTAGAGGCACATGGTTAACAACTTTATAAGAAATAATTCTGTAATGGCATAACTATTTTCTAGAAAATAAACATACTCTGTACGTAGTAAAATGTAGGATTTGTTAGGTTACCATTCGCATCTGAGGCTCTACTTAGTTTCACTAATGGCACTTGGTTCTAAACTAGGTCAATATTATCAAGTTAAACGGAAGTACATAATAATAGCAAATATTTTTGAGCACTTAATATCTAAGCACTTTACATGTACTAACTGAATCCTCACAGCAATACTATTATTTGTTACTTCCATTTTATAAATGAAGCAAGCAAAAAACAGAGAAGCTTGATAACCTGCCCCAGGACACACAACCAATAAATAGCACAGTGAGGATTCAAACCTGGGCCCCAGAGGCTGCCATTAAACACCATGTCTATTTGCCTCAATAAACTGTCAGATAATCCACAAAACAGACTATAAAGAGACTATTAGGACTTTCTTGAAGCACCGTCCTTTCTACCATCTGATACTTCAAATGCAAGGGTACTTCAGTAATTTACCAAATGCCACCGTCCAACAGTCTCTCTTGTTTTCTCCTTGTACAGGTTCCATATTAGCAACAGGATCATCTTTTTGCCTTGGGTCCCACACCTTCACGGTTCCTGACATTAAAAAAAGTGAGTCGGCAAAATTCAATAGTGAATGATGACATTTCTTTCTGCATTCTCTTCATATGGCTTCCTATGTACATGAAGGTATTATAGATGTTATAGTACCTGAAAAATATTCACATTTTTCTGACTTCCAATTGGGCAAGTTGCACTTAATATCAGAGATATAACCCACATGTTACTGCCTGATTTGGTTTCCGATTAATAGATATACACAAAAGCCAACAAATGTTCCTAAGTCATCATCAACAAGATATGATTGACAAGGCAAACACAAATGTTATGTAATTCAAATCATGTCTTATTTTCTTGGTTTAAGACTAAAACAAATGTAGTATTTCTTTAGAATAAAGCCAGCGTCATTTTAATGCTTTTTCCTTACTACTCATATAATCATTGCCATTTTTCTTATGCAGATGAATAAAGTAATTTCTACGTCTATGATTTCTTATTTGGAGTTTTAGAATACCATTTCATACACAATTAAGTTTAATTTCCCCGTGGCAATAAAGAAGAAAGGAGGAGTTAATAAAAGTAACAAATAATTCTTCTCAATTTAATTTCAACTCCCTCATTTTAATGCAAATTACAGGATAACTAACTAGCTAGTGTCACTAACTTTGAGAAACACAAAGACATAATAAAGTGGCTAAAAGGCCTAAGTGAGAACAGGAAAAGGGTAAAAAAATTATTAAAAAAGGATAATAAATCCAGGAAAAGGGAAGATATTCCACTAGACTTATCATCAGGGATAAAATAAAGTTGGTCATTAAAAAGGCTGCTTCAAGGAGAAATAAATTTCCTACAAATGTGACGAGTTACATCATTCTACAGGGTTCATACAAATTGATAACATTTATATTAAGTCTGTAACAGTTAAATGAGAAAAGAACACACACAGACAATTCACAAAGCAAAATTAACTAATAAACAAATATAGAAAGAAGTTAACACAAGTCGGAATGGAATACCATTTTATCTCTAAAATTAGGGGGGAAAAAAGGAAATCAATGCTGGTAGGGTAGACTGGAAATCTACCTCATCTACTGTAGCTGATAAGGTAAACAGGTACTTTGGAAAGTTTGACAATTTTTTTAAATCATAAAGTATGATTATTCCAAAAGAGCTATATACATGATACTCATTTCTTCATTATTTTAAAGTCACTCTCCCAAAATAAACAAAAACTTAAAGCAAATCGAATGCTCATTAACAGGGGCATGGCTAAGGACACTGTGACACATCCACAGGATGGAATATTATGAAGTCATTAAAATGATAATTATGAAAACCACATGGAAACAGCAATATTTACATAAGGACAAAACATTAAATAAATAAGATACAAAATCGTATTTACACTGATAATACATGTAAAATTGTATCTATGACTGGAAAGGAAAACAAATCTAATAGTTATGTTGGTGTAGCAGACTGTTATTTTTCCTTCTATATTCCACACTGTTTCTATGATTGGAAAAAAAATACCTGATTTCTAAAACACAGCTGCTCTTGAGAAACTATTAGAAAAGTAAATTCCACTTTTCTTTGGAAACAATTTCCTCATGGTCTTGAGCAGCCACTAAAAAACTAGCTGAACCAACTAAGGTACCAAATCACTTACATACCCCTTGTGAAGCAACAAAAATTCTGACTCTGTTACATTCAGAACAGCTCAGGACACCGAAAGACCTTCCCTTGTTTGTCACTGCAGGGGGGAAAAGCAGAGTTGGAGCTCTTGGAGCTTTCTACAATGCTCAGCGGAAAGACCACAGAACTGCAGTGTTCAAGCAGCTGTCAATATGACCATTTTCACAAGTACTAATTCTGCTTTGCAAAGAAAGAAAAAAGCTGCCACCCACCGTGTATCATCAGCTGCCTCAAAAACCTGTAGAGACATTTTCAATCCTCAAGGTTCAGAGGAAACTATGGTTGTTAATAGTTGAACTAGCTCAGAACTAAAATAGTAAGTGCTATGCCTCTAACTTGAAATACCCCCGAAGCCTGAAACAACTGAGGGATATGCAATCAAACCTGCCTATCAAAAAAGTAGAATGTTAGGTTTAGGGGATCAAGGATTGAGGAAGATTTCCACATAGAATATACTGTTGCACAGAGACTTACCTAAAAATAAAAAAAGTAAAATACACAGAATATTCGGACTTACCGTCTCGGCTGCCGGTCACAATTTCAGGTGCCCCTTCCCCGATTCCAAGTCCACCTACACCATCTATAGTATTTATAATTTCTTTATGGCCCTGTACAGAATATACTGGGATCTCTGGAGCTTCCAAATTCCTAAACAACAGAACACAGCTTCTTACTTACACATGCCCCAAATGTTTAGTATACTACTCAAATTTAAGAATGCATGCCATATTGAGATTTTTGTTTAAAAATAAGGGTTTTGCAGTTAAGGTAATTTACACACTTACTTCCAAATTTTCCTCTCCACTTTAGCTTCTTTCAAGGCCTCAATGAGAGTTGTCATCATTCAACTTGGAATTCTAAATCCTGAGCCCACTTTCCTCAGTGGTCCTCAAAGATGATCGATCTAGGACCTCTGCACATGAATTACCACGTATGCTTGTTAATAAATGCAGATTCACGGGCTCCTCCCCAGACATAATGAATAAGTATATCTGGGATGGGGCCCCAAATCTGCTGACTTTCTGGTACACTGAGGTCTGATAATCACTGCTTTAAATACAGAGTAAATGCAAAGTGATTTAGAATATTTCCAAAGTAGTCTTGGTAGTTTGATCTTGGGATCTTTTGAGAGATTAAAATATGAGCGGTGTCTATTTTGTATACCTTTCTTCCTTAATAATATATTATTTTCTCACTGAGTTCCACACTGACTTTCAACTAGTTATGTTTTTCAGTTTATCATCATGCTGGTCACAATAAATATTATAGTCAAACTGGATGAAGTCTGTCTAATTCTAGGTTAGTTAAGTGAAGGGAATGCAGGAAAGTACCCACTCCTATGTGTGTCTGAAGACTACACTACAGGGCTGGGTGAGTGGCTGAAGTAGGTTATGCCAATACACCCTTCTCTTGCCTCCCAGCCCTTGCCCCCCTCTTCTGCTTTTCTACTGGAGCCTCCTTCCACATTTCTTTTTAACAAGTCAGTTTTTAACAACTTATATTTCTTCTTTTTTAATGAACGTAGCTCTTCATGACACGTAATCCCAATTTATTACTGGGCCCAGATTTATCAGTAAAATCTTGCAAATCAAAATTTGAGAAGTTCAACCTAGTTTAGAGATGATGTTTATCTTTGTGGCGTAATTGTGAAAGCATCAAGAGACTAAACAGGACTGAGGTTCTATTTAAAAGAACTGTTTTACTGTTTCCACAGACTTTGAAACATCACTTCTTTTAACATGAAATTATGACTCACCAATGAAAATAAAGCAGTAATACGTGCACTACACTAGGAAGCTCTATTAGGGAGATAGTCAACCGTTATATTTGTTGTATATTCTTGTGTTGAAATATATTTATTTTAAAAAATTATACTCAGACTGGTCTCTCTCCCAAGTTCTTTGAAAGTTTATGACACAGCAGGTAAAAACTAACGCATTCTAATAAATGCTAACTTAATTATTAAGTAGTTAAAGCAAGGGGAATTAAAATAGCTTCATTCTATGTTATATTATGACTCTAAGACAGATAAATATATCGATGTAATTTAATTACAAATAGCAAATTCTAAGTTAGAATCAAGAAAGGTCACAATAGAAAACATAATGTAGGGAAGACAGTTCCTCTAGAACATTACTGTATACTTTACATGATTAAGAGATATTGTTGAAAAGTAATTACAGAGGAATTTCAATTCATTCAACTCTAATTTAAATATGAGGAAATAACTCTAGGTAAAACATGAAAATTAAAAGCACTTGGGGGATTTCCCTGGTTGCGCAGTGGTTGAGAATCCACCTGCCAATGCAGGGGACATGGGTTCGAGCCCTGGTCTGGGAAGATCCCACATGCCGCAGAGCAACTAAGCCCGAGTGCCGCAACTACTGAGCCTGCGCACCTACAGCCAGCGCTCCGCAACAAGAGAAGCCACCGCGATGAGAAGCCAACTTAATGAGAAGCCCGTGCACTGCAACGAAGAGCAGCCAGCCCCCCGTCTGCCTCAACTAGAGAAAGCCTGCGCACAGCAACAAACACCCAATGCAGCCAAAAATAAATACATTTATTTAAAAAAGAACATTATAAAAGCATTTGGCACACTTGTGATTTTGCTCATTCGAAACAGGTTTATCTTGATTTACTCAACAGATGTGTTCCTAAAAACTTGTACCCAGCTAAAGCATTAAAAGAAAAAGTTTTAATGAATTGAGAGTTCTATGTTAAAAAATTAAAACATACAAAAATACAGTGTTTCATTCTGTAATGCCAAGTATCTTTTAAAAATGTAAATGATATCTAATTTTTTAGTGTTATACACGAGCATTTTTACATACTGTATCCTTCATGGTGGTGGGGAAGAGCCCTTTATTTACAAATATGGATATTAAATGCTAGCACCAAACAGCATGTGTGGAAATAAATATTAAAAACATTATTTGAAATAGCTAAAGAAAAATATGTTCGTATTTTAAAATGGATATTGAACATGAAATCTAAAAATATATATGAGGTAACTGTCATATTCTTATAAATAGTTAAAATTTAACAAAAAACATTTCAAAGTTAGAATTCTTTCAGAGGAAGAGTAACACAACTATCAAAAAAATTGCTTATCTCATGTCTTAACACCGATGCAAGAATCATACCATATATGAAGGTTGCCAGCAAAATCTCCAGTAGCTAAGTATCTCTGCTGTAAAGATGTGGCACCGAATGTTCCACATTTGATGGGTTTGGCCTTTTCAATCTTGATAGAAGGGAAAGAGAGAGGATACATTATTTATGTAAGCAGCTATCCATAATCCACGATATTTATGGCTCTATTATGGGAATTAAATAAGGCACACAATAAAAAAGGCAATTAAAACGTTTTCTGATTTAAAAAAACGATCATGCTTTTCCTTTAGTCATTTCTGTATCGTTTAAAAGTACAGGCAGACCTCAGAGATATTGCAAGTTCGGTTCCAGAACACCACAATGAAGCAAATGTTGCAATAAAGCAAGTCACGTGACTTTTTAAGTTTCTCAGTGCACATAAAAGTTACGTTTATACTATACTGTAGCCATGCAACAGCATTATGTCTAAAAAGACAATGTACATACCTTAAATAAAAAATACTTTATTGCTAAAAAATGCTAACCACTTTCTTTGCTCATCCATAAGAAGCAACTCCTTATCCATTAACGTTCTCTCATAAGATTGCAGCAATTCAGTCACGTCTTCAGGCTCCATTTCTAATTCTAGTTCTCTTGCTATTTCCACCACAACTGCAATTACTTCCTCCACTTAAGTCCGGAACCCCTCAAGGTCATCCATGAGGGTTGGAATCAACTTCTTTCAAACTCCTGTTCATGTTGAAATTCTGACCTCCTTCCATGAATCACTAACGTTCTTAATGGCATTTAGAATGGTGAATCCTTTCCAGAAGGTTTTCAATTTACTTTGTCCAGATCCATCAGAGGAATCATTAGCTATGGCAGCTATAGCCTTAAGAAATGTATCTCTTAAATAATAAGACTTGAAAGTTGGAATTACTCCTTAATCCATGGGCTGCAAAATGGATGTTGTGCTAGCAGGCATGAAAATAATGTTAACCTCATGGGTACATCTCTATCAGAGCTCTTGGGTGACCAGGTGAATTGTCAATGAGCAGTAGTATTTTGAAAGGCATTTTTTTCCTGAGCAGTAGGTCTCAACAGTGGGCTTAAAATACTCAGTAAAATATGTTGTAAACAGATGTGCTGTTATCCAGGCTTTATTGTCCCATTTATAAAGCACAGCCAGAATAGATTTAGCAGAATTCTTAAAGGCACTAGGATTTTCAGAATGGTCAATGAGCACTGGCTTAAAATTAGAGTCACCAGCTGTATTAGCCCCTAACAAGAAAGTCAGCTTGTCCTCTGAAGCCAGGCATTGCCTTCTCCTTTCTAGCTATGAAAGTCCTACGTGGCATCTTTTTCCAATAGAATGCTGCTTCATCTACACTGAAAATCTGTTGTTTAGTGTACCCTCCTTCATGGATTATCTCAGCTAGATCTTCTGGATAACTTGCTGTAGATTCTACATCAGCACTAGCTGCTTCATCTTGTACTTTTATGTTATGGAGACATTCGTGTGTTCACTGGAGAACTTTTAACTTCCTTCGAGGACTTTTCCTTTGCGTTCACAACTTGGCTAACTGTTTGGTGAAAGAGGCGCAGCTTTTGGCCTATTTCAGCTTTCAACATGCCTTCCTCCCTGAGCTTAAACATTCTTAGTTTTTGATTTAAAGTGAGAGACCTATGACGCTTCCTTTCACCTGAACACTTAGAGGCCATTGAGGGGCTAATTTCAATATTGCTGTGTCTCAGGGAATAAGGAGCCCAAGGAGAGGGAGAGGGACGGGGAAAGGCCAGTCAGTGGAGCAGTCAGAACACATACAACATTTACCAATTAAGTTTGCAGTCTTGTCGGGGTGTGATTCGTGGCACCCCAAAACAATTACAACAGTAACATCAAAGATCACTGATCACAGATCACCAGAACAAATATATTGTGAGAATTACCAAAATGTGACACAGACACAAAGTGAGCAAGTGCTATTGGAAAAATGGCGTCGATAGACTTGGTCAACACAGGGTTACCAAAACCCCGCAATTCATAAAAAATGCAGTATCTGCGAATGCAACAAAGAGAAGTGCAATAAAAGGAGGTATGCCTGTATGTCCAAAGGATGAGTTTTGCCTTTCCTCTCACCTCGCTAATGAGACATTCAAATGCTGGCACCTCTAACATCTTCACTGGTTTGCAAATATGCAGATTTCAGCATTTAATGTGGTATTCTTCTTTAAGATCCTCAAAGAATAAGGACAAAATGAAGGTATTATTCTTTCCAAGTGACTAAAGAAACAAAAATGCTTATGCGTCTCTTATAGTTTTCCCTGCAAAACCCTATAAACTGAGAATGGTTATGTCCTCTGAGACCCCTTCAGCACACAGAGATTTGTATACCTGTGTGCACCAAAGGCACTGCTATCAGCATGGATTAGCCAATCTTTTGAGGTTTCTTTAATTTGAAAGGCTATTGGGAATTCCCTGGCAATCCAGGGGTTAGGACTCTGCACTTTCACTGCCGAGGGCCCGGGTCCAAACCCTGGTGGAGGAAGTAAGATTCTACAAGCCACACAGTGCGACCAAAAAACAAAAACAAAACTATTGCTCCAAGTATTATATACAACAGTTGACCCTTGAACAGCACAGGAGTTAATCCACATATAACTTATAGTCAGCCCTCTGTATCCGAGGTTCCTCTGCAACCGTGGATTCAACCAACTTGAACTGTGTAGTACTGTAGTATTTACTCTTAAAAAATACCTGAGTATAAGAGACCCATGCAGTTCAAACCCATGCTGTACAAGGATCAACTGTAATCACATCAGTAAAACCACCACATGCAAACTCCACCTGCCCAAGTCACTGAATCAGTCTCTCTTGGAGTCTACCTGTCCGGCTGTCTTGGCCCCCGGAAACTCTAGGCAATATGGAATTGAGGGCTGCCCCACACCACACTCTAGATGTATAATAGCACCTTCCACTTACTGTCAGCCTCAACAGGGCAAAATGATTTCTCTTATTTAGTTTCTTACAATCTTTTTTTAAATTTTTTAAATTTTTAATTAACTTATTTTAATTTTTTTATCTCTAACATTCACAAAAGTAATACGTGTTCCCTATAGAAATTCAAACAAAACTGTGGAATCTAGAAAAATGGTACAGATGAACCGGTTTGCAAGGCAGAAATAGAGACACAGATGTAGAGAACAAACATATGGACACCAAGGGGGGAAAGCGAGCGGGGGGAAATGGGAGATTGGGATTGACATATATACACTACTATGTATAAAATAGATAACTGATAAGAACCTGGTATATAAAATAAATAAATAGATAAAATTAAAAAGAAATTCAAACAAAACCAAAGACTGAAGGATGAAAAGTAAGTTTCCCTTCGATATGCCTCAGAAGTAATCCCCATTCTTCTAGACCCTTTTCTACACATTGACAACCACATATAGATTTGTTTTAATATGCAGAGGGTCATAATATATTGTTCGTTAACTTGATGTTTTTTCACTTAGCACTATATCCGGATGAACTTTTTTCCCCTCCACAGAGTTCCCCAGTTTCTAGGGTACCTCCTCTTGTAACCCTTCAGTTGCTGAGCCAATCTTCAACCCCCCACCCCACCAGGGTGGGTCCGATTCACATACTTTGTGAAAATAATTTCTCCGCCACTTTCAATGTTTGGTTGGGCATTTCCACATAGGATATACATAGCAATTTTCAAAGAAGAAAATAAAATTCATGTAACACAAACTATAACTGAACTTCTCCTTCATGATTCAAAAGACATCAACATATGCTCCAGGGCTTTGGAAACTCCCACCTTGCTGAGCTTTATCACTGTTTGGGATCTGGATAAATTAGCAGTTACTATGTAGCCTGGTCTAAAATAAAGCATTCACAGCCTCCTTGGAATTGTCCGGTAAACTTTGATTAAATTGTGTTTAATCAGTCGCCTATAATAACACGGTTGTAAAAGACTGTATTGATGAGAAGCACAAAACCACAGAATGTTATTTTTCTCCTTTTTAATATAGGTGGTCCAAGAGAGCATCAGATATTCACTACACCAGAAAACTGATATTCATTTATTTCAGCTATTTTTCCAATTTTATGAGAAACCTATCTCACAATGGGGCAGCATGGAGATCAAAATTTTGTCAATTTAACAAAGCAGACAGTTTCCAACTCCAAATCACTTATGTTCTCCTCACCATCCCCTCCCCCAAATAAAAGTACCTGAAATAACATATTAATAGTGATACAGCGGACTTCCCTAGTGGCGCAGTGGTTAAGAATCCGCCTGCCAATGCAGGGGACACAGGTTTGATCCCTAGTCCGGGAAGATCCCACATGCCGCAGAGCAACTAAGCCTGTGTGCCACAACTACTGAGCCTGCGCTCTACAGCCCGTGAGCCACAACTACTGAGCCCACGTGCCACAACTACTGAAGCCCATTGCCTAGAGCCTGTGCTCCGCCACAAGAGAAGCCACCGCAATGAGAAGCCCATGCACCGCAACAAAGAGTAGCCCCCGCTCGCCGCAACTAGAGAAAGCCGGCACGTAACAATGAAGAGCCAACACAGCCAAAAATAATTTTTTTTAAAAAAGGAAAGCTTTGCTTAAAAAAAAAAAAGTAGTGAAATAGCTAATCATTCTTAATTAACTAATTAATCACTGTAGCTAATCACCTAATCACACTATTAGAACACACTTTTTTTTGGCTAAACTAATTCAGACTTCCAACTGAGGCCAACTGATAAAATAGCTACCCACCCCTTCCTCCCATTTGTCTCCCCCAGCACGAAGTCACTGATAATGGCTCCCATGATCTAAGGCAGAGGGTGAAGACAGGCCTCTCAGGCAAGAAACAGGTGGGCCCTGATGGACAGGAATATGCTTCCAGGGATTCGGGTATTAAGAGCTGCAGGAGGGCTTGCACCATACACTGATATAACTCTCTGGGAAAATTCTTCCCCAAGTAGTCCTGGGAAGACTGGTCACCCATTTTCTTCTCTTCCACCAGCTAGAGCATTCTGCTTCCTGTAATTCCACTGCTATCCCCGGGAGCCTCTGATGGGATCTCTATTCTTCTTAGGCCATGGAAGAGATAAAAGCTGACCCCTACTTTTCAGTCCCTACAGTAAGCACACAGTTCTAAGAGTTTACTGCTGCTAATAAAAAATTGGGAAGCAAAAGCTTTCCTTTTATGGCTTTACCTAACTTTTGCCTTTAGGCCCTTTGGAATAGAGAAACCATGCAACTGGAACCACTGATCTTCCAGTACCAACATAAATTCTTTCTCTCTCTCTCTCTCACACACACACACACACACAGCTAATGGATATGTTTTACTCAAATTTAGGTTTTCTTCAGTAATTTTTTTAGCTTGTCTATTAGGAAATACTAGCTAATAAAAACCAATAAGAAAACCTGGAAATGAGGATTAAAAATTTTATGTATGGTTACTTCTTGTGATCTAAAGATCAGAGTATGTATAATATAGTCAGATTTTTCTACTGGGAAAACCCTTCCTTGTGCAGAGATGGAAATGATCATTGCAATATTTCATGGTGTTCTAAAAACAGCACCATAATGTCCAGATGTTCTGACACCTGAACACATCTGAGAATCACTACCTTAGGAGAAACCAAACTGGGAACCATTCCATTACATGATGGGCCCTATACTAGTTTCACATTTGTCATCGCAGATTCGAAAAGTGGGTTTTATTGCAAATACAATGAATGAAATGAAACAACATGTATCTACATTTAGAGGCACAGACTCACAAGAGTAGTACCAAGGCCTGTGGTATATAAAATGTACAAAGCCCTTTGAAGTCTGACCTTGCCTGTCTCTTTGACCTCATTTCCTGCTTCTCCCCTTCCACACTCCAGCCACACCTGCGGCTTTTTGTTCTTCAGATTCACTGAAGTCATTTCTATCTCAGGGAATTTGCATTTACTGTTCCCACTGCCCGGACTGCTCTTCCCTCAGGTCATCATGTCCTCTCCCAACTCAGATTTCAGTTTAAATGTCACGACCTCTAAGAGGCCTTCCCTACCCTTCCAAATCTGAAGTGAAACCCCCAAATCACTATCACTTGCCGCTCTCTTTAATCTTCATTTCACTTATCAACAAAATTCTTTTATTCATTCAATTACCTATCTCCTCCCTTTCTAGAATGAGTACCAGGGGAACGGGGCTGTGCCCAACTTGTTCAACATGTAGATGGTGCTCAACATTTGTTAAATGAAAGTATAAATGAACATGGATTAATCCCTCAGTCCTAGCGCTGGGGAGAGAGAAACCACTGTCAGAGGTCATGTTCCTATTTCTCCCACCATGTTTTCACCTGACAGACTGTACAGTTTCCGGTGTTGTTTATATGCAATAATGAAAATGGCATCCATACATGGAACACTAATGTATCAGACACTATTCTGGATGCTCTTCTGTACTAGACCATCCTTTCTCTTTCTAACACATGCAACTGCAAACTAAGTGTTTGAGACACCCCTTTCCAGATGAGGGACAGGCTCGGAGGACTAAGTGACTTGCCCAAGGTCCCCAGAGCCAAGTAGATTCCAAGCTCCTTCTACTAAACTACGTTGTCTCCAGGCCTGTATGTAAATCAATTAAATAAACATTTTCTTATGTAGCCCCCATTCTGTCAACCTGAGTCATCAGAAGTACCAAAGAGATGTTCCAATCCTGAACTAGACTGGTGAAGTAAATGAGGCCTGAATTAAACCTACTTTCAGATTTGTGTCCTTTGGTTTTACCTTCATTCATGTCTTTATTTTTTATTTTTTTTTTAAACATCTTTATTGGGGTATAATTGCTTTACAATGGTGTGTTAGTTTCTGCTTTATAACAAAGTGAATCAGTTATACATATACATATGTTCCCATATCTCTTCCCTCTTGCGTCTCCCTCCCTCCCACCCTCCCTATCCCACCCCTCCAGGCGGTCACAAGCACCGAGCTGATCTCCCTGTGCTATGCGGCTGCTTCCCACTAGCTATCTACCTTACATTTGGTAGTGTATACATGTCTTTATAAAATAAATGACATGTATGTATGTATGTATATGTATCCTGATTCATCCTTAAATCAAATCTCTTTTATCCTTGTATACTTATATCAAAGATTTATAGGTACTAGTGGTCTGTACTGCAAGAATCAAATTAAACTCAAAATATAGAAACCTACTGAAAAATTAACTCACACGTATAAGCATCTTTCATCTGCACTGCAGCGAGGGCTGCACTTTGCTCAGAAAGGCTGAGCTATGCTGGCAAGTGGACTTAAAAAAGCAGAGGTGTTTGCCCTTTCCTTAGACATTCATGGAAATCATAATAGTAGCTAAATTAAGAGGACATTGGAATGAAGCTAATTTTTTTTATAGTTCATAAAAGGGCCCCCTCCCTGTCCCTGTTAAATCTTTTACCTTTGGAAAAGGAAAGATGCAAAGAATTCAGCAAACACTTAAAACTTTTCTTGCTGGAAAACTGGTTAAAAAAAATAAAGATCTATTTTGCGAAATTTGTCCCACAAAGAAAATTAGTATATATTAACTTTTGCCATGTGATACTGAAAATGACCATCAGTGATGAGCATATTTGACCTAGCTGTTGGTTCTCTTTGCTCTAATAAGTTAACCTGACTAAGGAAGCCCAGGATCCATAATTCCCAGCAGAGCTATTTTTGTTCTGTCTGTGGGTGGGTCTAGTACAGCTTGTCAGTGTCTCCTCCGCCACATCCTGGCACCACTTAATTAACGTTAAAAGGTTTAGTCACCCAAATGTTAACAAGCAGTGAACACTGCTGCACAAGGGCTAAAAAAGCAGAACTTTATTAGCCTATTACTAATTTTTAAAGTGTAACCAACCCCAACTGTGATTCCACTTTGCAGGGCCACCCCTAGTCCTTTGGGCCAATTAGAAAAACAGGTGCCCGCTATGGGCTGAGGGAAGTCTCACACACGCAAGGCTTGATGAGAGACAGAGATGGATTACAGCTCTCTCTCGAACCCTTGGCCAGACACCTGTGTGCACTTCAACAAACTGCTTAACTATATATGAAGGCCCTGCCTTCACTCCCTATCTATCTGCTTAGTAACAAGATAAGGAGGCACCAACAAATACCCATTTGCTTCCTTCATTTTATCTTGGACGAGGCTTGAATTCTACAAGGATATAATCAAGTATGGTTCCTAATATTTTAACAAATAATTCATCTGGCCCAATGACAGTCAACCCTAGTACTTATTAGAATCACCTGGTGGACGTTTAAAAAATACCGATGTAAAAAAAACAAAACAAAAACAAAAAACCGATGTCCGGGACTCACTCTAGTCTAGAGGCGAGAGTCCCAGTGCATCAGAATTTCTAGGGGTGGGACCAAGGCACGAATATTTTAAAACACACAGACACACAGACACACAGACACACACACACACACACACCCCACAATAGCAGCAATACACATTCGGGTGATCCTGATGCACAGTAAGAGTTGAGAATCACTGAGATTGTATTTAACCTATATTCCTTCCACTGCATCATCACAGCTAAATACAATGTAAGCTCTCAAATTTGTTTGTGCATTGTTTTATCCTCTCTTTACACAGTAGGTTCTTTAGGAGGAGGGACTCACCTTTCAAATATCTTTGGTTCTTCTTTAGCATAGTACCTTGAAATGACAGGTTCTCAATGGACAGTTTATGGTAGAAAAAGAAAAGAGCCAAAGGATACAGGCAAAAATATAAAAAGTGGTTACTCCTAGTGTTGAGATGGGTGACATTACTTTTCTCCTTTTTCCTATCTATATTTTTGGTATATTCTATCATGAACACACATTACTTTCATTAAAAAGCAAAGTTATTAAGAAAAAAAAAAACCTGCTAGAATCTTCCAGAATCTCTAGAATAGACAAAGAGCACTGTTTCTCTTACAGAACAAGCGTATTCCTGAAATGTACCCAAGTCATACAGCCTTATAAAAAGAAGTCAGGAGTCTATAGATACTCTCTGGTTAAGCTTTGACTAGTATTTGTTCCTAATAATTCACTTTTCTTTCTGCAATTCCAATGTTTCTTATTTGTTCCAACTCCTGACCCCAAGTGATTAATGATCAATAAACCAATATTTAAATGTCCCAAGTTATATCTTTTTACAGACATAAATTTACTCATTCTTTTTTTTTTTTTTTTTTTTTTTTATGCGTTACGCGGGCCTCTCACTGTTGTGGCCTCTCCCGTTGCGGAGGACAGGCTCCGGACGCGCAGGCTCAGCGGCCATGGCTCACGGGCCCAGCCGCTCCGCGGCATGTGGGATCTTCCCAGACCGGGGCACGAACCCGTGTCCCCTGCATCGGCAGGCGGACTCTCAACCACTGCGCCACCAGGGAAGCCCTACTCATTCTTTTAACAAGTAATTTATTGAGTGGCTGCTTCTTACATAACACATGAAAGAAAGAACTACTGTCCTTACTCTCCGGGAGCTTACAATCTAATTAGAGATACATGGGACAGAATGATATATTTCTGGCACAGATAATAAGTACCATAGGAATGCAATGTAAAGAAAAGTTACTTTGTGTTGACTGGGGACTAAGTGATGAACAACATAAGGAAAGGTAGAAAAGAACAAGCCATGTTTAGGAGTAGAGTGCCTGGCCAGAGAAGACAAACTGAACAAGAAAAGCGGCATTCATAGAAATTTAAAGTGGGATGAACCTTATGTACCTTCTAATGTAATCCTTCCTACTGAAAGTGTATTCATCCTTTACCTACCAGTTTAAGCCCTAAAAGCCCTAACTCCTCCAAGCAGATTCCATAGCTTTTGGCCCCTGGAGTTACAGACTTCCCTGCAGTCTATTAGGACTCTAAACATCTGAGTATGACTGATCTTTTTTTTTTCAGGCAACCCAAATAAAGGCATTTTAAAAACTGTAAACAGGTATAAAAGTGTTATTTAATATAGTTATTCTCCAATTCTTTCACTAGTAATCTTTTACACAACTTGTAAACCTGATCGTGCCACACCCTGCTTAAAGCCCTTCAGTGATGTCCCATTTTTCTTACAAAAAAAGGCATAAATCTTTTAAATGACCTACAGCTCTTGCAACGTCTGGTCCCTGCTTACTACTCTTTTTGTTTCTGAAGGAGATAAATGTGTCTCCCATCGCTGAGCTGCTTCCTCTGGAACTATCCTCTACTCCTAATTTGGCCTAGTTAGCTTCTACTCAACCCAAATCTGTTTTTTAGTTTTTGTTTTTGCTTACTCTCAAAGAACCGTGTTCCTTTAGATTAGATAATTCATCTCGGTTTGTGTTTTATGTATCATTGGTTTGATTCTTTAACTGATTCTCTCTCCCACTAGAAAATAAAGTCCATGATATCGGGGACGTTGTGATTTACATGCCTGGGCCTACCAGGCAATCAGCTGATACTTGTTGAATGAATAATTGTTGTTAGATTGTCTCCTCCAATTACATAGCAGGCAGTCCAGTGCCTGCTTTGGCTCTGCTTGTCTGAAAAAGCATTTTACTAACTTGCACCTATTAAGAGACTCTCGACAAACCACTGCGCACTGCCCAGAAGGGCCTCGAATTTAAACAGGAAGTCGTTACGTCACTTCCACGGGCCTCGCGCTAGACTGGGAGAGTGGCTCTGGGGTGGCTGGAGGAAGGGACCCGCGGCGCGCGGATGAACTAGCCCAACGAGTATTCAAGTCTCCAACCAAATCGTTTTGCCTCTGAAGTATTCCTCAATCTCGGTCAGCTTAGCTTCTCCCGCGCAGCTCGAGCGGAGCTTTGGGGGGACGTTGAGCAAACGCTTTGGCCAAAAGGAATACAGACCCCCCGACCCCCAAGATCCGCACTCTCCCCCCAACGTTAGTCTCAGATCTTGGAACTGGGCAGTCTCGAGCTGGCACCTACCTCCCGAAGCAGCTTTAGGTCCCCCTGCTGGATCTCATACAGTTGAATGACGCCAGTGCCGCGTGCGAAGTTGCCCATGGTCACAAATTTGGCGCTGCAGGGCACCCACTTACAGTCAAACACCGTGTAATTGAGGCCCTTCTGGATATGGGTGATGATCTGAGGCTTCTCGAAGGCCGACATGGTCCAGCCGATTGATTTCGCCTCCACCAACAGGCACACTGCCGACAAACCCCGACAAAACACTAACCTGGAAACCAGACTCCAAACGTCAAGGATAGTTTGTCCCTCCCGCTTGCCGTACGCGCCCCCAGACGCCCTAGCAAGTTGGTTTTAGGTGTCTCAGATAATGCCGGATGCTCTACTGAAGGCACAGAAGATTTTTCTTCACCAACAACACAGACTAGTTTATGCCTTTACCTTTTACCTTTCGTACATATACAGATTAGCGATTACAAAAGTTTTGGCTGCGAGCGGCGGGGCAGAGGGCGACCATAAGAATCAGTCATATTTTAGGACAGCCCATCCCTCTTCCCAACAAACACACACACAAACTCCTGCTCCAGGTCCCCTGCATGGGACTTCTTAGGAAAGGGGGCGGAGCCCTAGGGCTGGTTGGCGAAGGCTGGGTCCTGCGAGGCGCGCCTGCGCCGTGCAGCCCAGCACGTGTTCGAGCAGCAAGCTTCCGCTGGAGTTTCTTGAGGATGCAAACCGAGATGGAGGCGCAGAGTCCCTTGGCCGAGGCCGGCTTCACCCAGGTCACCCGAAAAGGTGGCCGGCGGGCGAAGAAGCGGCAGGCTGAGCAGCTGTCCGCACCGGAGGAGGGCGGGGACGCGTCCCGCATGGACACCGAGGAGGCCCGGCCTGCCAAGAGGCCCGTCTTCCCGCCCCTCTCCGGGGACGGGTTTCTGGTACTGGCGGGGACTGAGGGACAGGAACGGGGCGGGGGCCACAGGCGGGTCAGGACGGTGGCCTCTGGGTGATGTTGAAGCTTCTTCTGGCGTGAAGCTCTTAGAGAGGTGACTCTCCTGATGTTTAATTCGTCCAGTTAAAGGGGTCTTTTTGATAATCAGCTGTTGTTTCATATCTCCACCCACCCCCTGTTCCTCCAGATAACTCCTGAGTTGTGTTTTCTTGTATCATAGGGTGGGAAGGAAGAAACCAGAAAAATTCCAGTCCCAGCTAACAGATATACTCCCTTAAAAGAGAACTGGATGAAGATATTTACACCTATTGTGGAGCATTTGGGACTTCAGATACGCTTTAACTTGAAATCGAGGAATATAGAAATCAGGGTGAGGATAATATTAACTATTTTCAAATATACTGCGGTTTCTCTTTTCTGCGGGGATGAAAAGGCATGAATAGACTTTCCTTAATGAGGCTTATTTTGTTGAATGATTTTCTTCCAGTTTTCTAATATATTTTAGTGTTTGAACCTCTCAGATACCTTCAAAATTTGCATACAACACAATTATTAGTTGAACTCATAATTTCAGTCTGAAATCATACTAAAATACCAGCTGTGTCTTAGAATACTTTTAATTGAGAAAAGGCTTAGTAAAGAGGTTGTCATGTTTCAGAAGTATTTAAATAAGAACCAAAGTATTTGCTGCAATACAGGTGCTATATATTTTAGTGGTATTTTTTTGAAAAAAAAAGTATTAAGTGTAAATTGTGTATAAATGTGTTTATTTACTTATTCACTTGTTCATTCCATGATGTCAGTCTAGGAGTTAGACAAATAAAAGTAGTAAACTTTGGGGTATTTTGTTTTTTGTCTTTTTTTAAAAATTATTTATTTTTGGCTGTGTTGGGTCTTCGTTGCTGCATGCAGACTTTCTCTAGTTGCAACGAGCGGGGGCTACTCTTCGTTGCAGTGCGCGGGCTTCTCACTGTGGTGGCTTCTCTTGTTGGGGAGCACGGGCTCTAGGCGCGCCAGCTTCAGTAGTTGTGGCGCATGAGCTCAGTAATTGTGGCACACGGGCTCAGTAGTTATGGCTCACGGGCTCTAGAGCGCAGGCTCAGCAGTTGTGGTGCACGGGCTTAGTTGCTGCGTGGCATGTGGGATCTTCCCAGACCAGGGCTCGAACCCGTGTCCCCTGCACTGGCAGGCAGATTCCTAACCACTGCGCCATCAGGGAAGCCGGGGGGGATTTTTTCAGGGTGCCAATTTTGTATCAAAATGAGTGACCAAAAGTAATTATATCTTCCTTTTTAACGATTCATTATCAGGACTGGTATAGACTCATCTCTGTTGAAGGACTAGAATAATGGAATAAAGCAGAGAGGTACCGGTCTAAATAGTTGGCAAAGTTTAAAATACAGAACTTGACAGTATTGGCACTTTCATTCAGGTTTTTATGGCTTTCTGCCAAAACCTCTTGTTTGCTTATAAGTGTCCTTTACCTCATTGCTTTAAACCTCCTTTCACCACTCTATCCTCTATGCCAGAGCCAGATTAATTTTCAGACCACACTGGTTTTATTGATATCTTGGTATCTTCAGTAATTCTGAAAGATAAAAGTTATTGACTGAATTTGCCTTTCAAGTAGGAGTCTCATTCCCAAGTTCTCTCACCATCTCTTTGGACATTTTTTCTGTCCATCATTGTGGATGGATTTGCTCTCTGAAGGCCCTCTCCTCCCTACTCCCTTTTTCTTCCTCAGTTTCATCATCTTTCAGGGTCTAGCTCAAGTTCTTTCTCCTTTACCGTCAGTCCATTTTTCAGTCTTGTCTTCAGGGCCTAAACGTTTATTGTGCTTAACTGTCTTATGAATTGCAGCACATTTGTTGATACTGCTTTGTGCCAGACACATAGCAGTGGTTTGGCAGGCACTACATCATTTTGGTCTTCAGGACAGCCCTATGAGGTAGATGACGTACCCCATCTAACAGATGTGAGGAAACTTGCCAAGGAGTTTCTTGGCCAAAGTCATCAGTGCTAGTAGGGACTCTTCCATTCCAACCTCCTTATTTTACAAATGAGAAAACTTAAGACCTAGAGCATTCATGGGACTTGCCTGAAGTCACATATAGAATTGCGACTGGGATCTAGTTTTATATGTGCCATTACACAACCCTGTATGGTTTCAAATTTGTTAAATATGTGGTCTCCTCAACTCAGTTGTGAGTCTGTGTGGGGGAGGAGAAATGATGGTTTTGGAATCAGATCTGTGTTCAAACCTTATTTTTTTACTTTTTGGTACTTGAGTTTCCTCAAATACAAAAGTATTTATCTTACTTAAATTTAGGTTGACATGAAGATTAGAGCTATAGTGTGTCAAGCACCTTTGTAGTACACATCATTTACAGGGATGGGCATTTTATGAATAGCACCTGTATCTGTGATTATGGAATAAACTCTTTGAGGGCAGGATCCCCTGCTTAAACCATTCTTGGTAATTAGTACTAGAGTTGTTGCTTTGGGAAAGAAAAATCAGCACAGGAATGATGGTTGAAGTCGGGAGATTAGATCAGGACTCCCAGGGAGACTGCATTGAAGGAGAAGAGAAGAGGACCAGCTTGGGTGGGATGGGCCGAGGATGGAGGTCCTTCAGAATGGGAGCCATTGGAGGAATCTTGCTGGTAACTCCAGAGTCAGATCAGCCTTGGAGTACAGTAAGTCATTTGACAGTCTTTGGGGGGCACTGCCCAGTTCTGGAGTTAGCAGAGTTTTGTTTTGAAAATTAAACACGGTACTTACCAAAAACTGGGTCATAGAGAATATATAGAGGAAGGGTGGTAGCGAAGGAAATTATAATAATTGGAAAGGTCAGTCCTAGTAGTTTGTTAGAATATTATCTTTTTCATTCCGAGCTGTAATTTGTGCTCCGTAGCCACACCTTTTTTTTTTTTTTTCTTCTAACAGACTTGTAAAGAAACCAAAGATGTTAGCGCTCTGACAAAAGCAGCTGATTTTGTGAAAGCCTTTCTTCTTGGGTTTCAGGTAGAGGTGAGTGATTTCATGATATCTGAAATGGGGGCTCGGAAAATACGCCATATGACTGTTTTGATGGATCTGGGCTTTGTTTTGTTTTGTTTTTTGAGTGTTGTAGTTCTACAGTTTATGAGAGTTAGCTTAACACTCATTCGCAGGTGCCTGAATGGAAGAGCTTCACAGTGTGTTTCTGTATTGCAGGACGCACTTGCCCTCATTAGGTTGGATGACCTCTTCCTAGAGTCTTTTGAAATTACAGATGGTGAGTGTATGGTGGTCTTTTCATATGAACTACTGGATGGTACTTTTCTATTGCTTTGTCTTGTACCTGAGTCTCAGCTTTCCAGTCACATCAGTTGAGTTGTGTCATTAGCAGCTTTTTCAAAAATGCGTGTTTTATGTCTTTCAGTAGGGAACTTTGGCTAATGATTAAACTTCCCATGGAAGTGGGTGATGCTGGGATGGCTTCCCTCCTGAGGTCTTGCTTTTCTCATTTAGTTAAGCCCTTAAAGGGAGACCACCTGTCGAGGGCAATAGGAAGAATCGCCGGCAAAGGAGGAAAAACCAAATTCACCATCGAGAACGTGACACGGACGCGGATAGTTCTGGCTGATGTGTAAGTATGTGATCTTGAGAAAATTATTGTCATAGTTTATAGTTGATAGTTTGCTGGTTTCCAGAAGTGATAAAGATTGTATTTTACTTATAATGTAGCCACTAAATCTTTGTCAGGATATGGTTCTGGATCAATAGTTATCTACTTTGAAAACAGATTTAGTTGAGAAAATCTTAGATATTATAGCTTTTTTCTCAATTAGTAATGAAGGAAATGTTTAGAATCACTGTTAAAAGAAATTATATGACAGGTGAAGATTGAAGTAGTATCTCAGGAGAATCTATTAAATCAGTAGAGGAGAGCAAGGAGTAGGTGTGTTGAATGCCATCGTGAGGCTTTCCTTTAAGAAAGAAAAACATAAATGTATATACACACATGCACGTATATATAAAGGCCTTTCATAAAAGGAAGGTGAGCATTGCACATTGTGGGGAAAACTAGAGAGCAGTTATATGTGAACATCAATAAGATGATACAGGCTTAAAATAAGGGTGCAGGAAGTCAAGCTGGGATTACCCTTCCCTGCCGGAGGTTGAAGCCGCTCTGTTGCCAGTTTGGGGTTACTGGCAGATGGCGCAGAGATTATATAATGCCGTGAAGTTGGGAAACGAAGCAGTTGACTGAGAGGAGGAGGGACCTGCCTACTGCTAAATCCAGAAATAATTTTATTTAAAACCATCTCATCTTTGCTCTGAACCAAAGGGCTCACCATTATTTTCGAATCTGAATTTTAGACTATTTTTTGTACTGTAAATAGAAAACTGGTAACACTATATTGGTGGCCCTGTTTACCTGAAGACAGGTGTGTTATAATTTTGACCTTTTATGACTTGAGCCTGGAGTTGGGACCACGGAGCCATGGGAAAAACTCTTTTGAACTAGAAATTTCAAAAATTGAAATGTTTACCACACTTTAAAATATCATAAACAGCCCTAAAAGTTTTTGTTAATTTAGAAATTTTAAAATGTAACTGATTTGCTAGTCCAATTATGGTTAACGCATCATATTAAGTTTATAATTTATAAATGTATCAGTGTATTTCTAAGGGTTAACTTAAAATTTACTCATTGAACTAATTTTTTAAACAGCTGTATTACAGTGTGGTTTACATACAATTAAAGTCACCTGTTTTAGGTATATAATTCAGTGGGTTTTTGGCAAATACTCTGCAGTCCTGTGATCCCACTGTGCTCATTTCCATCAACCCAAAAGTTCCTTGTGCATCTTTGCAGCCCCTCCCAATTCCCAGGCAATCACTCATCTCCTTTCTGTCACTATGGTTTTGCCTTTTCTCGGAATTCATATAGGTGGAAATACACAATATGTAGTCTTTGATATATGGCTTCTTTTAATTAGCATGTTGTTTCAAGTTTCTCCATTTTGTTGGGGGTTAGTAGTAGGTTTTTTTTCAGTGCCAAGTACTGGCAAAGAAATGTACTGTCTTGCAGTTTTTGCTGTAAATAGGCTAATTGGAATCCACATGTTCAACAATTTATATTAGTTGTGATACAGCCATAAGATGGACTGTTATGTACCCATAAATGTTATTTTTGATGAGTTGCTGAAAACCTGGCAAAGATCACAGTAGGATGTGAACAAAATATAAAACTGAAAACCATTTGTTCCAGATACATTCAGGATATCAAATGGGAAAGAATGTGACCTATATGTCTTGGGATCTGTATGCCATTCCAACCACTGCCCCATTGCTTTGGTTGTTTTAGCAGCAAAACTACTCACACTGTATGTATCCTTGCTTCTGTATCTCCTCATCTTTCATGCTGTACTTCACAGAATATTGTTTTTATCGAAGTTACACGTACACGTACTTTAAAATAATTCCTCCTGTCTGCTTCCATTTCCCCCTCCTCTGAGGGAGGAAATTTCAAGCCTTCAAGTTCAGCTAGTTAACTTGTAAAAATTATTTTTCCTCTGTATTTCTAAATATCTTTGTATAGCAGCTTAATTTCCCCCCCTCAGATTCACTGTTGCTTTTCTCCTGTGAAAGATGAAGATTCCTCTTTTGGACTTCCCCACCTCCGCCCACATGCTCAACCTTTCCAGCGCTCCCGTTTGCTTGCCCCTCCCTTTACACTGTGGGTTTGGTTCGACTCAAGCTCAGTATTACCTGAGCATGAAATCAGTGCTCAGGGTATTAACAGCTGAGCCAGGTGGTGTACTGTGGTTACTTTATCTGTCCTCTGCAACTTTGTTGTCACATGAAGAAATAATTCTTATGTTTCTGTGTGCTTTCTCAATATTTCAGCGTACTAATTGAATAGAAAGCCATACATTGTCTGTATCTCCGCTTGGTGGACTCAGATGCATCAGACATTTTAGAAATCTCTCCTGGAGCCTTCTGTTCCAGAAGCACTGCTACCCTCTGCCTGGCACACAGTTGCCATCCCGGCTCCTTCTTTCACCATTGCCCCTTCGGTGTTTGAATCCCTCGGTTCTTGGATTCTTTGTCCTGCGTCCTCCTTGTTTTGGTGGTGTAGGTAGTCCTGGAGCTCGCTTAGCACAGGAAGGACATTTTGTGAGACCTGGTTGGGAAGATGTCTTCTATTCTGGCCGAGTATACAAATCTATTGTAAATCATTCTCATTCAGAATTCCTTCCTGCAACTTAGTCTTCTAATCCTTCTATTCAGTTTTCTTAACATCCTGTTGTCAATTCATGTGTGCCTGAAAATTGCTTTTCTGATCTCACTGGTTTTGGGGTTTATTTTGGTTTGTTTTTCTTCTTTTCTCCCTGGAGTTTCTGTTTCTGTACTGCTTTATTCCGCTTGCTGGTTGTGCCTTCAGCTCTTCTGCACCGGGTGCTTTCCTCGGATTCTGGTTCCTCAGTGTGGGCGTCGTATGTGAAGGGTGGGGCCGTAAGGAGCAGACTAGAAACCTGGGCTCGGGATGCCTGCGGGTGGGCTAGGGGTGGGGGGCTGGTGGCCTATAGGCTTCACTTAGGATGATTGCCAGCCTGTTTCTTTGGGGAAGCCCTGATGTCAGTATCTTTGGTCTTTCCCAATGAGCAGGCCAGGTTCCCCAGAGAAGTATTCTCCAGTCTCTCTGCTGACAGACTCTTGGAGCCCAGTTACGAAGACAGTTGGAAGTCTCGCGGCTCATCGTGCAGATGTTTGCTTGACATTGCCCCTGTTTTCGTCATGGTGCTCCTACTTCCACTGTGCCTGGTGCCCCTGGTCCAGCCCCCAGGGCTTTCACCTTCTGCAGTGAGCAGCCCCACCCCTTAATTTTACCAGAGTTACAGAGGGGTAGCAAGGTGGTTGCCTGGTCGCCCGGAGTGGGGAAGGAAACCTGGGGATCATCCTGAACAAACTTCAACTGATTCTCTTGTTTTTAGCCTCGTTTTTACCCCAGTTTCAGAAATGCCTGAGCCTTTGGAAGGGAGAGGGTTCTGTTTGACGTTCCCCCTGAAGATTTTGGTGTCAGTTTACTAAGTTTACTGGTATTTTGGAAGATGGGCTCAGAAAAGCAAAATGCTATGTTGTCAGTCTAATTTGAGGCATTCGGCAAGGAATGCCCAGTAAAAAGGTCTGGATGATCTCCAGAGACTAGTGAAGAAATTTAGAGAATCTTAAATCTTTTTTATTTCTTTTAATTTATTTTTATTTATTTATATTTGGCTGTGTTGGGTCTTCGTTGCTGCGTGCAGGCTTTCTCTAGTTGCAGCAAACGGGCTTCTCATTGCGGTGGCTTCTCTTGTTGTGGAGCACGGGCTCTAGGCACGTGGGCTTAGTAGTTGTGGCTTGCGGGCTCTAGAGTGCAGGAGTTGTGGCGCACAGGCTTAGTTGCTCTGCAGCATGTGGGATCCTCCCGGAGCAGGGCTCGAACCCGTGTTCCCTGCAGTGGCAGGCGGATTCTTAACCACTGCGCCACCAGGGAAGTCCCTAAATTATCTTTAGAAAGCTTTGCAGTTAAAATACAAATATGTTTTAACTAAGTACAGTATTACCTGCATCTGGGTACTTTAATATTCCCAGCTCTGCCAGTGCGTCATCTCGGACAGGTGTTTTGATTTCTCACTAACTTGTTTCCTCGTATGTAAAGTGGGCATAACTTCTGCCTGATGAAGCTCATGCGAGGATTAAATGAGAACGTGTATGTAAAGCCCTAGCGTATTGGAGAGCACTCAGTGGATAGGAGCCATTATTCACCAAGGGTCTTAAAGAACTGAGTTTTGTTTTTTAATTTTTTATGTCTTTCCCTCGTAAGTTTTTACTGGGATACAATGCACTTATCATTCCCCTTCAGCGTGGTTTGCGGTATACTTACAGAGTTGTGCAACCATCACCACCACCTTTATTGAGGCATCTGTATCTACCGTGAGTTTCCAGAGTTCCTGGATCATGGGGCTTCGTTAAGGAAATGCTTTTTGTTGCTAACCTGTCTCACTGTATCTCTTGCAGGAAAGTTCACATCCTTGGTTCTTTCCAAAACATCAAGATGGCAAGAACGGCTATTTGCAATCTCATCCTGGGTAACAGCAGTTTTCGTCCTATGTTGTTTTCTCTGAAAGAAAAGAACAGGGAATTTAGGAACTCAGATCGCATTTGCAGGTCACTTTAGGGTCAGGGTGATGACAAAGGTAGCAAGCAGAAACTCCTGGGGGTTGGCAAATGTGGGCCCAGAGAGAAAGCAGGAATATTTTTGCTTGGATTCCATCTGCAAACCCGAGAGAAAGGGTCTATTGGATCACGTTGCTTACATCCTCGCTGCGTCCCCTGATGAGGTGCGCTAGGGAGCCCTTCCAGAATAGCAGGCAGCATTGTTTTAGGTTCAGCCAAAAGGGAGCTGCTGAGCAGCATCAGTCAGTCATCTTAGTTGGCTGACTTAGTCCCATTTTCAAACCACGAAGTACGGTCACTTGCGGCCTGAGCCGTGGGTTGTAGCGCTTGCTCGGGAAACGTGCGGGATCCACCGCGGTGCCCAGGTCAGCTGTGCCCAGGTCTGACTGGCTGCTTTTCGAAACATTTTGACAACTCAGGGTCTTTGGCTGTTAGGATTTAAAATGTTCTTTGGAGAATATTTATGTGGTTTCCTTTATGGTTCTTTTGTTGATTTAAGGTAGATCCAGCGGAAAATGTCCCTGTCCTTTGTAGAGTTGCAGACCATTTTCCATGGTAGCATCTGTATGTATACGTGTGGATAAGCTTTTTTATTTTCTCCTGCAGGAAATCCTCCATCAAAGGTTTATGGCAATATTCGTGCTGTGGCTAGCAGAGCGGCAGACCGATTCTGATTTCAAATCAGAGACTTTTTACCTTGTCTTTGAACTCTAGAGAAAATGCCTTTCCCCTCTACAAGTGGTCACCAGACACCATGTGAAGAACTTTTCAGTCGTGGATACCATTATTTATACTAGCACATTAAGTATAATTTATTTTTTCCATTTTAAATCACATATAGATTTGCATAGTTTATAAGCCTCTCATTTGGAGGGAAACTTATTTAAAAAAACAGTTCTGTATTAGCTTCTCAGTTTTTTGTTTATAAATTTATAAAAAGTTATTTCTTCTCTGTGAGTTGTAATTAAAAGAATTATCTCAGAAAACCTCTCTTGACTTGTGACCCTTAATACTGGATGGTGTGTGAATATTTTAGACCCAGGTCATAGCAGCAGTTTGGATATACTCTGTGGGCCAAGGAAGGCTAATATTTGTACCTGTTTTTGCAGTTCGTAAAATTAAAGACTACATCACAAGGTTGATGTGAGGAAGGAGTTTTATTTTTTAAATAAGTGTTTAATGAAAGCAGTCAGACCTTTCCAGTGTTCGGGTATACTTGTTCTAAGTAGTAAAGGTGAAATATGATAAAAGAATATTTTTACTCCTAAGAAAACGACTGTATTCTGCAAATGTAATAGATTGTTTTAACAGGTGTCTGCCTAAATGTTCTGATTTATATTATGCATTTTTTTAATGAAAGGAACCTACTTCATTAAACTGTGTGATGTTATTCTCTTGTACATCTCTGCAACCCTTAACCAAAACTTTTAATGATAGGAGTATTAGAAAGTACATGTGAGAACTAGAAAAAGTGTTGTTTTTAAGTATTGCTATTAAGCTTTCTATTAGTTACATGTGCCACTATCCCAAACTATTTTGTACATTGCATTGGGATTAGATATACTTAATATTACAGTGGGAATCCAGTGGGAAATTGCTGGAAATGTCCCAGCAGTAATTTTTTTATCCTTTGGCAACACAACAGCATGGAGAGTGTATGTGTATGTTGATACCATTTGACTCATATCCTTTTGAAAAGGAATTTGTCGGGACTGTCTTACTCTGGAGCCTGCAAAGGCTTCAGGAGGTACTTGCCTACCCCCCACGCTTTGTCCAGGAAGTTATATGCAAAATGGTGAGTACTTAGGGTGTACTTTTCTAAGGAATGGGTCCACAGTTTTAATCAGGTTTCCAAAGCGCTTGGCTGAGATGAACCATCGCTACGTAACCATAAACATTTTGTGTTGATTCTTAAAGAGCATAATTTTGATTGGAAAAACACGGGTTTTCTATGTTAAAGTGAAGGAATCTTCTGGTATTGTTTGCATTTACTTCCTTTTGAAGATTTCTTACGTAGTTACAACTATCAGTAATATAGGAGCAAGTTTTCTATGTTAAAGTGAAGGAATCTTTTGGTATTGTTTGCATTTACTTCCTTTTGAAGATTTCTTACGTAGTTACAACTATCAGTAATATAAGAGCAAATATATTTCTTTGGCAGTTGCTAAAACTTGGGATACTGAACTTTTACCGTCTTGAGTTTTGGGCCTCTCCCTGGGCAAACATCCCCAACCCCCAGGGAATCAGCACTGCTTGGGGCTTGAAAGGGAAACAAAATGTTAGAGGAAACCCAGCTAATTCCTGGAATGGAATAATGAAGAAAAAAATAGAGGTAATAAATCTGACTACATCACAGTGGTAGTTGCAGTGGGAGTTGATCCTGACCTGGATCAAATCACTTCTTCAAATTCTTCTCTAAGGCCCGGACATGAAATCTAATAACCAAAAGCCTTAGCGATGCTTATCCATATTTCTGTGGCATCTGTCATGCTAACCTGTGATTATTTTAGTGTCTGCCTCCCACCCTAAAGCCTCTGATCTTTAGATTGTCAGTATCTAGTACAATTTCGGACACATCATATAACAGTTTATTAACATATTAATTGCTACTTGGCTGGGGAATGGGCATGAAAGGGGAGTATTTTCTTAGATATTCAGTGGCCGGTAAGGGAAGAGACCTTGTTGTTTCCTCCTAGTCGTTCCAGAAGATATGGACTCCAATTCTCATCCTGTCTACAGAAGAAAGCTCATGTTCATTGAGCATCTGGGAAAGAGACCTGATTTTCCTGATTCCAGAGCCATGGGACAGCATGCTTAATGTTAGATTATTGAGTACACGGTGACAGTGTACATAACCATCCTACAACTTGCAAAATGCTTGTATTATACAAATGTTAATTTCTCATTTGCTGAAAGAAATCATTCAAAGACACCAGTAATCCGAAGGAGGTTTGGGAGAGCAAGGACTCGCTAATTTGATCTGGCTAGCTGATAAATTTATAATGCCCAAGGTTAGTAAAAGGTTGAAGTGGCAGTGGACCTTAGCTTAAAACGTGAGCTAATTTAATGAGCGATTTTTGAGCATGTGGGAATTTCTGAAGACTAAGAATTGTTTGAAGGACTTCCCTGGTGGTGCAGTGGTTAAGAATCCGCCTGCCAGTGCAGGGGACACCGGTTCGAGCCCTGGTCCGGGAAGAGCCCACATGCCACACAGCAACTAAGCCGGTGCGCCACAGCCACTGAGCCTGTGCTCTAGAGCCCGTGCGCCACAACTACTGAAGCCCGTGCGCCTAGAGCCTGTGCTCCGCAGTAAGAGAAGCCTGCGCACCGCAAGTAGAGAGAGCCCAGGTGCAGCAGCGAAGACCCAATGCAGCCAAAACAAAAATCCATTCTATAAAACAAAAATTGTTTCAAGACATATAAGAGCTTGAACAGCATTTCTTTCTAAGTCCTGGAAAGTATCCAGAAAGATTTCTACCATCTTGTCTACTCTTTCTTTTAAACTGTGGTAAAATATACATGATTCCCCATTCTAGCCACTTCGAACTGTACAGCTCAGTGACACTAAGTACGTTCTCATTTCCAGAACTTTTATCTTCCCCATCCGACAGTGTACCCATTCAACACTCTACCTCCCCCTCCTCCTGGCCCTTGGGAACCACCATTCTACTTTCTGTCTCTATGAGTTTGACAACTCCAGGAACTTATGTAAAAAATACAGTATTGGGCTTCCCTGGTGGTGCAGTGGTTGAGAGTCCGCCTGCTGATGCAGGGGGCACGGGTTCGTGCCCCGGTCCGGGAAGATCCCACGTGCCGCAGAGGGGCTGGGCCCGTGAGCCGTGGCCGCTGAGCCTGCGCTCCGCAACGGGAGAGGCCACAACAGTGAGAGGCCCGCGTACCACAAAAAAAAAGAGAAACAGTATTTGTTCTTTTGTGACTGGCTCCTTTTTCTTAGCATGTCTTCAGAGTTCATGTGTGTTACAGCATGTGTCAAAATTTCCTTTTATGGCTGAGTAACATCCCGTTGTATGTATATACCACATTTTGATTATCCATCTGTCATGGATGTTTTGGTTGCTTTCAAGTTTTGGCTACTGTGAATAATGCCGCTAAGAACACGGGTGTGCCAACACTTCTAGTCCCTACTGTCACTCCTCTTGGGCAAGTATCCAGAAGTGGAATTTCTGGGTCATATGGTAAATCTGTGTTTAATTTGAGGAACCATTATACCACTTTTTCACGATGACTACACCACTTGATATCCACACCAGCAATGCACAAGCCTTCCAGCTGCTTCATATCGTTACCAACACTTTTATTTTGCTGATGGCAGTGCTGACGGGCATGAAGTGGTAATCTTGGTTTAGTTTGCATCTCCATAATGACTAGTGATACTGAGCATCTTTTCACGTGGTGGTGGCCACTTGTGTATCCTTCTGGAGAAATATCTATTCACGTCCTTTTGCCCACTTTTTAATCAGGTGGTTTTTGAGTCGTAGTCTTGACATATTCTAGATAGCAATCTCTTAGCAGATCCATGATTTACAAATATTTTCTCCCATTCCGTGCACTGCTGTTTCACTTCGTCATCTTTTCTACTCTTAAGACCATTAGAACTAGGTAAAGAAAGGGAGACCTAGGGTTTAAAATGTTAACTATTGGTTTAGGCCTAACTAACCTATACTCCTAGTTCAAAGAGCCAAGGAATCCAGTGCATAGTATCTCATAACTAGTGCATGCCTGACAATATGGGTGTTCTGGGTATAGGACACCAAGAGCCCATAATTCATGTGGGCCGTCATTTCCCGTCACGAGAACCTCAAGTGCTTGTTACGGGGCGGGCCTGGCGTGGGAGCCCTCCAGAGTTGCTGAATGAATAAAAGTCTCAAAATTATACTGATGCTTACCTTTTATGAAGTGAGAAAGTAGTGGACAGAATTTAACATCACAACCTGGAGAAACGAGGTGTCTCCTATTACCTAATTCATTGGTTACGTATTCATTAAACACTAAGAACTAGGCAGAATCTAGGCAGCCAGGTCTATCAGTGAACAAGGGACAGAAATCCCTGCCCTTGGGGACCTTTCATTCGTGTCATTTCCAAAACCGGGGAAGACAAATACAAAATGCTTAAATGAATCATGTCAGAAGAGGTTAAACGCTATGGAAGAAAACAGAGTGGGGTAAAGGAGAATCAGGTGTATTAGTGTGTTTAAATGGTGGCCAGGAGAGTTCCTGTTGAACCAGGACACGGCTGAAACCCTTGGAAGCATTCCCTGTGGGTAGCCTGGGGGGCGAAGAGACGGTGCACAGGCCTACAGAGGAAGCATGCCAAAGGCTTGGGGGAAGCACGGAGGCAAAGGAGCCTGGAAGCAGAGGGAGGGTGACACACCGGGTTCTGCAGGTCACTGTGATGACTTGTGTTTTCACCCAGTGACAGAGCAGACTTACTTATGGCTCATAGTCAAAGATCAAATGTCAACTTACTAGAGTTTTTAAAAAATCTGAAAGAGTGAAAAAAGACTATCCAATGGCTGGGAAAGCCTGAAGACCACTGTGAATACACTCAATCAAGTTTCAAATATTTTATTTTCTTATTCATACAGTATGAAGTTTTCTAAAGATCCCACAACATGATGTTTCATGCAGAAGAAAAACTAAACATTCAACATAAACCATCCCTCCCCACCCACCCACGCACGCTAAAAAAAAAAAAAAAAAGAAAAAGAAAAAACCCTCAGTCCCCAGTAAGGAAATAATGTTTGCACTATTTTTCTGTAATGCCAGCCAAGATATGCACAAGCAAGAGAAATAGAAAGCATTTGCTAAAATATTTGTAACAAATACTTATGTACAAAAAATTCACAAAAGACTAGTTCCCCCCCTTGAAGCAGAGCACATGGCAGTTGACACTGGAACAGATCAAACCACTGGCTGGGATTATAAGCCACGCACTGATCCAGAGGAAGAAAGTTACATGTAGTGGAGATTTTCAGTTTGAACATTAACATTTCCAAAGTTTGGCAACATTATGTTTTAAAATTATGCAAATTATGTAAACAAGAGGTACATATTTTAAATCGATCTACATGCAAAACTCCATGTCATGCAAGGACACCAAGCACCGGGATTTCTCTCACAGACAGAGCCCATGGCGTGCAGCACTCAGTTGAAGGAACAGCGATGGCAGGCGGGTGTGCCCAAAGTAAGATTCTTTCCTCTTGATTCAACCTGCCTTTTCCCACTCATGATTATAAAACCAGTTTTCTAGAAAAACTATATAGGGAAAGACTACAGTCCTACAAAGCTAACCAGAATGTCTTCTTCCAGCCAATAGTACCTTTGCAGAAAAGGGAAGGGATAATATCAAGTGGTGGAACATGGTAAACTACTTTTATATCACACAAATTTATTAAGTTACCTGTTACGTATGTGGGCAAATCAAGAACACCATTATGCACTCTCTGTGCCTTGTGGTAAAGAAATGTAAGAGGTATAAATTTGGATATCATTTTGCTCTTCTGTGGCATAGAGATTAGTAAGGTTTCTCCCATGTAAGTCATAAATAAGTATATGTGGGTGTAGAGATACACACATGCACATTAAATACCACCAGTTTTAGATTAGCTGCAAGTCTTTTGAAACAGAGAAAGGAAATTTATGGTTTAAACTAAGTTTAATGACAATTTACCACCCATGTAATGAAACAAATAAACGGATATCCTAAGCAGTTACATGATTATTTCAGGAACTCTTCAATAAGTCATGTCCGAGATAAATCAGGATTGCCTCAGATAGCTTCTGTCCTTTGCGAATAAAATCACAACAAACTGACACTCACTCAGGGACATCTAGTGAATGTAATGGCTCCTAGTTATGAAGTAACAGAATGAGGTGGCCATAGGCTCTGTGCTGTTGCTATATGAACACAAGGGCAGCAGCGCTGAACTATACTTTCTGCTCAAGCAGAGACGTCGTCAAAGCTGCGCAGCAATGAGACACAGTCCCTGGAAATATATCACAGGTATAGATAAAGTTACAAACCCCTTTGTTACAAAACCGTAATCAAGGTAAATAATAAGATGTTAACAAATGCTTTGTCAATCTCTCAAAAGAGAAAGGGCAGGACAAGGAAAATAGCTGGCCTAACACCTGGCTCAAATTGTACAATCTTCAATCTATATATAAAACTGTGTGAAATAAAAGTAAGGATGTTGAATGTTCTGCTTGGCACTTTTGTACTCTATCATTTTGCTTCTGAATCAAGTATATTAAATTAAAGCCAACCTACTACACATATAGAAAGCTACATATATCTATATATAAATATTTACATATGTATATATAGATACTTTCTTGTTATAAAAGATGAAGAAAAATAAATTAAAAAGCCAACCCCTTCCCTTTCTTCACCACATTGATATGCTCTTTTCATGCTGCTGTCCTTCAGCTTTAAAGTGCTACACTGAGTTATTGAGAGAATAAGAGTTCAATAACACTTAGTTGGCTTCATGAGGCTCATGTTGGAAAATGTGGCTTCACAGAGAAAAATACTTCCATTTAAATACACAGAGAGCATTGCTGGACGTCTTGAGCAGATCTTCAGAGATGGAGAAGAAAGCAAAAGTGTTGGGTGGTACTCTTTACAGAAGAGTCACACGTCTACCACCATCTTTTTGTGAATATCGAGGCCGCCTACAACCTGCAACAGAGAGAACAAATCAAACTTGACCAGGTTCGACGGACTCCTTTGTACTAGTCTAACCACCTTACCAAAACTACAGCTTAAAAAACATACTACTTTAGCCATTTCCAGAAGCTGTTGTTTTTAAAAACCTGCATTGCCTTTTGTTAGAACTTTCATGGCTTCTTTCTCCTAGGATAACATTTTCTTGTGTTCTAGCACGAGGGCTGGCAAATTTTTCTGTAAAGGGCTAGGCAGTAAATATTTCACGCTCTGTAGGCCATGTATAGTTTCTCTTGAATTCTCTTCTCCCATTTTTTTTTTTTTTTAAACACCACTTTAAAATGAAAAAACTTTTTTAGCTCAAAAACATACAAAACAGGCCACATGCAGGATTTGGCCCACTCTTTCGACTGTCGTTTCGACATGGCCTTTAGTAGTTTAATATTAAATGATAACCAGACGTTACCATAAAAACTGTCAGAAACCAAATGCAGGCTTCACTTGTCAGTCTGTTCTACAATATATCAGAAAGTAATAAATGAATAAAAATTTCTGCACATTACTTTCCCATGGAGTCAAATACTTGTAAAGTTGTTACAGACACCTCAGTGAATACTGACATGGCCATGTGAAGTGCAATTACCTGTATTATTATTTGGGGCATAAATTTTATTAAGTATAACCTATATAAAGAAAGTAAACCATAAATGTTCACAGCCTGATGAATTTTCAGAGCGAACACCCAAGTAAACAGCAGCCAGGGAGGGCATCACTGGGGCTCTTCCGTGGCCCCCTTCCCGCACTGGCCACCTCCCTCCTCCCAAGCCACCGCCTGCCAGAGGTGGTCACTATCATGATTTAACACCACAGGTTACTCTGGTCTGCTTTTATACATTTTATAAATGAAATCTTTTGTGTCTGGCTTGTTTCACTCAGCGTTGTTTGTGAGATTCATCCATGTTGTTCTGCATAGCTACATCTGTATTATTTTTAAACCTTAAAAATTTTTTTTTGAAAAAGAAAGCTTAAACAGCCAGCTAGTTCTACAACTTCTGTTATGAAAACAGCAGTTTGCTATCCTGCCCTCAAATTTCGTTTTACTTAGAGGCAATCATTTAGAATTTTCAGCTGATTCTCAGTATTTTACCTATAGGTCTCCAAATAACACCCCTACATTGCTTTTTCTCGGATTCAAAGTTTTAGGCATCATCCACTGACTTCCCACCACAGAAGATGAAGATTATACTTTCACACACACCTCTCCCTTCTGTCCCCTCCACGTATACTTCCCACCTCTCCCACGCTTCAAATAATTGTATCTTTTTTTTTTGACCAGGCAGAAATTCAGCATTTTATTTATGACTATATAGAATACTACTTACAGCAGAAGAGAATTGTGTACTATAGTTACTTTTTCTTTCCTGCACATTTGTTTTGCTACAGTTAATAACTGATCTTTTTCTTTGCCAGGTGTTCTATGGATTTATCATTAATTCAACCCTAAACTTTGTTCTAAACGCACTTAAATATATTATGTAATTCTATCAATTTTACTGTCTTGAAATCACTCCCAGAACTTTCCAACCTGCTCCAATCCAGGCCTGTCATCTATGGATCCTCCTTCACCATCATCCTAGAGATTTCCTTCTTTCATGTTGGACCTTCTGCTTCCTGGATCCCACATTGTCTTCTTTTTTTGATTTATAACCTTTTTATAGTGGGAGCACATCCTCTAGTAGTTTCCCAAAAAGGGAGGCCTTGCATACCTGAAAATGTCTTTATTTCTACCACCTAGTTTGAGTTTATTGAGAGTTCTCACTTGGAAATAACTGTCCCTCAAAATTGTGAAGGCAATGCTTCCATTGCCTTCTAGTTGCCAACTCTGCTGAGAAATTTGCCACCATTATGATTCTTTGTATGACACCCTTCCCCTCCTACCCCTCTACTTTAGCTCTTTGCAAGTTTGTAGAACCATCTCTTTGTTTTAAACTTTCATGACAACGTGCCTAGGCCCACATTTTTATATACTATGCTGGGTACTTAGTAAGTCCTTTTGGTCAAAGAAGCTCATTACTTTTGATTCTGACGTATTTTCTTGATTCATTTTTGACATTTCCTTCCCTGCATTTTTTTTTCTGGACCCCTAGCATCTGGGTGTTAGACCTCCTAGAATGTATTTCAAAGTTTAAATGTCCGAGAGCTCTTTTATATATTCTCCAATTTCTGTTTCAAAAATCCAATACATTATATCCCTGAGGATAACCATGACAGATTTTTGTGCTACTTTGAAAGTTGTCACTGGCCTTGCATAGCCTGCTTCGCCAAGCTTCTTTTTCAGGTGTGATCTCATCTCTATAATCCATTTTAGAGGCTTTCCTTGAATGTCTGGTGATCCGTGGCTCTCTGCTCCTGTGGAAAGGGCACTAGAGCCTCCACATACAAAGTGGGGCTGCTGACTGTGGCCTGCACTTCGAGTGACCAGTTAAGACCATACCTGGAGATCAGATTTCCCAAAGAGGGCTGTCCCGCCTCTTGCCTGGAGAGTACAAGTCTAGCTGCCAGGGAATCAGGTTAGGGAACTGAGCCTTTCCGGGATTCCACCTTATAAACCAAGATACTTCTCAGCTTTCCAAGTTTCTAGCTTAGAATTTTTACTCCTGTCTGCTAAACCAATTAACCATTCAACTTTATAAGTTGCCAAATCTGGTTAACTATCCTCTCTGCTATTCACTTGGCCCTTGTGGGTTTATAACCTTTTCTTTTTAACCGATTTAATTTCAGTGGAGGTTTGAGAGGAAGCAAAAGTAAATAGATGTGTTCAGTCCACCAACTTTAATCCTGTCACTAATCATTTATAGTATTTGTGCATGGTAAAGTATTCTGAAAATGTTAAAGTAGGTATGTAGTATGTGATCTTATTTAAAATAACTTCCTTGGGACTTCCCTGGTGGCTCAGTGGTTAAGAATCCACCTGCCAATGCAGGGGACACAAATTCAAGCCCTGGTCCAGGAAGATCCCACATGCCATGGAGTAATTAAGCCCATGCACCACAACTACTGAGCCTGCGCTCTAGAGCCCATGAGCCACAACTACTAAGCCCATGCACCACAACTACTGAAGCCCATGCGCCTAGAACCCATGCTCCGCAACAAGAGAAGCCACTGCAATGAGAAGCCCGCGCACCACAACAAAGAGTAGACCCCGCTCGTCGCAACTAGAGAAAGCCCGTGGACAGCAATGAAGACCCAATGCAGCCATACATACATACATACATACATAAACTGTCCTTTCTCTTTCACTGTTATAGCTTAAGAAATCAGAATAAAGAGAAATCAATGAAGCCAAAGTTAAGAGCTTGATAAATGTTCCAAAAAGTTGGCTTAATACACAAAACATTTTTCTTCATTCCTGAACTATGCCCTCCAAAAATACAAGTAAAGGCAATTTATCACAAAATGCTGAAAAACAAACTCAAAGCTTAGCTTATGTCTTCAGTGTAAATAGTATCATTTCTATACCTAGGGATGTATTTTAATTTCCTTTCACTGGTTAGTGATTTACATGCAAGTTTGAGTTTATATTTACTAAATGCAAGTAGTCTTCACTTATACACATCCTTTCCATTAACACTCCAGTCAAGAGTTTCTCTTTTTTGTTTTGTTCCCTCAAGTCTTGGAATTAATTTTTTTTCCTTTCGAAAACTGGCTGCTACCTATGATGTCACTACCAACATGGTCTCAGGTCGCACACAATGCGATGTCCGTCCACGGGAGTCCTTCAGCAAGTACTGGCAACAGCGAAGGAGGAAGGACTTCCCTGGTGGCGCAGTGGTTAAGAATCCACCTGCCAATGCAGGGGACACGGGTTAGAGTCCTGGTCCGGGAAGATCCCATATGCCGCGGAGCAACTAAGCCCATGCGCCACAACTACTCAGCCTTCGTTCTAGAGCCCATGAGGCACAACCACTGAGCCCACAGGCCACAACTACTGAAGCCCAAGTGCCTAGAGCCTGCACTCTGCAACAAGAGAAGCCACCGCAATGAGAAGCTCATGCACCGCAACAAAGAGTAGCTCCCGCTCGCTGCATCTGGAGAAAGCCCGTGCACAGCAACAAAGACCCAACACAGCCAAAAATAAATTAATTAATTTATTAAAAAAACAGTGAGGGAGGAGACACAACGGAGGGACAGGACACAGAGCAGTACCACCTGGCATGGGTTCCAAATCTCAAGGCTCAAGCCTATCTAACATCTTCCAAAAAGACCTCGAGTGTTCTTTAAACTAGAGCACCACCCTACTTTTTGAAACAAAATGCAAAGATAGTATTCCCTTGAGATGAAGAAAGATCCTTAAAGGATCACGTGAACTTCTACTTAAATGCTGAAGTAGATACTTAAGTCCTTATATAACACACAAACAAAGTAATTTGTTTTCCCTGGTGTCATCTAAGTAAAAAATGAGAAGAAGAGGAGGGAAGTCTTTTATAGAAAGATTTCCCAGTCATGACTGAAATTTTTCAAAACTTTTTCTTTGTTATCTTTGCCTTTCCTTTGCATTGCTCAGTATCTCTCGCTTACAGTTAAAACTGCTTTTAACACATCAAAAAGTCAGTATCTTTGCTTTAGGGGCAGGAGTAAAGAAGAGAAGCAGTACACTGGAAGCTAAGCCGTTGCCCCAGTTTCCACCTAGAGCTAGTTGTCGAGGCCTTCCCACACCTGTAGCCCCTGCCTCTGTGGAGCCCTTGCCCCAGATTACAAGAACTACCCATCAGTAGCTCAGAAAAATAAAATCACCTTTTTACAAGGCCTAGCTGCTGAGTTTAAGACGGACAGGGACTCCATTTCTGTTGTCCTCACGAAACCAAGCCTCTGGATTCCTAGCTGAAACTCATGAACTCATATTTCCCACAAAAGTATTTTCAAACAACCTAGCTGTTCATTTGGGAGACTACCAATAATAAGTAAAAGTCACTAGTACCATTCTTGTGGCATTTTATCAGACAATCACTGAGAATAAAATCAGTAACAATTACAACAAAGAACATTTCAAAACCTTGAATATGGAGCAATTAGGCAAAATCAAAAGTAGAAATGTCTAGGGCAAAATAAAGGAATTCTCTAGTAAGTGGTATTAAAAATGTTTTCATGAAGTGTAACTACGAATGTACTTACAGCACAGAATTCTTCAAAGGATATTCTTCCATCTCCATCCTTATCTGCATTTATTATGGTTTTGTCCACGATTTGCTGTAACTGTGTATCTTTCAGATTGTTCCCCACCATCATCTTCAGCACCTGGAAGAGTTCCCCATTGGAAATATAGCCATCTTTATCCATGTCATAGATACGGAAAGCAACTAAAAAGAGAGTAAGGAAAATCAATGGCAAAATCAAAGGCAATCACAAACGAATACTTTCAATGAGAGAGAGAACAATAAGCTGCCAAACAATTAGAATTCTACTATGAGGACAGCTCCTTCCTACACAGAGATGTCTTTAGGTGAAGATGGTTAAGAGTATATGGGCTATGGGACTTCCCTGGTGGTCCAGTGGTTAAGACTTCACCTTCCAATGCAGGGGGTGGGTTTGATCCCTGGTCAGGAGCTAAGATCTCACATGCCTCATGGCCAAAAGACCAAAACATAAAACAGAAGCAACAAATTC
Source organism: Phocoena phocoena (assembly GCF_963924675.1). NCBI lineage: Eukaryota > Metazoa > Chordata > Mammalia > Artiodactyla > Phocoenidae > Phocoena > Phocoena phocoena. The sequence continues at coordinate 32,847,645 of NC_089232.1, read as the reverse complement.
AATAAAGACTTTAAAAATGGTCCATGTTGGGCTTCCCTGAATCCGCCTGCCAGTGCAGGAGACACGGGTTCGAGCCCTGGTCCTGGAAGGTCCCACATGCCGCGGAGCAGCTAAGCCCGTGTGCCACAACTACTGAGCCTGCGTTCTACAGCCCGTGAGCCACAACTACTGAAGCCCGCGTGCTAGAGCCTGTGCTCCGCAACAAGAGAAGCCACCACAACGAGAAGCCCATGCATTGCAACGAAGAGTAGCCCCCACTCGCCGCAACTAGAGAAAGCCCACGCACAGCAACGAAGACCCAATGCAGCCAAAAATTTAAAAAAAAAAAAAAAAAAAAGGTCTACATTGAAAAAATCTTAAAAAAAAAAAAGTGTGTATGAGCTATGGAATCAAGACTGCTTTGGCCAATTAGTGTAGCCTAGTGGTAAGTTATTTACCCTTCCTAAGCTTCATTTTCTGCACATATAAAATTGGGGCTAATAATAGTTCTAACCTCTCAGGTTCTTTACAGTACCGAATGAGATAATATACAATCAAAGACAGCAAATGCTATTACTATTATTCTCATTTATATCAAAAAGAGTTCGTTTGCAAAGGATGTTTGCATATAGCCTGCACCTCAGAGAACTGTTATAAATACAACATCTCTCTAGTTAAGAGCTGAATGTTTTAAAAAGATATCAGATGTTCCCTATGATAGAGGCAGCCTACGTAAACCAAAATAGTGGACTTCTGGCTAAATAATTCTGAATACAACGAGTGTAAATGAAGTTAACCTAATCATATTAGAGCATTTCTTCTCACTTTCATGCCAACATTTTATAATAACTATAAATGGAATATAATCTTTAAAATTGTGAATCACTATATTGTACACTTGTAACTTATAAAACACTGTACATCAACTATACTTCAATTAAAAAAAAATCTCTTATCTAAGACATGTAATTCATATGGCTGTAGAAGGAAATTCTATTTTCCTTCTATCCAACTAAAAGCAACAACGACACATCATTAAAAAATGCAAACTGCAAATGTCCAGAAAGGATTTTCTCCAGAATGTAAAATTTTTGTTATGTTTACTAAGGATCTAGAATAAAAGACATCTTTTAGAATATTTTAAAAGGAGGTTATAATGCAGTATGGGGTAGTGGTCTTAAGAGGGAGAATGAACTCAGTGAAGAGAAATACTTACACCTCAACTTCTGTTCCTTATCTCCTTTGACACTGAACTGAGAGACTCCCTCAATGAACTCTGAATAAGAATAAAATATATTTACAAATCAGAAGTTTCAATTTTTTACAAAGAAAAACAACACATACCCACATACACACACACACACACAAACCCCTACATGTTCACAAAAAGATATTTTCTTGCTGCAAAAGAAAATATTACTAGCTGTGTTTAAAACTGAAAATATTTGAAACTTCGCAACAAACGAGGTTCTATATATATACATTTTAATCTGAACCTGGAGTTCTCTAAAGTCAAATCAATTTAAACAAATACTTATGCTACAGAGCATAACACTCAAAAAAAATATATTCTTTAAGCTATTTAACTCTTTTTTCTTAGAATATGACAAAAGGAGGCTTTAAAAAATTTACATTGTTTGGCATAAAAAAAAATTTTTGGATTTCTGCCTCCAAAATTCAGAATCATTTAAATAAACTGTTGGATGTTTCATTAACAAATGGTCATTTTTCTTCACTGCCTGCTAAACACTAAATCATAACCAGTTTTAAAGCCCTTCACTTATAATCCAATTCCTCAAACTAAAATAACAAAATCTGTTGATTCCCTGATGAAATGAAATGTTTATTTACTTTAAAGTGTAGAATCGTATGGTTAATATTAGCAAAAGCACTACTGTCTTTGTAAAATCTTAGATTCACTAAATTAATCCTTTCTATGATAATACTTATATCCTTATTACTTCTGCTTACTTTTTATTGCTGACTTAGTATTAAGTCTCATTCTTTTATAAAAGGTTTTAAAAATGTAGCTTCTAATATTATAAGTTTCCCTAAAGTGAGACTAATTTTTGAACAACAAAAGAAATTCTAAATCCCATTTTTCAGATTACCTTAAAGGGCAATTTGATCATTTATGACCCCAAAAGTAAAAGATCTTATTAGCCCATTAAGGTTCATATATCACAGATTTTGAGGTTTTAATGTAATCTATCTTTATAAGAAAACCAGTAATACACATTCAAGAAAAACTAAATTTTTCAGACGTTTTTGTACACAGAGCTGTAAGACGCTATTCACAGATTATCTAACTGGTAGTTTTAAAAAAAACTACTTCCTTACCTTTAAAGTCTACTTCTCCGTTCCCATCTGTGTCAAATATATCTATTACTCGCTGTACTAAGGGATTCTGTTGTAGCTCAGGCAGAGACATGAACTCTTCCACACTCAAAGAACCAGAATTGTCCAAATCGAGCTTCTTAAATCTCTTTCCTAGCCTTTTAATTTCATCAGCATCAACTAAAAGCAAACAAAAAGAGGCAGCAAGATTTACCAAACGATTTTGTGATAATTATAGGAAAAAAATTCACCACTTATCCAAGAGTTTAATTTCCAATTTAAAGAGTTGCATATACGATTGACTAATTTCTTATAACAAAGAAAATATATCATAAAATTTTTTTGTTACCCTTTTGTTTGTCTGCACCTGCCATAACATACAACCAACTGTAGGCTGAGTAAGATATTACAAGATTAACAATGCTAAGCTGATCATGGGAGTCAGGTGGTTCCTACCAGGCAGACTAAATCAATCTCTATGTACCAGGCACTCTAATTTTCACTTATCTTGTAAAATTTTAATTTAGTTTATTTCTAGCAGTTCATCGTTCAAAATTTGAACATGGTTTGAACAAAGTTCAATATTCAAAGCCTCCCTCCAATGTTGCCAGCTTCTTGAATATTCTTCTAAAGATATTCTTTGCAAATATGAGCAAAGAAAACGCAGCATTTTTAGATTTTAATTAAATTTTTAAGAAAAAATTTTATAAAGGTCAAATTTTTAAAGGTTACTATCCATTTACAGTTATTACCAATATCCTAAAAATCAGGCACAGATCTTTAAAACAGATCCAACCCACCTTGGCAGCACCATTAAGTGCTTCAGCTTTGCACTTCGCACAAGAATATAAAGAATTCCAACTTTTGGCACCAACTTTCATCAAAGATTTTTTTCTGCTACTTGGGATCGTACTCCCTTAAAACAGATGAACAAGGAAAAACAAACAAACCTCACCCTTTTGACTCATCTTGTGACTCAGAGATACTGCTTTTCATATGTTTTGCCAAGCTGAAACTCATGTTATTTTTCCACTTTTTGTAAGGATACCTTTGGGAGGATTATCTTTTTTAGTAGTTGGAAGTGCCTACATATTCAATTTACATTATATTATACAAAGTATTGTAACAGTTAATCTTATAGTCATACATATATGTATGTCTCTAAAATTTAAGATATTAAAAACTTAGATATTTTAGTCTGAGTTTATAATATAGGTATATATTATAATAATATAGGTATTACTATGGAATGTTTACATGGAAAACAGCAAATTGAATTGTTGAGACCATACCCAGATCACTGCAGCCTTGAATACACTCAGGAATAAATGTGAAATCTAGATGGTTTCCTATTTTAACAAGTGATTTCAAGAATCTTATTAATATTACCACATAAAATAATTAAGAAGTTGCCTTTAGAGAGCTCATGTTGCTACAGTAAATTTAAATAAATATTTCCAACTGGACATATTAACGCTAGAGAGTATATAATATTAATAGAGATAGAAAGGTTACTTATTCATTCATCATCTTCTCAGATGAAGAAACATTAACCACCTCTCTTTATTATACATATATTTTTTATCTTTTAGAAAAAAAGAATGTAAGAGATTCCCAACAGTAGCAAAGAGATGCAGGCCTCTGGCTCTTCAAGCACTGTTATTACTATACACACACACCAAGCTGCTACTCCACTGTTAGGTGATTTTGAGGTTTCTCAGAATGAAAAGGAAAAGGAATAAGCAGAATGGTAGAAAAATAAATTTTCCTCAAATTTTAGCCAATTCTCCAAATTTGTAAAACAGTAATAAGTAGCAACAAGACTACTCCTTCAGGAAATTCTTTTAATAGCCACTTTATAAATAATTTATTACCTATTAGTCCATAAACAATTTAAAACAAAATAAAGCAAGTCTTATCAAATCCTCCTAGTGATAATAGTATCTTCAAAGAAACAACTGAATGCAATGTGGGATCCTGAATAGAATTCTGGAAAAGAAAAACTTTCCAGTGTCACGATTTCTTTTTTCACTAAAATATATAGTTTAAGAGTACTGTAAGAATGTTAATTTCTTGATTTTGATAATGATAATTGCACTTTACGTCTGTGAGATGTTACCATCAGAGGAAGCTTGGGTGAGTGATATTTGGGAACTCTATGATTTTTGCAACATTTTTGTAATTTTTCCTTAAGCCTTCTCCTATTTGTGACAACTCTTAATTTTTCTCCTTGTGTTTCATGACTTTGAAACTTCTGATCCAGTATTTTGTAAAATATCTCCCAGAGTGAGTTGCTGATGTTTTTTTCATGATTAGAATGCTTTGGGGCAAGAATACCATAGAAACGATATGTCCTTCTCAGTGCGTCATTATCAAGGGGTTCATGATGTCAACGTGTCTTTTCACTAGTGATGCTAATTTTGATCACTTGGCCAAGGTAGTTTCTGCCAGACTTCTCCACTATAAATCTACTATCTTTCCCTCTGTATTAAAATATATTGGGGGGGGCTTCCCTGGTGGCGCAGTGGTTGAGAGTCCGCCTGCCGATGCAGGGGGCACGGGTTCGTGCCCAGGTCCGGGAAGATCCCATATGCCAGGGAGTGGCTGGGCCCGTGAGCCATGGCCGCTGAGCCTGCATGTCTGGAGCCTGTGCTCCGCAACGGAGAGGCCACAATGGTGAGAGGCCCGCGTACCGCAAAAAAAAAAAAAAAATACTGGGGGGAATACTCTGAGACTATTCAAATATCCTACTTTCTCCTCAAACTCTGATCTAATTGGAGCATCATCTAGGTAGGTCTTGTTTGCAAAATTTTATTACTGTGGTATTGCCTAATAATGATTTTCTTTTTCCCTCATTATTAACTGGATTGTTCCTGTCAAAAAACAAAACAAAACAAACCTGTCCCCTTTCCCTATTTGTTTCTTTATTCAATTATTCGTATCAGCATGGATTCATGGGTACTTATTTTATCCTATGGGTTAAAATCCAATGTCATTACCTGTTTACCAAATTATTCCAGCTTTCTTCTTTAGGTACTACCTCAAGCTGGCTCCTGTGTGACTTTTCAACAATCCCCAATTTGAGCATTTCCTTATTTTCTGGCACCATAGAATGTTCCATTCTCATCCTGACTATGTATTTCTAAGAAGATATGCCCCAATCTCGTTTGTATGGCAGGATATTTAGAACTATGCTATAGAATGAAAACTATAGATCCCTAATAAGGGATCTTAGAGGTACTGTGGAAAGAGTTCTCAGATACGATAAAATTACCTATGGAGAAACGTGTTGTTTTTTTTTTTAATTTATTTTTATTTCTGGCTGCGTTGGGTCTTCGTTGCTGCACGTGTGGGCTTTCTCTAGTTGCGGCGAGCGGGGGCTACTCTACTCTTGTTGCGGTGCGCAGGCTTCCCATTGCGGTGGCTTCTCTTGTTGCGGAGCACAGGCTCTAGGTGCGCGGGCTTCAGCATTTATGGTGTGCGGGCTTCAGCATTTGTGGTGCGCAGGCTCAGTAATTGTGGCTCGCGGGCTCTAGAGCGCAAGCTCAGTAGTTGTGGCGCACAGGCTTAGCTGCTGCACGGCATGTGGTATCTTCCCGGACCAGGGCTCGAACCCGTATCCCCTGCATTGGCAGGCGGATTCTTAACCACTGTACCACCAGAAGCCCCGAGAAACATGTATTGAATAACCTTGTAAAGACTAGCACAAGAATAAAGCCTTATAGTGTTGTCAATGGAAGCTATTGGGTAGTTTTTCAACATAAAGATTAATTTAAAAGTTTTAAAGTCTTCTGTAAAATTCATCTTCTACAAAAGTAATGACTGTATTTCCAATGTTATCCCAAATAAGAAATCAAAACCACCAGGGGGCACAGATAAAACCTTCATAAGCAGCTCCAAAAAACTGCCTAATTTTATAACAACCCTGTGATTACACTAGCAGTCTAATATTTATATTCTACACAGAATACTTTAACAGAACAAAGCAAAGAAAGCTCCCTATTAATACTGAAAGAGAATCAAAAAGGTATATTATGAAAAATGGACATTTGTGCTGTGTCTTTTCCTTACAAATGGAAAACTTTCATCCACTTTAAAAGGTCTAGATTCTAGAGGTATATCATAATTTTCTAATGCAAGAGGCAACACATGCTCTTGGTGTTTCCAGAATAAAATTATTACACACTTAAAAATTATTAATTATCAAATATACAAGAGCTACACATCAGCACCAACAAAAGAATTATCAAGTTGTAATCAAAACGCTAAAAAGAAATTTTAAACCAACTTTGGGAAATAACTGATATTCCAAAAACGCATTATTAAATATACAATTCTACAGGTTTTGACAAACATATACACCTACGTAAGCAGCACTGCAATCAAGACAGAAGCACATTTCTATAATCCCAAAATGTTTCCTAAGGCCCTTTCCAGTCAATCACAAACACACCGAACCCCCTCCCCACCACAACCCTAGGCAACCACTGTTCTGCTTTCTGTAACTAAATTCTGTCTAGAATTTCACATAAATGGGACCATAGATACGTACTCTTGTGTCCATCTTCCTTTTCCCATTAAGTTTTTGACATTAATCCAAGTTGTTTCATATGTCAGTAGTTTCTTCCTTTTTATGGCACAGTAGTATATATATAGTCCACTGTACGGATATACTACAATCAGTTTACGCATTCATCTGTTAACAGACATTCCTACTGTTTCGTTCGGGACTTATTAGGAATAAAGATTCTAAGAATATTATACTTATACTTAAGTCTTTTTGTAAACAGATGTTTTCCTGGAATTGCTGGGTCATAGGGTAAGCATACATTTGACTTTCAGAAACTGTTAAAGTTTTCCAAAGTGGTGTACCATTTTACACTCCCACTGGCAATATCTGAGAATTCCAGGAGCTCTACACCTCCTTGCCAACTCGTGAAATTGTGAGTCTTTCTAAGTTTAGCCACTCTGCTGGTGGCAGCACTATGCGATTATAGTTTTAGCCTGCGTTCCTCTGAGGATTAATTATCTTGAGCATCTTTTTCATGTGATTATTGGCAGCTGATATATCTTCATTTAAGTGACTTCAAATATTTTACCCTTTTAAAAGGTGGGCTGTCTTTAAAAAGTTGTCTGATTCTCTCTTTATACTGATTGGTGCAAGTCCTTTGTCAGGTGTAGGCATTTCAAGTATCTTCTCCCAGCTTATAAGCTGCCTTTAAGGAGCAAAAACCTTCAATTTTGATGACACCCATTTTTTTCATTTATGATTCATGTTTTACAAATAAACTAAAAATCCTTGCCTATGGTGGTCGTGAAGATTTTCTCTGATGTTTTCTTCTAGAAGTTCCATAGTTGTGGCTTTTATGTTTAAATTTATGACCCATGTTTTTGTACATAAGTAAGGGTAAACTTTTATCCCAGTTACTTTCTTCAAAAGGCTCCCCCTTACACTGGTACCTTTGATGTTTTTGTCAAAAATCAATTAACTGTATAAAGTAACATGTTGTACACCTTAAATTTACACAATGTTACATGTCAAATATCCAATTAAAAAATTTTTTTTAGTCAGTCAATGGACTGCCCTGGTGGCGCAGTGGTTAAGAATCCGCCTGCCAATGCAGGGGACACGGGTTCAAGCCCTGGTCCGGGAAGATCCCACATGCTGTGGAGCAACTAAGTCCATGCGCCATAGCTACTGAGCCTGCGCTCTAGAGCCCGTGTGCCACAGCTACTGAAGCCCGCACACCTAGGGCCCGTGCTCCACAACAAGAGAAGCCACCGCAATGAGAAGCCTGTGCACCAAAACGAAGAGTAGCCCCCGCTCGCAACAACGAAGACCCAACGCAGCCAAAAATAAATAAATTAATTAAAGAAAAACTGTTTTTAAAGTATACCTGAATAAAAGACTAGAGTTATTTTAAAAAAAAATCAATCGAATACACACACATGGGTTTATACCCTCTACTCTGTTCCACTGATTTATCTTATGCCAATACCACAGTTTTATGTTTTAGTCTTTAAATCAGGGAACACTGTCCTCACACTTCGTTGTTCTTTTTCAAAATTGTGCCAGCTCTTCTAAGACCTGGGTGTTCCCATATAGAATTAACAATTATTTGGTAATTTTTATTAAAACCCTGCTGAAAACAATTGGGATTGTCTTGAATCTACAGATCAATCTGAGTAGAACTGATACCTTAACAGTATCAAAGTCTTCCAATCTATGAATATGGTACCTCCCTCCATGTACTTAGGTCTTTTTAAGTTTCTCTCAGTGATGTTTCATAGTTCGGTGTATAGATCTTACATATATTTGGTTAAATTTACACTTGAATATCCCAATGTTTTTATTCTATTATAAATGGTATTTTTGTCAATTTCATTTTTTTTTTCAATTGTTCACTGCTGTTATAGAGAGATTCCACTGCTTTTCGTATATTGCCCTTGTATCCTACAATCTTGCTAATAAGTTGCCTTCTTATTTCTAGGAACAGGATTTACTACATACACAACCATGTCATCTGAGAATAAAGACAGCTTTACTCCTTCCTTTCCAATCTGAACGTATTACGTTTCTTCTACTGGACTTAATGTACTGGCTAGAACTTCTAGTACAGTTTTGACTACTATGGGTCAGAGTGAAAAACTACTTTTTTCCCCATGGAAAGCATTCAGTCTTTCATCATTAAATAAGTATGATGCTAGCTATAGGTTTTTGGTAGGTGCCCTTTATCAGGATGATATAGTTCCCTTCTATTCCTAATTTGCCAAGACTATTTATGATGAGTGGCTACTGAACTCTGTCAAACAAATGCTTTGCTACAACTATTGAGAAGATGTTTTTTCTCTTTTATTACATCAATATAGTGAATTACATTAATTGATATTTCTAGATAAAATCATACTCCTGGGATAAACTCCACTTGACCATGCTTTATTGTCCTTTTTACATATTGCTGGATTTGACTTACAAATATTTAAGGATTTTTACACATATGTTCATGTTGAATACTGGTCTACAGTTTTCTATAATGTCTTCGGTACTGCTATCGGTATAACGCTAGCTTCTATTTTCTTAAGGATTCTTTATTTTTTTTCCATTACATGTTTGCTAGAATTTACCAGTAAAGCCATCTGGGCCCTGGAGTTTTCTTTGTGGGAAAGAATTCAATTTCATTAATAGATATAATGCTATTAAGATTTTCTATTTCCTTTTGTGTCAGTTTTAGGAACAGGCATACCTTGAAGATATCGCAGGTTTGGTTCTAGACCACTGCAAAATAGCAAGTCACATGAATTTTTTGGTTTCCCAATGCGTATAAAAGTTATGTTTACACTATACTGTAGTCTATTACGTATGCAACAGCATTGTCTAAAAAAAACAATGTACATACCTTAATTTAAAGGTAATTAAATTATGCTAAGTTTAATTAATAAATTATGCTAAAAATGCTAACCATCATCTGAGCCTTCAGCAAGTCGTAACAGAAACATCAAAGATCACTGATCACACATCACCATAACAAATATGATAACAATAGTGAAAAAATTTGAAATATCGCGAGAATTACCAAAATGTGACAAAACAGACGCAAAGTGAGCAAGTGCTGCTGGAACAATGGTATCAATACACTTGCTTTACACAGGGTTGCCACAGACCTCCAGTTTGTTTAAAAATTTTTAAAAAGCCAAAAAACAGTATCTGTGAAGCACAATAAAATGAAGTACAGTGATAAGAGGTCTGCCTGTATTCGTTTTTTCAAGGAATTTGTCTTGTTTCATCCAACGTGTAGAACTTATTGGAATAAAACTGTTTATAAAATTCCCTAGTTATTCTTTTAACATCTGTAGGATCTGTAAGTGATGTCAGTTGTTTCGTTCCTAATATTGTTAACTGTGCTTTCTTTCTTTCTTCTAGAATGCTTCTGCAAAATGTGAATGCTATGTACCACTAACTTCCTCCTACCTTAGGTAAAAGATACAGTCAAAAATGATTCACCACCTCAAAACTCACAAAGGCAAATGAATACTGTCCAAAGATGTCACAAAAGAAGCTACACACTCAATCCTAAAAATACATTCTTAGAATTGTCTTCAAAGCTCACTGAGTTTCGGGAGAAAATCTGTAATAGAAAAGCCATGTAACGTAAAAAGTTGGAAGAAACCTTGGAGATGAAAAACTCCAGATGAGGATAAAGACCCAGAGAGTTAAGTAAGTTGCTCAGTCTGTAAAGCTTGATGGCAAAAGCTGGGCGACGGGATTTCTTGAAATACTTTCCGATCTCATTTCTTTCCTTGTTAGTTACATCAGAAGAGTTAACACAGAAGGTTAGGCTAAGAGATACTAAACACTGTTGTTCCTCAACCTGCACTCTTGGGCCAAGTCTGGAGAAAAGGGAATAATAAGAATATTTCCACTTCAGGTAGATAAAAATCAAACAACCTATTTTTAAGATGTTCCCCTACTGGTTTTCCCGCTGAAGGTGTTTGTATTGCTGGTGTTCTTCTCTTTTTGGTTTATTTACATTGTGGTTCAAATGAGAATATGCAATAAGCATATATTTGTAAGATCATAAAAGCACATCTTCAAGTTTTCTCACTAAGTTATTAATAACCCTGGCTTGAAAGTCACACACTTTTTTTCTTTTAACCTAAGTATACTGTGTAGGTCAGTAACATATCTTAATCAGAAGATATGGCTCTCAAAGAGTTCCACTGTTTTTGTACGTCAAATCCAACCCTAACCCATTATATCACATTCTCCAAGCTTTTCTTTTATCTTTTCCTATGATATGCTGCAGTTAAACATATTAGTTGCACTTTTCTTTAGCTTTGTTATCAGTCCCCACCACCAACTCCCCCCAAAATGTGGTATTTTCACAAAAGCATGCATATTCAAGAGTCTTCTTTTACTTTCAGCCCCATTTAGTCAAAAGACTTATTTATGGCTGCTCGAGAGCTCAATCTGGTTTATCGCCAAGAATGTAATACTGCATCCCCAGTCTCTGCTTTTTTCCCTTGCTGCCTTGCCTTTTACCTTAACATTAAGAAATTCCAGCATACAATTTATATAATGACTTTTACTTTCTTCTTGATGACATCTTCCACAGACAATTCTGGCTTCTTGCTCTAATTTGAACCACCTGCTTTCCAGGTCCCTGGCATAGTTGTTATCCTGGGATCTTCACTGGTGTCTTAAGAGATTTAGTTTCTTGGATCTTGTTTCATCTTTTTTGTCTAACTGCTCCTTCATTTTTCTGGGTACATATTCAAGAACGTGTGAAAGGTAAATTTCCCAAGTCCTTACATTTCTGGAAATGTCTTTAATTTGGCCTCTCACCTGAGTAATCATTTGGTTGCTATCAAATTCTAGATTTAGGAACTCAGAACGAACTTTGAATTAACTGCCCTATTGCTTTCTAATATCTATTGCTGCTGCTAAGAAATCCAATGCCAGTAGACTCTTATTCTTTTTGAGGCCAACCTTTTCCCTGTCTAGCAGCTCTTAGGATTTTCTTTTTGCTCTTGGACTTTTAGAACTACAAAAGAGGTTGACACCAAATGGAGATCTTTTTTCATCTAAACTTCCCGAGTATCAGAATGCTCTTTCAATCAGAAGATACGATTTTTTGGGTGAAGAAAATTTTCTCCTACTATTTCACTGATTATTTTTGCTTTTATTTCATGTAATATAACTTTTGAGATGTCTTTTAGACAGATGCTATTACATTCTGTATTTGTTCTCCAAGTTCCTCTTTTCTTGTGTATTTTTCCATCTCTTTTGCTCTAACATTCTGAGGGAGATCCAAGAATTTATACTTTTGCTAAATGGCTAGCTAGGCTTTCTTAAACCAGCTAAAGTAACTGTCTTCTACATACCAGCTACAAAATCACTCAATTTTGTGGTAGACTATGAAATTACTACATGCCACAGGCTTCACTGCTGAAACTACCAATTTGTTAAGTGCTACCATGATGCCAAAATTTGACAGTATGGATAAAGAAAACAGAGCTAGCACTTCACTTTTCTTAAGACTACTCATCTAAAAACCTGAAATTTTTAGAATACAGTAAACAATCCAGGCATTGTTTTTTAAAAAGGTACTGTGATGGTAAAACAAGGTAGCAACTTCAAGCCTAGGCGTTCAAGTTCGTGCACTATACTTCATTACTCAGCAATAAAGCTTTACTGAAAGAAAACAGAATATAAGTAATTCTCAGTGGACTAGGTGAAATAAATTAGAGTTCAGGATCACTAATTACTAAGTAAATGATAAATCATGGCTGGCAGATTAAGCAGCATGAATGATTTGATACATTTATGAAGATTTAAATCTAAAGTAACAAGTGTACAAGTCAATTTCAAAGTTAGTGACATAAAATTTTTATGGATATTAAAAGTTTCCACCAAAGATTTCTGAGATGATAAATAAAGATTTGGGAGTAAACCAGAAATTACTCTTTAGAACACACATCACTGAAAAATTTAAGTGAACTGGAGGGCAGGAGGCACTGGCGGGACGTGGGCCTGCAAAACCATGAGTGAAGCGGGTTTGGGCCCTCGACGGTGGGCGCGAGTGTCCCGCCTGCTCTCCTTTAGTGCAACCCATCGGCTCCACAGGAGGCAATTATGAAGCCCCTTGATCATAAGAAGCTGGATCTGGATGTGCCATATTTTGCAGATGTCGTAAGACGACAGAAAATGTAGCTGTTTATATCTGGGAAGACCTTCAGAAATTTCTTCCTGCAGGAGTTCTTCATAAAGTAAAAGTATATGAGGGCTTCCCTGGTGGCACAGTGGTTGAGAGTCCGCCTGCCGATGCAGGGGACACGGGTTCGTGCCCCGGTCCGGGAAGATCCCACATGCCGCGGAGCGGCTGGGCCCGTGAGCCATGGCCACTGAGCCTGCGCATCCGGAGCCTGTGCTCCGCAACGGGAGAGGCCACAACAGTGAGAGGCCCGCGTACAGCAAAAAAAAAAAAAAAAAAAAAAAAAAAAGCATATGAAACTGACAATAATATTGTAGTCTATAAAGGAGAATAACTCTTAGAGGTTAGTACTACAGAATGATTTAATTTCTTTCCATATTTGAAGAAGATCTTTATCCCCTTGGACAATTAAGAAGTCATCACATAATTGTTACATCTCCGAATTGTGTTCTGGAGCACTTGATTTACTGGAATCATTGTAAGACCTGTTTTAAACTCAAATCTATCTTAAAACCAAATTGTAATGTATTCTGAGTATCATTTAAAGAGTGTTTCACCTATAGATTAAAATCATTTCAGCAACAAAAGAAAAAAATTAAAGTGAGTTAAGCTAGTACATATAAGAAAGAAAACATAAAAGAATGCAGAAAAAAATAAATGTAAAATATTTAAAGCAAACTCAAAAAAAAAAAGAATGCAGAAATGAAGGAGGAAATCAAATTAACTTTAGATTAACCTCTTCTGTGAAAAAGTTTTCTGTTTTCAAAACAAAGAAAAACCCTAGTCTAAGTAAAGAATATGAACACGTAAACCTCGCCGAGACAACTGACTGTGAGCAGAAATTAAGAGCACAAATTGAAGTCAATACCTCTATGTTTTCAACTCACTTGTAAGTATTTAAACCAGAAACAAAACTGATTGAATGAGACTGTTTACTCAAAGTGAGAGCAGTGTCCTAATGGCTAAAGGTGTCTTCAAGGTTTCTACAGATAGTTCATTATGCAAAGGGAAACGTTCCTTCAGAGGCTGCCAAGCTCCTCTTGGTTCACCTTCTAACGAAAGAAAATTGAGAAAGCTCTTCAGATAAAAGACTGTTTTAGTCTTTCATCTACATAAAATCTACAGAACAGTCCCTCTGTTCACCAACTTCATCAAAATTATTCAGAATTATACTGGTTTTATCAACAGTAAAAAAATATTAGTTGAATCTGACTTTCCACTCATACTTCCTCCCGTGCTCCAATCTAGCCCTCTGCTGAACTATCTAACCTAGTATCTTGCACTCAGCCACTTTTCCAAATTATCATGCCAAGTTACAACCACAGTCTCAACTTTGAGCAAATCACCCCAACAGAGTATACATTTCCTACTCCAGACAGGCTAGCCAACAGACAGAAACAAAGTCACAATGGCCTAGAATAATTTAACTCAACAAAAAGCAAACACTCAATTAAGAGACAAAAAAAAATCAGAGAATACCTAACTATGTCTTAGACAAGTCCAGTTTTGCCTAAAATCGTTCACGTAGACAAACATAACATTAAACTTGTAAGAGTTACTATAAGAGAGGCTGTACAGTATTGTGATTAAAAATATAACTCTAGAGCACGACTGCTTGAGATTAAATCATGGTTTTGTTACTCTACCTGCTGCTGTGTGATCTCAGACCAGTTATTGATGCCTGTTTTCTCATCGATACAATGGGGAAAGTAACAATACCTCTTTCGTGAGGCTACTGTGAGGATTAAGAAGGTAAATAAACGTATGTGAAATGCTTAGAACAGTGCCTGGCATGTGTTAATGCCACGTAAGTACTTGTTATTATTTATGAAAACAAGTGGGGTGATTGGTAACTACTGGGTTTTTCTAAAGATACAGCCTTTAAAATTATTCAACTAGCTGTCTCTACAGTCCAGCTCTGAGCTCTTACTAGCTTATTCAGTCAACAGATACTTACTCAGTATCTGCTCTATGCCAGGCATCGCACTTCCACTTCCACTGTCAATACCTCAAATCTTTTACGGGTGAAAATGAGCTCAACCGCCTCGTATTATTAAGGCTTGCAGGACTGCATGCCATACTTAACTATAATTAAATAATTACTTCTCCTTGATATTACTCTTAGTTATTTCCCGCCTTTTTCCACTCATTAAAAAAAAAACTTTATAAAGGAAACTTTCAAACACGTACAAAGGTTGAGAGACTCATAAAATGAATCCCACATATCTATCACCCAGTTTCAACCACTGACACATTAGAATCTTATTTACACACCCACTTCAATTATTTTAGAGCGAATCCCAGATGTACCATGTCCTTATAACTGTTCAGTATTTACCATCTCTCTCTAAGGTATCCTTTTAAACCACAATATTATTACAACTAAAACATTAATTATTAATAATTAATTCCTTGATATTAAATAATCAGTGCTCAAATTTTCCCAAATAGCACAAATGATTTTACAGGTCTTTCCACTCCATCAGATTTAGCAATTAGGCAATGTGTCAATAAAATGAAGGGGACCATGGGAATTCCCTGGCGGTCCAGTAGTGAGGACTCTGTGTTCTCACTGCCAAGGGCCCAGGTTCGATCCCTGGTCAGCAAACTAAGATCCCACAAGTCACACGGTGTGGCCCCCCCAAAAAATAAATAAATAAAACAAAATAAATAAATACAAGGAAGGTGACACAACAGTGTCAGCAAAGTAGTAGGAGATGAAAGCCAGATTTGAGCAGGCAGAAATAAGGAAACGGAGATCACTGTATATGCTCACGCAAAGCTCAAATATGAGAAAGAAAGGAGAAGAACGGGGAGGCACGTGCAGGATCAGGATCAAAGGGGAGTTGATTATGTTTGTAACGTGAAGAAAAATGAAGAAGCGGAGACACAGGTAAAAACAAAGAGAAACTAAAAACATAAGGTCCTAGAGATGAGAGGGGATGAGATCAAAAGCACAAGTGCCAAGGCCGACCTTGAATAAGAGAGGTATAACCTAAACTCTGATATTGAAAGGAAGGAGTTATTAAGCATGAGTACGAAAATGGGAAAATTTCCGTGTGTGGCAGGCAGGGGGTGATGGGGTGAGGAGGTAATGAGGTTAACGCTTAAAAATGTTCTCGGTTTTCTTAAGCATTCGGAGATGAAAATCACTGATTAAAAGTAGGGTACTGGAAAGAATTATGCAGGGGGTTTAGATAAAATATTGAAGATCTGGATGGAATTTAAGGAAACTGAAAGGGACAAATGACCAGACAGGTGAAAGAATTAATCAGCATTCAAATCTTATGTAGATTTCAAAAAACAATTTCAAACATCACCCCTTCCATGAAGCTTTTCTTAATTTTCTTAACCAAAGGTAATTTTCCCTCCTTGGAACCTTTGCTTTTATTGCTCATAATGGTTTGTTTCCACTGTAAAAATTAATGCATTTCTTCTCTTTTTCCCAGTAGCTAGACTGTAAGCATTCTGTGGGTACTTACCTGTGTGTCACAGGGTTAAAAACAGTACTTTACAGCATACAATTTAGAATCTTACTACCGTTTTAAAAAATAGCATAATTTAAATACTAAAAGAACATAAGAGACAGTAACTACTAAGGTGAGAGGACTACTGAAGGCCTCACAGAGAACACAGACCTGAGCTAGGTCTGGAAGGGAAGAGAAAGCACAACTTGAACAGGGGAAGTGTAAAAAGTAAAGTGCCTCAAGGATTGGTTTTAACATTTTATACATGGTAACAGCTGTTTACAAATAACACTAAGCTCTCCCATTAATGAAGAAGTTTTGCAAATGAGCAAAAAAAGACTTACTACAATGTGTGGGTGGGGAAAAAAGTGGTGGTTTTAATGTGAATAAGTTCAAATTCATCCAAATCATGTACAAAATATATTCTAGTAAACCAGTTAGAAAACAGAGGAAAACTACATTTTTACTGGATGACAGAAGAATTCAGACAGATTCATATCTAGTTGAACAATCACTGACAAGTACAGATCTTTAGTGACAAGGCTCAAATTTCATCAAAGCACTGATGAAGTCCTAAGAAAGAAGACTTACTAAGTTCTAAAGATAAAACGGAAAGAGATAGCTTTTAACAGTGTATGAAATCTATTTCAAATACTTACTATTTAAAAAAACTTGGCTTTCACCATCCTGGATGTACCGAGGGGAACATCCATCTTGCCTTTTGCCCTGGTACATTTTTCTTTGCAATCAGGTAAATGACCCTCAGTCCCAGATCTTAAAGGAGTGCAGAAGGTAAGAACCTGGGACATCTTGCCCCCTTAGGACCTCTGTTCCCTGACCAAGAAACAAAAACTAACCTCCCAGTACCTCATACTTTTCAGAGCTGTACTCCCAACAGCCTACCCCAACTCTGCTTGCAGCCTGAATCCTAGCTAATTACAGGCTTCTACACCTCCTTCTTGCCCACTAGCAACAGGAGGAAAACACCACAGGCTCAAGCTGAACAGTAAGTGGCAAGGCACAGTTCTGAGCAGAACTCTTTCAATTCTAAAGAAACTATACAACTGACATGTCAATTATGGCACAGACAAGAATTATAGATCCAGATAACACTTGGAGCACTAGTCTGTAAGTACTCTATCTTGACCACATTTCAGAGGTCAAACAAAAACAGCCATAGACAATGTGAGCAAATGGGCATGGCTGTGTTCCAATAAAACTTTATTAAAAAAACTGTAGGTAAGGCAGTAGTTTACCAACCTCTGGTCTAGAGAGTCATAATTAGATTTGATTTTGGTCAATTCTAACAATACACTGGATACAACATTTTATCTTCATGTTTAAAACAGAAATACACACCCACATATGATCAAAATTATATAAGAAATTCATAAAGGAAAGCCTGGGAGGAAACAGTAAAATAAAATGTAAATAGTAGTACGGATGGCCAAACTATGGGTCATTGGTCATAGAGTATCACCGTAAAAAAAAAGTTTAAAAAACTGTAGAAATTACAAAATGGAAAATAAAATGGATTAATAAACAAGTAATTTAAGCTTATGGTAACTGTTCTAAAGAAAATAAACAGGGTACTGCCCATGTTAGAGAGAATCTGAAGAGAGCATAGAAAGAGAAAACATCTCCAAAGAGGGGACATTTTATAGGAGACATTTATGCTGAGATCTGAAAGACGATGACGTTGCTCAAGAAAAGAGCTGATGGAAGAGCATTTATCCAGAGCTCATAAGCAAGCAAAGGTGTTGATGAGAATGAAAGAAACTGACAAGTGTTCTGGGAAAATAAAGGAGACTAATGAAACAGTGAGCAATGGGGAAATGGTTTTAATAAGACAAAAAAGAAGAGACATCTCATTTGCAAAGTAAGATGTCTCCAAACAAGGCAGGACCAGCTTCATCAAACAGGGATGGCAGAAAGGGCAAGGAAGGTTCAGAAGAGTTTGGGAATTCTGGGACCTCAGGACGGTATCTAAACTTACCAGCGTCCCCATTCCAATTCTCATGATCTCCCTCTTCCCCAATCATTGTACTTTCACACAAGAGACCTTCTGATTTTTATTTAAGCTCCCTGGTCCTCTGATCCTTGAATCAAGAATTTCTAAGATTGTCATTTTCTTTCTTTATGTTCTCCAGTATAGTCAGAACAGCCAGCCCACCCACACTTCTTATACTCCTCCTCCCCAGAAATGTCTTGTACAATAGCTCTTTAGTCTCTCAGTTTTGCCTTCAATAAGCACTTCATTTTACATAACCACAAGTTAAGTAAGTTAACTGTTTACTTGCAGCTTTGTTAATCTGAAAAACTTCAGTTGGGTTAAGCCACTGAGATTTGAGGGTCGGTTTGTAATTACAACATAGTGCAGACACTAATAATAAAGAGGTCTATAAAAAAATCTTTCCCTATTCTGGTAACTCAAAAACGCTCTAAGTCAAATTCACTGCCATTTAAAATGGTTAAGGGCTAACTTCGCTATATAAATTTATAGAGGCGTAAGATTTACATACATACATATATAGAATGTGAAAATAGAAGAAGTTCTTGATAAGAATATTTGACTTACAGTGTGAGCACATTTCCAAAGGATAACTTGCCTCATTTCCCTGGAGGAAAAAAAAAAAAAATTAGTCATAAAATTGGCACAAATGTCTTTAAAAGATTGAACTTAAATATTCTGAGTCACAAAACATTGGGAAATAAGCCATAAACGAAATGTGTCTAGATCTATAAATATTTTTGATAAAAAAATTATACAGTACGATAGAAAGAGCTCTTGCATTAAACAGGCCTGAGTTGTGGCCCTGTCACTTAAGATTTATGCAAAGATTTGATTAAAATTTATTTTAAATATTTTTAACACCCTAAACATACTGTGTATCAAATTTTAACACACTACAGACTGTCAGTGCACTAAGCTGTCTTGCTGGATGAACTCGTTTTTGGGTAGAGCTCAGAATAAAGCTTCTCCTGCCATTTCTGTTTAATTGAAGAGTCTACTGAGACTGCAAAGCTGTTAAGAAAACAAAAATGCTTTTATACCTGCATTGAAACAGAATGTTCTGTACGCTATGCAACAAAAATAAGAAAAATATTAATAGGAAGGTAGGTCCAATGTAAGACAGCCAGCCACTCGAACTCCAAATTTTTCTTTTCATGAGAAGTCTTATCTCATGGATAAACTCTAATATAATTCACCTGAACTCCTAATTTACAAAAAGTTTACCTAAAAGTGCTCTAGAAAAACTACAGACCTGACCCAATGCTTACATTTAAAATTCTTGATGACTGGGTCCAGGGAGGTCAAGTAAGCTGGTGAAAGTTCACACCATTTGATTAGCAATGGAACCAGAAGTAGTTCTAAATCTAAGACTGTAAAAATTCCAAGTATAACAGACTCACACAAAGTAAAAATCATGAGGAAAATCTTTTTAAAAGTCTACAGAATTTAAAGTAATACAAATTGAATTTTTAAAGTTCAACAACAGATTGAGTAGACCATGCATCCCATATCCCATCCATCTAATCTTGACCCTGTCTAGCAGCAAGTGTACAATGGGATTAACACATTTAAATATTGATATTTGAATATACCTATGTATCCTAAGAAGTTATTGAGTGCCACCTGAAATAAGAAGTACCATTTTAGTGTGGCGGGCTAGCTTTTAAACTCTCAAAAGTATCTCTTATTCTGAGTAAACTTAAGGTCTGAGAAAAGTTTATCAGTAAATTAGCATCTTTAATTCCTATCTTGCTGACAATAATTAGTCTTTTCCTTGGAAATTATAGCAGATAATTTAACTGGTTAATCTAGTTTTAGGTCACTTTAAACATCAAACATATATTAAAACAGAGACAGGAGTAGCAAACATTAATAAAAATGACATTATTAATTAGCAGAGATGGAGTTCTACTTATTTTGCACCTTACTTAATTGACCTTAAGATTCTTACCATGATTCCTATCTTTTACTGTCTCACATATTCTTTCATGTCTAAATTTTTTAAATACCCTTTAAAAAATATTATTCCAGGGCTTCCCTGGTGGCTCCCTGGTTGAGAGTCTGCCTGACGAGGCAGGGGACAAGGGTTCGTGCCCCGATCCGGGAAGATCCCACGTGCCCCGGAGCGGCTGGGCCCGTGAGCCATGGCCGCTGGGCCTGCGCGTCCGGCGCCTGTGCTCCGCAACGGGAGAGGCCACAACAGTGAGAGGCCCGCGTACCGCAAAAAAAAAAAAAAAAAAAATTGATCATAAAAATACTCAATCCAAAGAAAGGCAGATAAATAGGAAGGATCAAAAATCAAATGAGGAAAAAAATACAAAGTAACTAACAAGATGGTAGATTTAAATCCAAGCATTTTGAGAATTATATTAATTACGTTCAACGTAAATGGTCTAATAACTCCAATTCAAAGAAGATACAACTATATACTATCTAAACGAAGTCTACTCTACAGATAGGCTGAAACTAAAAAGACAGGAGGAGATATACCACACAAGTAATAATCAAAAGAAAGATACAGTGGCTAAGAATACTGGACAATGTAGAATTCAGAACAAGGAATATTACCAGGGATAAAGAGGACTATTTCATAACCTTAAAAGAGTCAATTCATTAGGAAGATGTAACAATCCTAAATATATTGTGATATATAATGAGAAATATCCTTGGGTCCTCATTCATTTCTAGCACAAGAGCTCCTTAGAATGTCTCAAGTGTGGAGAGCTATAAAGATTTCTTTTGTTATGTTAACGAGGTGACTATAGGAAAGGACTAAAGGTAGGGGTTGGTGGCCAGGAGAACCAATCATGTGATTAGAGGTTGGACCTTCCAGTCCCACCTTCCAATCTCTACGGAAGAGAGATAGGCTGGGGGTTAAACCATTCGCCAATGATTTAAGCTGGGCTGGAGACTGAGCTCAATCACCACTGATAAGTGATTTAATCAATCATGCCTATCTAATGAAGCCTCCAGAAAAACCGAAAGGATGGGTTGGAGAGCTTCTTGGTTGGGGGGCATGTGGAGATGCAGGGAGACTGGAGCACCTGGAGAGGGCATGGAAGCTCCACACCCCTTTCCATGTACCTTGCCCTAGACATCTCTTCCATCTGGCTGTTCCTGAGTTACATCCTTTTATAGTATGTCAGTGATCTAGGCAGTAAAATGTTTCTCTGAGTTCTGAGTGGCACTAGCAAATTACTCAAACTCAAGGTGGGGGTTGTTGGAACCTCCAATCTATAACCGGTTGGTCAGAACTTCAGGTAACAACCTGGACTTGCAATTCGCATCTAAAGGAGCAGGGGGAGGGGGCAGTCTTGTAGGACTGAGCCCTTAACCTGCGGAAGCTGATGCTATCTCTAGATAGTGTCAGAATTGAGTTGAATTGTAGGACACCCAGCTGCTATCTGAGAATTCTGTGGATGTGTAGGGAAAAATACATTGTAACTGGGTCCCAGAACCCTTTCACATACAGTTATCCCTCAGTATCTACAGGGAATGGGTTCCAGGACCCTGGCAGATACCCAAATCCATGCATTCACTTGGATCATGCAGTATCGATGCTACAGTATTTATTGAAAAAAATCCCTGTATTAGTGGACTCACACAGTTCAAACATCTGTTGCTCAAGGGTCAACTGTATATACTTAATAACAGGGCTTCAAAATTAAATGTGTCAAATACAGAGAACTGGAAGTTAAACAGACAGTCATATTTGGAGATTTTAACATTTCTCTCACAGTAAATAACAGAAAATAAGTAGACCAAAGGAAAAAGTAAGTTGTGGAAGATCAGAACACCACGCTTTCCGCCAGGATGCCCTCAGACAACGAAATATCCTTTTCTGCTGCACACGGACATTCAGAAGACAGACATTATTCTGAGCCTAAAAAAAAGTCTCACTCAACTTTAAAGGTTTGAAACCATACAATATATAGAATATATTTTTTCATTACAATGGAATTAAACAAGAGAGGTATTCAGAAACATCCAAATATTTGAAAATGAACAACACAATTCTAAATAACCCATGAGTCACAGAAGAAATGATGAGAGAAATCAGAAAATATTCTGAACAGAGTAAAAACGGAAGCTATCAGAATTTAAAGGATGCAGGTTAAGCAGTCTTTTGAGGAAAACGCTATTACAAGGGAAGTCCAAAACACAGCGATCTGTTCCCACCTTAAAAAGCTAGAAAAAGAATAAATTAAACCCAAGGCAAGGGTTAAGAGAAAAAAAGCAGAAATTAATGAACTAGAAAATGGACAAACAGAAAGAAAAATCAGTAAAACCAAAACTCATTTTTCGGAAAAGGTCAATAACTAACACCCCAGGCAAATCACTAGAGATTTTACAGACATTAAAAGAAAAATAAATGGATATTCAAAAAAAGTAGGAAAATAAATTTTATAACTTAGATGAAATGGACAAGTTTCTTGAAAAATAAAATCTACCAAAACTGACTCAAGAAAAAAATAAAGTTGAACAGCTCTATTGCTATTAAAATAAACTGAACTGGAGTTAAAAAGAACACACAAAACCTTCTTGACAAAGAAAACTAAAGACTTTGATGGCTTCACTGGTCAATTCTATCATACATTCTAAGTCTGAAAAACATACCAATCCTATACAAATTCATTCAGAAAGCAGAAGGGGAAGGAATAGTTCTTAACTCATTTTATGAGGCCAGCTTACCCTGACAGCAAAATCAGACAGTGACATTACAAAAAAGAAAACTCTACTCCAATATTTCTTCATGACCATGGATGGAAAAATCCTTAACAATATTTGATGAAATTAAATCCAGAAAAAAATTTTAAAGAATAAAAATCATGACCAACTGAGGATTATCCCAGTAATGCAAGGTTGGTTTAATATTCAAAATTAACATGGTTCACTATACTAACAGAATAAAAAATGCCATACCTATGGTCATCTCAACAGACAGAATAAAAGCATCTGACAAATTTAAATACCCCTTCGCAACAAAACAAGAACAACTCAGTAAACTAAGAATCTTTCTCAGTCTATAAAGGCTATCTACAAAAAGCCTACAGCTAACATCATACTTAATATCGTGAAGGGATGCCTTCTCCCCAAGATCAGGAACAACATAAAGTTATCTGCACCAGTGCAATAAGGCAAGACAAAAGAAATAAAAGACATACAGATTGGAAAAAGGGAGTTAAACTGCCTTTACTTGCAAATGACATCACTGTACATGTAGACAAATCCTAGACAAACTACAAAAAAGCTATCAGAACTAATAAATGAATGAAACAAGGTCACAGGATACAAGGTCAATATATAAAATTGAATGTACTTCTACATTCTGCAAGCAATGAAAAATGAAATTAGGATCCCGTTCACTTAGAAAATCATCAAAAATACAAAATACTTAGTAAAATATGTGCAAGGATTGTACAATGAAGACCATGAAACATAACTGAGAGAAATTCAAGATGATCTAAAAAAACAGAAAGCTATATCATGTGCATAGATCAGAAGACTCATTAAGATGGCAACTCTTCCCATACTGATTAACAGATAAAAAACAATCCCAATTAAAATCCCAGTAAAATATTTTATAGAAGTCAATACACTGATTCTAAAATGTATATGGAAATGCAAAGGATATAAACAGCAAACAATCTGAAAAAGAAGAACAATGTTGAAGGACTTAAAACTTGAAGAATTATTATAAATCTAAAGTCATCAACAGAGTAACAGTGGTATAAGAGTAGACATAAAGTTCAATGGAGCAGAATAAAATGAAAAAAAAATACATAAACACCCAGAGTCAAGTGATATCTAACAAAGATGTCCAGGTAATTCAGTGAGGGAAAACCTCTGCAACAAGTGATGCTAAAACAAATGGATAGCAGTATACAAAAGAAAAAAAAAGAAACCCCCCCCCCAAAGATCTGAATAGATATTTTACAACAAAAGATATATACATAACAAATAAGCACATGAAAAGATGTTTCACACCATTAGATATTAGAGAAATGAAAATTTAAACTACAATGCGATACCACTACATGTGCAACTAGTGTGTGTTTGTGTGTGGCTAAAATTTAAAAACAGAGATACCAAGTGTTACCGAAAATGTAGAACAAATGGTTGTGTGCTGCGCAGAATCCCAGGATGTCCTGAAATTTCCAGCCTCTGGTATATAAACATCTCCCAGTTATTCAAACTCTAATCTAGGTACTGCTGCAAAGTGATTTTCTATATGTAATTAAGGTTCCAAAACAATTGATCTTAGGATAAGATTATTCAGGTGGATCTGTTCTAGTCATAAGAGCCTTTTAAAAAGAGAGAGGGGAAGTCAGAGATTCAAAGCCTAAGAATTCAACACCAGGGAGATGGAGTGAGTCTCTAAGAGCTGAGAGTGGCCTCCAGCTGACAGTGAGCAAGGAAACAAAGATCTCAATCCTACAACGGCAAAGAACTGAATTCTGCCAATAATGGAAATAAGCTTGGAAACAGAATCTTCCTCAAAACCCCCAGATAAGAACTCAGTCTGGATTTCAGCCCTGTGATCCCTGAAGACCCCATGCTAAATTTCTGACCTACAGAACTATGAAACAATAAATAGGTGCTGTTTTAAGCTACTAGGTTTTTGGTAATTTGTTACTCAGCAATAGAAAACTAACACCCAGACATACAGTACATGTAGCTAAAAGGAAAATGTTGACATATCAAGTGTCAACTAAAAATGAAACTCTTATACATTGCTGGTGGGAACTAAAATGAAAACATGGCCACACAAAGATTTGTACTCATATGTCCATAGAAGCTTTATTGTTAATAGCCTAAACAAGACACAACCTAAATGTCCATCAGCTGTCAAACAGATAATACTGTGGTGTATCCAAACAATGGAGTGCTACTCACTAATGAATAGGCAAAGACTACTGATACACATAACATAGATAATTCTCAAAAGTTATGTTAGAAGAACCCAGATACAAAAGGTTACATGCAGCATGATTCCATTTATAAATCCCAGAAAAGGCAAACTATAGTTACTGAAAGATCAGGGGTTGCCACGGATCGGAGGGTGAATGCAATGGGGTACCAAGTAACATCTGAGGGTAACAGAAATGTTCTACATCTTGATTGTGGTGATGCTTAAAAAACTATATACATTTATCAGGACACATTAACTGTATACATGAAATTGGTAAACTTTATTATATGGCAAGTTATACCTCAATAAAGCTGATTTTAAAAACTTAATAAGGAGTCCCAGGTATAATGGAATTGTTTCAGAACACATAAATTTAAGTCTGTAGTTAAGATAAAAATCTTATCACTTCTTAAAAAATAACAATATAGTTTCCGGTCATGCTATTATTCCAAAACCATATGGGATCTTTATTTTTATAAGACACATATGCACTTCAAGATAACAAATTATATATTTTTTCAGATTATCTTGTAGTATCATGAGGAACCAGAAACTATTTATTAGTAATCTTGACCCTTATAATTTTTTTCATCCGTTATTTAGTCCCTTTCTCAGATTATGAAGTCCAGGATGGCAACAATCTCTTATTATCTTTTTATATCCCTAGCCAGATTTAACATTATCCTAAATTTATTGAAGGAAGAGTTTTACAGTTGCATGTAAAAATCTACATAGCCTTAAGGAACTTGGTTTAAGTGGAATTTTAAGCATCAATGTGTTGAACAGTGAGCCTGTCACTTTGAGGAAAATAACTGACACATGAAACATGAAATATAGAAAACCTCAGCAAAGAAATAAAAGATATAAAAAAGAACCAAATAGCAATTTTAGAACTGAAAAACAATAATTGATACAGTAACGCAGTAAGTAAACTCAACAGAATAGAGCTGACAGAGGAAACAGTCAGTAAACTGGCAGATGGGGGAAAACAAATTACCCGGTCTGAACAACAGAAAGAAAAAAGACTGAAAAAAATAATCTACAGAGCCTCAGGGAACTGTGCGACTATAAAAAAGATTTAACGCTTGTCTTATACTTCTGAGAATAAAGAATATCTGTTTTAGGAGTTACTAAGATGGTCTGATTTTATCCTAGAAAAAAAACTGATTTGTGGTAAATTGGCAAACTTTGTCTTTCAGCAAATAAAGACATTTGGATTGATTCTAACTTTTTCCTCAAGTCCATATTATTCAGCATTTTAAAAATAAATTTATTATGCTTATCAATTTTGGTATACAAAAAAATCAGTAAGAATATGAAAATATGTTCTAAAGAAATTTTCTGGCAAAGAAATGAAAAAAATATTTTTGGATCTTTTTATCTCATTTTGTTTAGAGTTTCTTTGATCTTAAACTGTCAAGATGTGAGAAAACCAAAATAAATTTTATAGATGCATACTGTAAAGTTTAGAATATTTTCAAAGGGCATGCTGTCAGAATATTTAGACATTCATCTTTATCTAGCAGACTTTAAGAAGTGACGGCATTGTCTTATTTGGTTATAGACTCTCCTTGTGAAGTATAAATATTATTTCAGTAATAAGAGTAACTGCTTGCTTATCTGAAGTGCATATAAATGCTTAAAAGATAAAAGTGAGCATCAAGGAGGGTAAAAATCTAAAGTTTTTTAATAACTGAAATTTTAAGAATTTGATTCTCCCAATATACCATTAAAGATAAGGTAGGTTTTTATAAATGTTCCTTATCTGAGTTAGTTCCCCCTAAGTATCTTTTCCCTAAATGTTTTTTTTTTCAAATTATGAATGGGTCCTGAATTTTATCAAATGCTTTTTCTTCATCAACTGATATGATCATGTAATTTTTCTTCTTTAGCATGTTAATATGGTGTATTAGTTGATTTTCAAATAGTGAAGCAGCCCTGCTCTATCCCTGCCTGCAATGAGCCATAAATTCTATTTGCTTATATTTTGTTAAGGACTTTTGCATCTACATTGATATAGTAATACTGACCTACAGTTTTCTTCTTGGGATTTTTTTTTTTTTTTTTTTGTATCAAGGCAATAGGGCTAAACTACCTAATTCATATTGGGTGAGATGTGGTGGTCTGTATTTTTCAAGAAACTGGTCCATACATCAAAGTTGTCAAATTTATGTTTGTAGAGTTGTTCATAGTATTCCCTTTATTATCTTTTTCATATCTGCAGGGTCTATGGTGATACCTTTCTCTTTTTTAAAAATTTATTTATTATTATTACTTTTTGGCTGCATTGGGTCTTCGTTGCTGTGCGCAGGCTTTCCCTAGCTGCGGCGAGCAGGGGCTACTCTTCACTGCGGTGCACGGGCTTCTCATGGTGGTGGTTTCTCTAGTTGCGGAGCACAGGGTCTAGGCACACAGGCTTCAGTAGTTGTGGCTCGCGGGCTCTTGAGCACAGGCTCAGTAGTTGTGAAGCACAGGCTTAGTGCTCCGCGGCATGTGGGATCTTCCCGGACCAGGGCTCAAACCCCATGTCACCTGCACTGGCAGGCGGATTCTTAACCACTGCGCCACCAGGTAAGTCCAATACCTTCTATTTCATTCCTGATACTGATAACTTCGTTTTTTCTTTCATTTCTCTCAGTCTTGCTAGAAGTTTGTCAATTTATTGAGCTTTTTGAAGAACCAGCTCTTTCACTGATTTGCTTTACTGTTCTTCTGTTCTTCTGTTTTCAATTTCACTTTTCTTTATTCCCTTCCTTTGGGTAGATTTTTCTTTCTTTTTGGTTCTTGAGATAGAAGCCCTCTTTCTTCCTCTCTCAGGAATCCAATGACACAAGTGTTAACTCTTTTTCATAGTCCCACAGTTCCCTGGGGCTCTGTAGATTATTTTTATCAGTCTGTTTTCTTTCTGCTGTTCAGACTGGGTAATTTCTTTTCCTCTATCTGCCAGTTTACTGATTCTTTCCTCTGTCCGTTGAGTTTACGCACTGCATCACTGTATCAATTATTGTTTTTCAGTTCTAAATTGCCATTTGGCTGTTCTTTATATCTTCTATTTCTTTGCTGAGGTTTTCTATATTTCATGTTTCACGTGTCAGTTATTTTCCTTGAAATGACAGCCTCACTATTCATTTTTGAGAACGTGTCTGTCAAATACTCAAGTGTGAATGACCAGATTTTGTCAGTTGTTCTCAAGCAATTTTGGTGTTCTATGAAAAAGATAGCTACTTCAGCTTAAAAATCACATAAGGGCTTGTTTTCCCTTAAAACAACCGCCATAAATTACATATGCAGAAGTGATGATTTATACATATCATTTCGTCATACAGGGTATTAAAGATACATGCAGTGGTTAGATTTGATAAAATTAATACTTTTTACTGCTTTACCAAGGATATTGTGAAACTGGTATTTTTTAAAACTGCAATTGCATGGCAGAGAATACAATGGTTACTGGTACAGTACTGTGTCACTGTTCTGATTCATGCTAAGGTATCAGCAGTTTTACCAGCCAGTGCTTTTGCACCATCAGTGCAAATGTAAACAGAGTGGATTAAACAAACATTATTTTTGTGTTATAATGAAAACATTTTGACCTCATGGACCCCCTGAAAGAGCCTTGGGGATTTCCCAGGTATACATGGACCACTCTGAAAACTACGGATCCAATCCAAAGATCATATTTAAATTTTGCGAATTGAGAGTATTAGCATTTGAAGAGAAATTCACCAGTGAAAAAGAAAGCAATCCAATACAGCAACAAAACCAGTAGACTATGGATCTATTTTCTATTTGTTCTAATACTTTGTTATGGTTCCATAATAATATTCTATATTATTCTACAATACATATGTCCCAATAGCATTCTTTATAGAAAAAAGAAATCTTGGATCATGTATTGTATTCAATAGTCATGGCTCTCTTTAGCATACTTTAAATCGGAACAATTCTTCAGTCTGTTTATATCTTTCATGACTTCAACATTTATAAAGAATACTGGCCAGTTATTCTGTAGACTGTCCCTCAAAGGGTTTACCTAATGCTTTCTCAGGATTTGATTCAGATTATACCCCTCTGGTAAAATACCAAAAGGGTGGTAATGTGTTCTTCCCAGATATCAGGAAAAAGATAATGTTGGTTTTTCTCATTACTGGTAATGTTAACTTTGATCACTTAGATAAGCTCTGCCAGATTTCTCCATTATAAAGTTGCATTTTCCTCTTTGTATTTAATACATCTTGTGGGAAGATATTTTTAGTCTATGTAAAGATCCAAGTTACTCCTCAAACTTTCATCCACTCATTTTAAACATCCACTGATGATTCTTGTCTGAATCAATTATATTATAATGGCTGCTGGGATAGCCAGCCTCTAAGATGATTCCCACCTCCTGATATTCACAGCCTTGTATAATTCTCTTCCCTTGTGTCACTTGCCTTTAACCAATGGAGTGTGACAATATCAAGGGGACATCAGTTTTGTGATTAGGTTACAAAAGACTGTGACTTCCATCTTGCCAACAAGTCTTTCTATAACTTTCTCAGCTTGCACACTTTAATGAAGCTCACAGAGCAAGAAACGAAGGGTGATCTCCAGCCAACAGCCCACAAAGAACTGAATGCTGCCCACAACCAATGAATGAGTGTGGAAGTAGATCCTTCCCCGTCAAGCATTCAGATGAGACCACAAACCCAAGGCCTTACAAGTGACCATGAAGCAGAGAACACAGTTAAGCCCAGAGAAACTGTGAAATAATGTGTGTTAAGCCATTGCACTTTGGGGTAATTTGTTGCAAAGCAATAGGCAACTGATACAATTGCCATGATAGTTTTCTAATTTCATCATTCCTTCAACTTTTTTTTTTTGTGGTACGTGGGCCTCTCACTGCTGTGGCCCCTCCTGCTGCAGAGCACAGGCTCTGGATGCGCAGGCCCAGCGGCCATGGCTCATGGGCCCAGCCGCTCCGCGGCACGTGGGATCCTCCCGGACCGGGGCACGAACCCGTGTCCACCGCATTGGCAGGCAGACTCTCAACCACTGTGCCACCAGGGAAGCCCCCTTCAACATTTTTTACTTGGCTTCCTCCTGCGGGGAAAGATTTCTTTTTCCTCCCTATCTATATGGACTTAGGTATTTCAGTGTGGACTTAATGGATTTTATTTCAATAGGTTATAATCTTTTATCATTATCTAATTTGATGTTTAAATTGTCCCACATTTGGCCAGTGGGAACCTTCCCCTTCAGGCTGGTTCTTGTGTCCTTTTTAATATATTCCCATCATTCTATGGGCCTTCCTAACCTTCTGGCACAAGACGTTCCAAGTATACATTGTACTTCCCCTGCCCCAGTCCTGAAATCAGCTATTTCTCCAAGGAGCCCAAGATTCTTTTAGCGGAGAATGGTTAATGGTACCACTTGATGAAGAAAAGTTCTTAATTTTAATGCAGTCTAACTTATTCATCTCTTATTTTACACTATGACTAATTCGTAACACACCAGATTATTCTTTTACTGAGCTGTCTGAATATAAATATAGCTTTACTATATGAATTTATAACTTTTTATATTGCTTTATTAATATTCTGAAGTATTTTTCTGCACGTAAAGTGCCTGCTATTTATACCCTTTAACAGAACAATTAGTGAGGAGAGGGGGAAATGCCCATCCATGTGTCATACAACATGCTAGGCATGGTCAAAGTATAAACACAGCAGATTCTCAAGTCCCCCAAACATACAATTTTGAAACTGTAAAGGGGCTACGGACATCCAGGTAGATATATCCAGCAAGTACAGAACCTGGGTTCAGGGGCAAGATCGTGACAAGAGATACGATTTTGGAAATTATCAGCATACAGATAATAGCCTTCACCACTAAAAGGAGAGTCCATTAAAAAAGGGAAAATGAAATAAAAAATAGGAGAATACTAACACTTAAAAAATTATATGAGAAATTCACTAAGAATAAAGCAAATTATTAAATACAGAAAGAGAATCAGTAGAATAAGGATCTATTTTAATAGTTTAATATTCCATTATGGCTTTATCATAATCTATATTATTCCATAATGTTTTCTTAGACTATAATAGAGCATATATAGTATTTTGTTTCTATTATGGATCATATTCTTATATTGTTCTAGAAAGCATACAAGGAAAAATTTTAAGAGGGAGTTAAGAGTCACAAAGGAGACAAATAAAAATTATTCCCATTTTGCGGTGTAGGTTCAGACTTTATATAAGTCATACTATTAAAAGCAAGGTGTAGGACTTCCCTGGTGGCACGGTGGTTAAGAATCCGCCTGCCAATGAACCCCAGGGGACACGGGTTCAAGCCCTGGTCCGGGAAGATCCCATGTGCCACGGAACAACTAAGCCCATGTACCACAACTACTGAAGCCCATGTGCCTAGAGCGCACGCTACACAACGAGAAACCACTGCCATGAAAAGCCCGCGCACCGCAACAAAGAGCAGCCCCTGCTCGCTGCAACTAGAGAAAGCTCGTGCGCAGCAACGAAGACCCAACACAGTCATAAATAAATAAATAAATACACTTTTTTTTTTAAAAAGGCAAGGTGTAACCTTAATTTGCTCAGTAACAACTCTTAGTTATGCAGATTGCTACACAAAGAGTAATTACCAACACTAGCCCTACAAAACTATCTCTAAAATGATCTTAACTGGTGGCTCTTTTCATCTGGTTTTATTCTAACAATGAAATTACTTTTCTTCAAATTAAGACAATTTACATGAAGTTCTAAAATCTTTCAGCTACTTTAAATGTACCAATCTAAATTTCAGTAACTACTTTAGCTCAAACTAAACATGCAATTGGGATTTTTTTTTAACTTTGGTTCTTTTAAAATTATTTATTATTTATTTATTATTTATTTATTTATGGCTGCACTGGGTCTTCGTTGCTGTGCATGGGTTTTCTCTAGTTGTGGCGAGAAGGGGCTACTCTTCATTGTGGTGCACGGGCTTCTCATTGCAGTGGCTTCTCTTGTTGCGGAGCATGGGCTCTAGGTGTGCAGGCTTCAGTAGTTGTGGCACATGGGCTCAGTAGTTGTGGCTCGTAGGCTCTAGAGTGCAGGCTCAGTAGTTGTGGCGCACGGGCTTAGCTGCTCCACGGCATGTGGGATCTTCCTGGACCAGGGCTCAAACCCATGTCCCCTGCATTGGCAGGCAGATTTTCTTTTTTCCTTTAGAATTATTTTATTAAATCATAAACATACAACTGCTTCTTAACTCTAGTTAAAAAAGTATTACGTGCTGGGTACTCTGTTAGAGACTTTATATACCTTCTCATTTATCCTCCCAACAATCTTCTGGGTAAATGGGATGTCAAGGTTAAACAGTTTGCACAAGGTCACACGGTTGGTAGTAGTAGAAACATACAAAGTTTTTCAAGGAATAACATTCTATCCTATTGCACTATGATCCTGGCTAATATTGTTTCAAAACTCTGAGAAAAACTGTTAAAAATATTTCACATGTTACCACTTACACATTTAACATTATCTAAGAAGGAATGCTCCTGTTGCAACAAAAAATAGAAATGAGGTTTTTCCTCTCCTGGTAACAAGGAAAATAAAGGGAAGAGTGAACAGGCTAGGGAAGCAGCATAAACTGGCCTGAAAGAGTTAATCAATCCTAGTTATCTTGTAACTGTTACTAGTCTGTATTATCTGTAACTAGATTTGTCCTTCACAAAGCTAACCTCTAACACTCTGACTCTGTGAATTACATCCTGCACCTAACTGCAGGCGGATTCTTAACCACTGCAACCACCAGGGAGGTCCCTGCAATTGGAATTGACATGTACACACTGCTGATAAAATGCCTTTCCATGAAAACAAACAAACTAAAAATACAATACAATAAATGTTGTTACTCTGTCAAGTTCTAATAGATTTTTTTAAAGGTAAAAACTGATGGATCTAGAAAACAATCTTTAAAAGTTAGCTTTGTGAACATAGACATGGATGGAAAAAGGAAAGTTAACATCACAGAATACAAAAAAAAAGTATTACGTGCTGGGTACTCTGTTAGAGACTTTATATACCTTCTCATTTATCCTCCCAACAATCTTCTGGGTAAATGGGATGTCAAGGTTAAACAGTTTGCACAAGGTCACACGGTTGGTAGTAGTAGAGATCAAATTTGAACTCAAGCTAATATAATTCCCATAGTATTCTTACCAATATATCATAAAGCCACACGCTTTCTGTATTATACAAGAGAAGAAGTAAGTTAGTGAAACTGTTTTCATCCCAACTTAGAACACTTAAATTCAAGTGGCTTGTTGCTGACAACTCACACATAGCCATTTAAAAATGTGTTGTTCATATATCTAACACAGTAGTAACAATCACAGAAACATGACAGTGAGAGGGCGTGAGATAGGTGGAGACAGCTGAGAAGAGGAGGAGTAAAGGGATGGAATACTTTACATGGAAACAAACTGTCCAACAACTTCTTGTAGAGAACAATACTAATTTGGTACTATATTTTAATTTAAAAACACACACAATCCCAAAACAGAAAACTCTAAAGTCATAGCATTTTCAGTAATTATAATTGAGAAAATAATCTCAAAACAGAGGAAATAAAGTCCTAGCTGTGGAAGAGTTCTGGATTATGGTAAGAGACCACCCCGCCTATGGCCATAGGATATAGTTTTAGTAGAAAGAAAGTATATGGGGTTATGGAGGTTAATGTTGCTAAAGCAAGGGTGTACATGAAGACAAAGTGATAGTGGAACCTAGAGGGACAATATGACACAGGTACTTAAATTCTGAATGAAAAACTGTAGTATCCAGAAAGATGTCAGATGATAACAGTGAGAAGAAATAAGGAACGTTCAGTCAGAAGAAATGACTTTGCAGGAGAAATTAGAAGTAATAATCTGTTAGGTAGCCAAATACTACCTCAGGCCTACTACCTCAAGTATTTTTTTTTAACTGAGATATAAGTAATTGACATATAACATTATATTAGTTTCAGGTGTATAACACAATGACTCGATATTTGTATACGTTGCAAAATGATCACCACAATAAGTCTAGTTAACACCCAACACCATATACAGTTAATAATTTTTTTTTCTTATAATGGGAACTTTTAAGATCTACTCTCCCAGCAACTTTTAAATATGCAACACAGTATTAACTATAGTTGCCATGCTGTACATTACATCCCCATGAGTTGTTTTTTTATACCTGGAAGTTTGTACCTTTTGACACCTTTACCCATTTCCCCCACCCACCGCCCCTTGCCTCTGGCAAACACCAACTCTTACCTGTTATGGGTAAGTTTGGTTTTGGGGTTTTGTTTCTGTTTCTGAGATTCCACATATAAGTGAGATAAGGTATTTGTTTTTCTCTGACTTATTTTAGCAAAATGCCCTCAGGGTCTGTCCATAATATTGCAAATGGCAAGACTTCCTTCTTTTTTATGGCTAATATTCCATTGCATATACAAATATATATACCACAATTTCTTCATCCATCCATCCATGGACACTTAGATTGCTTCCTTCCATGTCTTGACTACTGTAAATGCTACAATGGATGGGGACGCATATATCTTTTTGAGTTAGTTTTTTCATTTTTTTTGAGTAAATACACAGAAGTGGGATTGCCGGATCATACAGTAGTTCTATTTTTAATTTATTAAGGAAACTCCATACTGTTTTCCATAGTGGCTGTCACAATTTACATTCCTACCAACAGTGCACAAGGGTCCCTTTTTCTCCATATCCTTGTCAACACTTGGTATCTCTTGTCTTTTTGCTAACAGTCGTTCTAACAGGTGTAAGGTAATATCTCGTTATGGTTTTGATTTGCATTTCCCTGATGATTAGTGATGCTGAGCACATTTTCATGTACCTGTTGGCTATCTGTACGTCTTCTTTGGGAAAATGTCTATTTAGATTCTCTGCCCATTTTTCAATCAGACTGTTTTTATGCTATTGAGTTGTATGAGTTCTTTATATATTTTGGATATTAACTCCTTATTGGATACATAATTTGCAAATATTTTCTCTCATTTGGTAGGTCTCCTTCGTTTTGTTGACGGTTCCCTTTGCTGTGCAGCAGCTTTTTAGTAGTCCCACTTGTTTATTTTTGTTTTTGTTGCCTTTGCTTTTGGTGTCATGTCCAAAAAAATCATGGCCAAGACTGATGCCAAGGAGCTCATTGCCTATGTTTTCTGCTAGGAATTTTATGGTTTCGGGCTTTATGTTCAAGTCTTTAAACAATTTTGAGTTGATTTTTGTGTATGGTGTAAGATAGTGGTCCAGTTTTCCCAACACCATTTATTGAAGAGACTGTCCTTTCCCCCATTTTATATTCTTGGTTCCTCTGCCATAAATTTATTGACCATGGATGCATAGGTTTATTTCTGGGCTCTCTATTCTGTTCCATTGATCTATGTGTCTGTTTTTATGCC
The DNA here is from genome assembly GCF_963924675.1 of Phocoena phocoena. Taxonomy (NCBI): domain Eukaryota; kingdom Metazoa; phylum Chordata; class Mammalia; order Artiodactyla; family Phocoenidae; genus Phocoena; species Phocoena phocoena. The sequence continues at coordinate 32,811,774 of NC_089232.1, read as the reverse complement.
AGCACCATACTGTTTTGATTACTACAGATTTGTAAGGGTTTTTTTTTAATAATAGCTTTATTGAGATATAATTCATATACCATACAATTCAACCATCTAAAGTGTACAATTCAGTGGTTTTTAGTACATTGACAGAGCTCTGCAGCCATTACCACAATTAAGTTTAGAGCATTTTCATCACCCCAAAAACAAAGTCCACATCCACTGGCAGTCACTCCCATTTCCCAGCTTCACCCCAGCCATAGACAATCACTAATCTAACTTTCTGTCTCTTCTACATATTTGCCTATTTTGGATATTACATATGAATGGAATCATACAATATGTGTTCTCTTGTAACTGGTTTCTTTTACTCAGCAGAATATTTTCAAGATTCATCCATGTTGAAGCAAAAATCAATACATTTCTTTTTACGGCCAAATAATGCTTCGTTATATGGATATACCACATTTTATTTATCCATTCATCAGTTAATGGACATCTGAACTGTTCCCATTTGGGGGGCTATTCTGGAACATTTGTGTACGTGTTTTTCATTTTATGTCTTATGAGTATATACTTAGGAATGGAATTACCGGGTCTTACGGCAACTCCGTGTTTAACATTTTGAGGAACTGTTTTCTAAAGCAGCTACAACCATTTACATTCCCACCAGCAATGTTATGAGGGTTCCAATTTCTCCACATCTTCAACAGTTACCTGGTCTTTTTGATTACAGCCATGCTAGTGGGGTGTTAAGTGGTATCTCACTGTGGTTTTGATTTGTATTTCCCTAATGACTAATGATGTTGTGCATCTTTTTATGTGTTTACTGGGCATTTGTTTGTCTTCTCTGGAGAAATGTCGATTCAAATCCTTTACCCATTTTTTGGTTGGGCTGTCTTTTTATTATTTAGTTTTAAGAATTTGTTATATATTCTGGGTAGAAGTATCTTATCAGATCTACGATTTTGGTTATGGTAAACTTGGTACAGAAAATATTTGTGTTAACGAGACTGACAACACGGGGTGGCAGCTATGTATTGGTGAGGGAAGAGGTACAGTATAACATCAGAAGCCAGATATAATTCTCACTGCCAATGTTCCCATCAAAAATCTGCGACTTTTGTTCCGAGTACCAAATAAAATATTGATGAGGCTGCTTTTAGTACTATAAGGCCTATCCTCTGGTGATGTAAAGTAAGCTAGCCAGCTAATGAAAACTCAGCTGCCTGAATAAGGAATTTGGTCTTTTTTGTGGTATGCAAGAAACATGAAAAACACAACGAGACCTAAGAAAGAACTTGCTATGAGACTTGCAAGAAAGTTTTTCCTCTCTAATAAAGAGAACTTGAGGAAGTGTCCCCTGCTCTTCTTCAGCCAGATGGTAGTGTCAAATTATGACAGCCCTCTCCTGACACGCAGAGCTGTAAAGTACACTGGACTTATGTCTCTGATGGAACAGTTACCCCGTAACTGTCTGGCTCTGGGCTTCTTATTCTGTGAAATAATACATTCCTTATTATTTAGGCCACTTTTAGATGGGAGGATACTGTTACTTGTAATCCAAAACATTCTGATACATTTTCTACTTTGTCAATAAGCACATTACTGGATGGGCAGAGCTATACAGAAATTAGAATGACGTGATTATGAAAGCTAGATCTGCCTAGAACACTACATACTAGTTTTCAGTAGTTTGATTTTTAAAAATGTAAACAGTATTTTGCACTTTATCAAACATCTTAGGTACTAACTTACCCAATACCCACCAGAACTCTAATAAATCAGGCAGTCTTGTGGCTATTTTACAGATAGATATATATATATATAAAATCCTCCAGTATAGGTCTTCCAATTCTATATCCCACGTGTGTTCTACCACATCATAGTATGTCTCATAGTATCAAATATAATGCATTAAAAGCAATATAATCGATAAACCATAATGGAAAAGAATATAAAAATAGTATGTCTATATGAGTAGTCTAACTGAGTCACTTTGCTGTGTAGCAGAGTGGCACAACACTGTAGATCAACTGCGCTTCAAAAAAAGCACCATAGTCAACAACAAAACGACTGCAGTATTCTTTCAGCACTTAACTGCTTGACATTATACAACTCTACGAGATGAGTAAAGTGACTAAAATGAACAATAAAATGTCCAAAGAGCTGCTATATGTTAAGTTTAAACTGGGCAAGCAGAGTGACCAGAAGAAATCTAGCACCTTCTAATAGCTCTACTGAAGCACTTACAGTGTATTAAAAATTTTCCCTCTACATGCCTGACTCAATCGATGCTGTGAAGTCTTTGGGGCTATTTATTTTTTCCTGACATCTCTGCACCTAACACTATGTTTGATATATGTAGTATGTTTGCTAAATTAAGAAATCAAAGATTTAGAGTCTCAGCCCCCCTTTACCAGCTGTTCTAGAATACATCTAGAAAATGTTAAGATAAATCAGCTTAAGTAAACAAAATTAAACGTTCTTTATAAATTTTGAGTGTTATTTATGAAAAAGTTTGCTTACCATTTAACAAATGAAAGTAACACTCACATATAACTGACACTTTACTCAGATATGTAAAAAGAATCTTAAAGCATAAAAGAGTCCTATAACTTTTAGAATCAACAGCAATTTCCTTTTTGGTAGCTTTCCCGTTGTGCCTAACACACTTGTGCTTTCTAACTGTTTATTCACAGGACTTTCAAAGATCTCCCTATCCCTAGACGACAGATATAACTAATTCAGTTGCACCTCAGCTTCCCAAACCACCAGGACAAGTGCCTACCTACCCATCCTGCATTAGCATTTACATTCCAGGAGAGATACTACACAGGGAACTGGCTTTACCAAGATGAATAAAAATGTATGCTCTGGGCTTCCCTGGTGGCGCAGTGGTTGAGAATCCGCCCGCCGATGCAAAGGACACGGGTTCGCACCCCGGTCCGGGAGGATCCCACGTGCCGCGGAGCGGCTGGGCCCGTGAGCCATGGCCGCTGGGCCTGTGCGTCCGGAGCCTGTGCTCTGCAACGGGAGAGGCAACAGCAGTGAGAGGCCCGCGTACCGCAAAAAAAAAAAAAAAAAAAAATGTATGCTCTGCCCATGGCTCGGCAGAGGAGGCAATGAAACACAATGAAATATGGGGTGTACTATAACGACAGTTACTTACAAATGGCCACTGATTGCCTGGAGGAGCTGGGAAATGCAACTGGGACGGGATCTTGATGTTTGCCAGACAGAGAAAGCAAGCAGAAGGACATTCCGATGGAAAAAAAAAAGTACATACAAAGGCACCAATAAGTAAAAAATGATGAGGCATTTGAGAACCAAGTAGTTTGACTTGGTTATAGCATAAGCCTGGCTAGAAATAAGGATCAGAACATGAGTGCCATGAAAAGGAGTTTAAATGTTTAATTCTGAAGATATGTCACTGACTTTAAAATAAGGTAGTGACACTAGATTTCCTTTTCAGAAGAAAACCTAGTGGCAGTATGGAAGACAGAATGAAGAAGAACTTGGGAGGTAAAAAGAGCAAAGCCTCAAGTAGGCTATAGAAATAGTCCAGGTGAGAAATAAATGAAACTGCAATGATGCCAGTGGCAGCGGGGATAAAGAAGAATTTGACTCAAGAGATATTTGGGGATCTAAATGACAGGACACACTTACCATAACATGATACTTATGTTCCTGAAAAATCTCCATGCTCTTAAAACTACACATTAAAACAAACAGTTGCACATTAAAAATAACATGGCTTAAGGAAAAGAGTTGGAAGCAAGACACTCAAAACCTGTGCAACTCTGTAACCAGAGCATTAACAAAACCAACAAGAATCCTAATAAGCATATTAACATAGTTAAAGATGTGCTAAGTAACTAATAAGCCTGGCACTTTCTAAAGGCACAGCTCAAACAAAGTACAGCTGTCCCTCAGTATTCACAGGGATTGCTTCCAGGACCTGCCACAGACACCAAAGTCCGCAGATGCTCCAGCTCCATAGTCAGCCCTCGGTATCTGCGGTTCGCATCTGCAGGTTCACCCAACCCCCACGCTCGCAGTACTGTAGTTATTGAAAACAATTCACGTGTTAAGTAAGTAGACACACGTAGTTCAAACCCACGTCGTTCGAGGATCAAATGTAATAGAAAAAAGTGTAAAGGGTATTTGAAGCTAAGTTACAGAAACAAAGAAAAAATGCACAAACATCTGGGGGAAATGTGCAATACATTCTTTCAACACAGATAAATGGCCAAAATCAGTCAAGAGGAAGAATGTGGTGTATGGATGGAGTACAGAACTCTGTTCTTCAGTAGCTTGCTGCTTTCACCTGTGTTGGTATATTTTAGGTTCAGCTGCCACTGCTTACGGCAGGAAGCACTGATATGCTGGGAACATTGTTAAGTACATTTTCCTCTTTATGGACAGTATGTGAGCCAGACTGGAATGCCTCAAAAGCCCCTCGAGTGAGTGACTAAGCCTCCCACCTCCAAACCAGGTCAGGAGGTGTTCTGTGTCATACTTTTAGTACAGACTGTAACTGATGATTGCTTTAGGTACTAGTGAAGGGGAGTAAAACATATACACCAGGTTTCCAGGTAGGAGTGAATGGACAGATACTGTTTCCATTAAGGAAAATTAGGGAATAATGAAGCATGAATATGAAGATAACATAATGCATGTGGTTTTTGTTATGTTGAGTTTGAGGCGTCTTACAGACATCCTTATTTCGATAAATATCAAGTAAGCAGTTAGAACTCTGGACTAGAGAAGAAGAGAATCATGTGGGCTGAAACTATGAATCATCAGTACATAGGAGATGATGAAACTTTGAGAATAAACAAAGAATTCATGCATTTACTCAATTCACTCATTCAATAAATATTTATATAATATATACGAGCCTACACTGGCAGTTAGGGGGGTATAAGAGGGAAGAAGACAGCCATGATGCCCACTCCCACAGAACTCACATTATATCATGGGGAGACAGAAAACGGCCAAACACCCATAGAGCTAATTAATCATGTGCTACAAAGACATAAAAGGTACTAAAAGAGTATAGCACAGGAACATGGCCTGACCTGGCATGGGGGTGGGAGGCTCAGTCACTTACTTGAGGCACTTTTGAGGCATTCCAAACATAGTCCATGCAAAAGGCTCTGAGAGTAGAATAAACAGATGGAAGAACAAACATAGCATAAAATACTGAATAAATGTAAGGTTTAAGTGGCTATAGTATAGAGAAAGCAGAACATGGTGGAAGAAGCTGAGGTAAACAGCAAGTAGAACGAATGAAGTCTACAGGCTATGCTAAGGATTTAGTCTCTACAATGTATGAGATTTGAAATGGGAAAGTGATACAATCATATTTAAGAGGGCCCTGGACCAAAGCCAGATGAGAGGCAAGCAACAAAGATCAAAAATGGTCAGAGAGGTAGAGGAGCCACTAGCAGAAAACGTTACAAAAGCCAGAAGAGGAGAGAATTTGAAGAGTTCCCTACAAGGCCCAACATAACAAAGAAGTCGAGTAAGAAGAATGAAGAACCAAATACATCTAATGAGTGATTTCCAGACACTCTCTATTGTCACCACTATCTCAGGTGCTGTGATTCCCATTTTACACATGTACTAAACAAGGTCTAGAATTTATAGCTAGAAAATGGCAGAGCCAGAATCTGAAGTCAAATCTTCCCTACTCCCAACCTCATGCTGATAATTAGAAGAGTACTGCCAACATAGTAAGTTTCAGGGCAATGCAGATGCGTAATCATTCTAGACCAGTGCTATCTAACAGACATTCATGCAATGCTGGAAATCTTCTATATCTGCGCTAATGCAGTAACTACTAGCCATAAGCAGCTACTGAGCACTTGAAACGCAGATATCGTGAAGAACTGAATTCACAATTTTATTTCATTTAAATTAAAGTTTAAATAGCCACATGTAGCTAGCAGCTACTGAACTGGACATCACAGATCTAGACTGTAGAAGACTGAAAAACAAGAAAATAAGCAAATACAGATGAGTCAAAAGTATGACAGTAAAGAAAGAATGACAGCTAGATAGGAAGGCAGAGCTGAAGTATACCTGTTCATTCATAAATTCACTATTTGAGAAAGATTACTATGAGCTAGTTTATAATTCATGAAATTCTATTTATTAGGAAAACAGTTGCAACGTGAGCACACATAAAATCACAGATTTCCCTTATTTACCTATTAGCACTTGTTTTTCCTGACATTCTAATTTTTATTAAAGATTACCTTATAAGCAAATAATTAAAGACTGCCTTACAATCTGGCATGCAATAAGCTGGATGCCAGCTTACTGCATGCCTATAATAGGAGGTTGCTTGTGGCACTGCACTCAGGAGCATATGAAAGAAAACCATCCCTGAAACTAGATAAAGTATAAATAAATAAAAGTGCTAACAGACAGCTCTAACAATGCCAATGGTAAAGGTTTGACTCTTTTTGTAGGTGGCTGTGCTTCACACTCTCATCCCTAGGTTTTAAACTGCATACCTAATTTTTTTTTTAAATTAATGAATGTATGTATGTATGTATGTATGTATATATGTTTGGCTGCACTGGGCCTTCGCTGTTGCATGCGGGCTTTCGCTAGCTACGGCGAGTGGGGGCTACTCTTCGTTGCGGTGCGTGGGCTCTAGGTGCACGGGCTTCAGTAGTTGTGGCATGCAGCTTCAGTAGTTGTGGCTCGTGGGCTCTAGAGCACAGGCTCAGTAGTTGTGGCGCATGGGCTTAGTTGTTCCGCGGCATGTGGGATCTTCCCAGACCAGGGCTTGAACCTGCGTCCCCTGCATTGGCAGGCGGATTCTTAACCGCTGCATCACCAGGGAAGTCCTGCATACCTAATTCTAACATACAAGTAAAAATGAATTCTCTGTATTGTTCACAAAAGTCAAGAGAGACCTGGCTAGAGCACAGATGAATTTAATAATGCTCCTAGAACACAAGTCAAAGTGCTATCTCATTTACAGAAATGTTTTCTGGGATAGCAATGGGGCTACCACGTGGCCCTCCTGATGATACTGGTAAGAAAGGGCTTTAACTAACAAAACAAAACTCTGAGAAAGTAACCTGTAAGAACCTATGACTTGCTGAATTACCTGTGCTAAACTTTAAAGGATTTCCTATCGAAATCTTCAAATGTTTTAAATATTTTTATAGTACAAGACTATAAAAACCAAAGACAAACCCAGAAACATTAATTATTCACATTTCATTTCAAAATTTCATTCCTGCACCAGATCTATACATTAGCTATAATTACTGTCAACCCATGACCACAAAGTGGATATGGGAGTCCAAGGAAAAATCAGGAAAGGGAGAAAGTGAATATGGACTGTTGAATAAAAAGTTTATTTGGAAGGGCAAAAGTTGAGGAAGAAATTTTAATCTGGCAAGCTTGAAATAAAATAGATGCTTTCTCCACTACACTTCAGAGATCATTTTCTCTTTTTAATTTAAAAAATTGTTATCCATGTTGTTAATAAGGTGCTAAGTGGAAAAGTAAGTACAAAAAATGTTCTAGTAAAATAGTATTTTCCCTAGAGTAATTTCATAAGAATATTGACATAGTTCAGACCCTAGCTGAAGTATCAACCTCAACCATTATGAAATTGCTAACTAATTTAAAACATTATGCTGAGTTGTTTTTGACTCAATGCTTACCTTGGAATAAAACTGCCTGTAATTTGTAAACTAGAGCATGACATCATTAAAAATCTCTTTAAGTCTGACCTTTTTAATCTTACTTAATAAAAGCTAAATTATAAAAGATTAATAAATCCACACACTGGCATAGCTTAAAAAAAAAGGATGGTGGGAACACACCAAAAAAAACTTCTTGGAAGAATATACAAGAAACTTAACAATGATCAACACAAGGAGAATGGATGGCCAGGAAAGACTTTCCACTGTATACCTTTCAGTGTGGTATTATTTTTTAAGCAAATGTATTGTGTGCTTAGAACTTTAAAAAAGTTTTAAGAGTATTAACCTTCAACTAGATGTTCCCCTTACCATAAAACCTGAACTCAGAAAACAGTTCCTTTTAGAACTATGTAATTTGATCAGAAATTACTAACGCAAAGACTGACAAAGTATTAAACTATTTTCTTGTTAAAATTCCTGTTTCCTAGATTAATTTCCTAAGTCCTGGGTCCACCTACTATTTAATAAGGTCTACTTAATACCCTGTTAACTGCCTATCAAATCTTTCAAAATCTATACTGTAATCGTTTGTTTTCCATACTCCTCACCCTCAACCTCATCTCATTCACCTCAGCCTCATTCTCAACTTCAGCAGATGATCTTGCCTCAAACTATCCCCAGTTGCTGAGGTGATTTTAGGTCACCTAGTTTGAACTCCATTATTAAAACATACCTGTCGTCATGGCCTACTCTCCTCACCTTGTTTTTATCCCTCTTTTTTGATGTCCCTCCTTTCCTTTTACCCATCTTCTTTCTACCACTTCTAGTGCTCATTCCACTAATCATCCTCTTCCTCACAGATCCCTCTCCCTGCTTCTCTTCTAACTCTAAAGAATACTGACATTGGGACTTTCCTGGTGGCTCAGTGGTTAAGAATCCGCTTGCCAATGCAGGGGACACGGGTTCGAGCCCTGGTCCGGGAAGATCCCACATGCCACGGAGCAACAAAGCCCGTGTGCCACAACCACTGAGCCTGCGCTCTAGAGCCCGCAAGCCACAACTACTGAGCTTGCGTGCCACAGCTACTGAAGCCCATGTGCCTAGAGCCCGTGCTCTGCAACAAGAGAAGCCACCGCAATGAGAAGCCCGTGCACCGCAATGAAGAGTAGCCCCCACTCACCACAACTAGAGAAAGCCCGTACGCAGCAACGAAGACCCAACGCAGCCAAAAAATAAAAATAAAAATACTGACATCTCCTATCCTGCAAAGAATTACCTCAACTGTAAACCACTAGAGTTAACTTTTCTTTGTCCATTTTTCCATAAATGTCTCAAAACTGACGCTCACTGCCTCCACTGTCTCATCTAGCACTTACTCCTTTATTCTACTTATTTGTCCACATGTTCCTTCTTCAAACGCTACTTATCTATCATATATCAAGTATTTGGAATATAACAATGAAAAGACAAAGACAAGGCCTCTGCATTCTCAGTTTACATTTCTTTGCGATTTTATTTTCATTACCTAGGGCTTAATTGAAGTTGCTGTCTCAAAGATTATAACCTCTATAATAGTTTTCATTTTTATCTCCTCTCCCATGTTAATGGATGAGAAAAATCTCTCTTGTCTAAGGAGACTCATATACCCTCCTACCCCCCTGGGGCCCTCAAACTATTAAGAATTCCATCTTTTCTCTTTGAGTCTTCAACTGCTCCCTCCTTCCTGGCTTGTTCCCTTAACCCCCAAAATAAATTCTTCCTTAAACCTAAATTTCATCATCTCTCCTTAAGTCAAAGCATTAAAGAACAGTCTATACTCAATCTCTGGCCACCCATTTATTACTCAACTCACAGCATCCTTGCTTTCCTTGCTACCAGTACAAAATGGTGTTTTTCTGTACCAGAAAGTCACCAGAACTCTTCTGATCCCTCCAAAAGACACTTTAAAAAAAAAAAAAAAAAAAGGGAACCCTAGTACACTGTTAGTGGGAATGTAAATTGGTACAGTCACTATTTATTTATTTGGTGGCATTGGGTCTTTGTTGCTGCACGTGGGCTTTCTCTAGTTGCAGAGAGCGGGGGCTACTCTTTGTTGCGGTGCGTGGGCTTCTCGTTGCCGTGTCTTCTCTTGTTGCAGAGCACGGGCTCTAGATGCGCGGGCTCTGTAGTTGTGGCACACGGGCTTAGTTGCTCTGCAGCATGTGGGATCTTCCTGGACCAGGGCTCGAATCCATGTCCCCTGCATTGGCAGGCGGATTCTTAACCACTGCGCCACCAGGGAAGTCCCCAAAAGACACTTTTAAGTTCTTCTCTTTCCTGATCTCTGCAAAATCTAGACACTGCTGACTCCTTCAAATATGACATCACTCTGCTAATTTTCCAACTACCTATTTATTCTCAGACAACACTGACAGGTTCCTCATCTCCTACCTGCCTCTTAAATGTAGTGTTCTTTAGGGTTTGTCCTCTTCTCTTATCGTTTTATATTCTTTCTCTATGGGATTTCATTCAGCTTCATGGCTTCAATTACTACCTAGAACAAATACACACAACACTCAAATCTTTAACATAAGCCCAGATTTCTCTTCCAGATCCAGATATAGCCAATTACCTGTTGGTCATATCCACCTCGGTGACCCATGACTACTTTATTTATTTATTTTATATAAATTTTTCTATTTTTATTTTCGGCTGCGTTGGGTCTCCACTGGTGCACGTGGGCTTTCTCCAGCTGTGGCGAGCGGGGGCCACTCCTCGCCGCGGTGCACGGGCCTCCCACCGCCGCGGCCTCTCCTGCTGCGGAGCACGGGCTCCAGGCGCGCGGGCCTCAGCAGTCATGCCGCACGGGCCTAGCCGCTCCACCGCACGTGGGGCCCTTCCGGACCAGGGCCCGAACCCTTGTCCCCCGCATTAGCAGGTGGACTCCCAATCACGGCGCAACCAGGGAAGTCCCCCCGTGACTACTTTAAATTCACTATGTCCAAGGTAGAAATCATCCCCACTCCTCCAAATCTACTTCTCCTGTCTCTCCTAGACAGAGAATGTGCATTTCTAACAAGGCTCCAGATGCTGCTGATGCTGCTAGCTCAGGATCCATATTCTGAGAATCACTGCTCAGATATATGCTGCCTCTTCCTACCTCCAGGCTGTCAGGTTCCTTCTGCTATCTCCTAGACCACGGTATCTATGCAGCAGGCACTGTTAATATTTCACAACACTCTACCTTATTGAACTTAGACTCTTGCAACAAAGCATTCTGAGCATTAATTACCAAATGACGAGAGGAGACTAGAGATGAAACAACAGTCAACCCAGAAAGCTGGATGTTTCTTGAGGGCGGAATAGCATTCTAGTGTATCCCTCGAATCAAATCTTACCCAAGTACATAGGCTCTTGATAAATATTTGCTGAGTGGATGGCAGTATTATCTATCCAGTCACCCAAGCCAGAAGCCACAGCAAGATTCACCCCTTCCTTCCCCATAATCCAAGTCACCAAGTCCTATCTTATGCCTCCTAAATGTGTCTCACACCTGGTCCCTCCTCTCCATCTGCACTGTTATTACATTCTTTCAGGTCCTTAATATCTCACTTTACAGTAATAATTTTTTAATTGGTCCCCATGTCTACATTCAGCTATCCTATTTTATCCACATGACCATAAGATTGAACCCTCTAAAACAGTAAATGAGACGATGTCATTCTCCTGCTTGAAAACAATAACTTCCCACAGGCTTTAAGGAAAAAAATATTAATTCCCTCATGTGATATGCAAACCCTTCTAGGATCCTGCATCAATCTACCTGACCACTCTGCCTCTCCATTCCACCCTACCCCCTACCCTCCAGCCATGCTGAACTGGCTTATGTATTCATGCCTCAGTGGCTTTAAACATAAAGCTTTCTACCTAGAGTGTCTTTCCCACTGGCTCAACATTCATCCTTTTAAGCCTCAGCTCAGGCACCATCTCTTCCACGAAGCTTTCTTTGAGTGACATTCATTCATCTCTCCATCCAATCCCCACCTCAGTTTGGATTACACCTCTCCCCTGCCATGTGCTCTTACAGCACCCCATGTTTAGTTTGTTAACAGCACATATCACACTGCATAATAATTGTCTTGTTCACCTAGTTGATTAAGTTCCTTGGAAACTATAATTATGTCTTCGGTTTGTATAGTCAATGCTAGGTATATTAACAGACACTCAACTAAAATTTAAATAAATGCATTCCATGCTATTCTCTAAACAGTGGCTCTCAAAATTTAGCATAGATCAGAACTACCCAGAGGTATATAAATCTAGACTGCTTGGCCCCAGCCCCGGAGTTATAGATTCAGCTGGTTCAGGGTGGGACGTAACAGGTTCCCAGATGATGCTGATGCTGTCCAGGAATCACATTTTGAGTGTCAGTGCTCCAAATCTATGTTTTCTCTTCCTAGCTCCAGGATTTAGAGTCTTTTCCTAGCTACCTCCAACTCTGCTTACTGCAATGCTAATCTTTTTAGACCCAGCTCAATTGTCACCTCCTTCATAAAACTTCCCCTAATCCCCAAAGAAACTGATTTTGCTCTTTCCTCAATTTCTGTCCAGCTTTGTGTATATTATTCATATGGTAACATGCTAACTTTCTTTCACACCTTTTGGCAGTTGTCTCATGTTCTCTACTTAAATGAAGGCAGGAAACCTGCCTTATTTTGATATCCTCCACAACCTGGCAGAGCAACCAGTGAAATGCAGACGAAACCTACAAGTATTTGTTCATCTGAAGGAATCCCTGCAGACTGCCCCAACTCTGGGCCCACGGTCTGTCTGACTCGCTTAATCCTCCTGGCCCAAGCTGACTTCTTACACTGCCTTGTACTTTTGCTTGCCTTACAAATGACAGATGCCTGATCCTCGCACACTTGTCTGTCCCTCTCTCATTGCTGACTGACCCTTAGTCAGCTTCTTTGCCTTGTACTCTAAACCCTTTTATTTTCTTAACCACTATGGGACATAGTAAATGGAGAAATTTTCTCTTTATGATTGACCTGAATTTTAATTCTGCTGGCCATAAGACAGGTTGCTTGCTTTTTTCTGAAGTAGCCTTTCTTGGTCAGAGAATTCAAACTAAAATATGCTGTGTACAACTCCAAGTGCAGTTATTGTAGACAGCAATAAATGTGTTTTAGGTTCTATTTACAGATGGTGGAAATAATTGTAATACAAAGTTTAAAAACACAAAAACATAAAAAAGGTCACTTATGATATGTAAGGTTGGCCTAAGAAACAAAACTTCAAAGAATAGCTAATTATTTATGCACTATGTTCATATATGCATCCAAAACAAAATTTGTATTACCTATTCCAACGAAAAAAAGATACCAAAACACCTGGTCATATTTCTGAGTTACACTAATGACATAGTAAAAACTACATCTGATACATAAAAAGTTAACTGTTTCTAAAAATGCCCCTACAAAATTTACTCCTTCAAAAATTACTGAGAGACTGTTTTCAATCACACCGATCTAAACATTCTACTTGATTATTTTATTCTTATTTTACCTCTGTGTGTAACACTTAAGTACTCTATCTGAAACTATACATACCTACCTAGAGAAAATATTGTGATGATATATTTATTTCAATAAATAAACATCCATTTATTTATTTAATCATAGACAACTGACCAGTAATGGTTCAAGAAAAATTCTTTGGAGCTCAGTACTCAATTTTTATATGCATATGCATAATTTTCAGCCCATCTGCTCAACAGTTTAATATGACCCAAATAGAGATGAAGGGATATAACAGGAAAACAAGAAGTAGGCTACTTTTAAGGTAGCAAGTAAAACTAATACCTGTCAAAAAAGATTCTTGATAGGCTCAATTCAATCTCTAAGCCTTTTTACTTTCCCCTTACTTGAATTAATCACTGATATTCATAAATTAAAATCTGTTGACAAAAATATACGTCCATAACACTCAGTAAAAGTTATAAAGATTTTCCAAAGGGAATGAAAGTTTTCAGAACTGTATGCCCAATTAACAAGATAAATGAACCAGATCACTCCAAAGTCCAATTTATTTGAATTAATCAATATTCCATATGGCAGAGTTGAGCTACAGTCCTGACACTTTCGAACCAGTGCTATATTCAGCAGACCAACATAATCCTAAAAGTTGAGGGGCCACTGTCACAACAAATTATGTCCTGAAATGTTATTGAGAGGACGGCAGGAGAAAAAGCCAAGAGTGAATCAGAAAATAAATACCAAAAAGGAAACTGTAAAGAAGAGAGAAATAATGACCTGGAAGAAAAAAATCTCATACGGTGATTTTAAAAAATTTTTGAAAAATAAGGAAACACTGAGTATCAGGAAGATAAATTTAAGACCTAAAAGAGAATTTTCAAAATTCAGCCTGTTGTTCAAGAAAAAAAAAAACTATTTGGAAAGCAGATCATTCTGCTATACACTGCATAAACAACAAGACTAGGTCACTGTTCCTCAAAACGTATCATTTATAAATAAAGGTAAAAACACTGGACAAAGATCTTCAAGATCTGGACCTTCAGGTAAAATACATGTATAGAGAAGTTGTATTAAAGCACTAAAGTTCAATTCATAACTCCAAAAGATTATGCAAAAAAAAAAAAAAAAAAAAGGCTGCACTATGAATGGCTCCGCTCTAACTTGTTTTCTGTAAGTCTCGAAAAGCATAAGTTTTGACTCGGAAGGCCAAAATCGTCTCTGAGCTGCCTCCGAAGTTGGCAGGGTAAAACTTTCTCTACATATCAAAACCACTAATCATTTATTAAGTCTGCTCCTAATCTGAATTTTAAGGACACTAATAGGTGCACTTAATCATTTGTCCTGTTTTAAATAAAAGCTGACTTACTTGACTAATGTCACTTTCTTCCCCCCCAATCACACAAATTGATCCCAAGTTGCAGTCCACAGAATTTCTCTCTTCACTCACCCACCGCTCTATTTTGAAATGCTTAATATCTACATACAAGGTGAAATAAATGCAATTACAAGGTGCAAGACATTACGCCAAGCAATCCATAGAAAAATCTTCGGACAACTGTTTAAAGACTTGTAGAAAAAGCCTAACGACCAAATCACCTGTTCGGATATCTGATATAGATGAAAAAGCACTGCAAACTTTTTCTACTATGCATGCAATTCTTGATTACAAAGAGGAAACTGCACCGGCTAGCCGGAGCGACAAAACCGGTAGGGTAACAGGCTAAAAGGGCGTCGTTGATTTCTTGGCTACCGTGACAGAGGCGGGAGACACACCCCTAGCGTCGGTCGGAAACACTACAGCAGTGAATTCTACCTAGGGATTAATGTGAGTCTAAGGAAAGACAAATTTAAATCGCCATGATTCAAAAACAATCAGCACAGGAGAGACTTACGAAGGTAACAAAGAAAACGAAAATCCCTTGGCAGTAAGTAAGCACTAAAAAACAAGTATCTCCGTTTATCACAAACCGAATTTAGACTTGTTTTCATGAATCTACACCTTAGACCTCTCCGGTTCGCCACTGCAGAGTAAAGCAGCAGCGAAAAACAACCAAAAAACAAAAAACCTCGTACGTTTGCAAACAGCAGTGAAATAAACACGAACCGGAGAGGGGGAAGTAAGGCAGAATTCCTTCCAAGGCTCGTTGCTTGAAAACAGAGTATGAGTGAGAGAAAGAGCAGCCCTGGAGAGAAAGTGGGTCTTATATAAAGGGCCATTTGCCACACATGATTTCCACAGGATTCCGGAATCTCCCCTAACTTGAGAGAGTGAGTCTGGGGGTGAGGGGGGGGCTCCACGTGGAAGAGGGTCCGGAGAAAGGGAAGGCAGGCCGATCTGAGGGCTGTCCGGAGCGGACGGCCCAGGCAGCGGGGTGTCGAGGCCGGGGTGGAATCCCGGGGGCGCCGGGGGGGGGGTGCGGAGGGGCGCCCCGCGGAGGCCCGGGGGCGGGCGGCGGGGCCCCCCCCGTGCTGTCAATAGGCCGCCCGCCGCCCCCGGGCCGATGGGGCTCTCTCGGGTCTCTCGAATTTTCCACCGGGGGAAGCCGCCCCGGGGCGTCCGGACTCGCCCCCGCCCCTGGAAGCGGCGGGCGGGGAGAGATGGTGCGTGGGGAAGCCAAAGGCTCACCATTTTGCTGGGCGGTCGGCGGCTCGCTCGCGCGGAGGAGTGTCGGCGCTCAGACTGGCTCCCGCAGGAAGCTGCTGCGGCGGCGGCCCAACTACGGTCGGCTGGGGCGGCTGCGGCCCTCGGGACGCCCGCGGGGGAGGGGGTGCGGGCTGGGGGAGGGGAGGCGGCGCCGCGGAGACCGCGCCGGCCGGGTGACTGGGCACACGCGGGATCGAGCAAGGAAAAGAGAAATTAAGGTCGAGATTCAGAGGAGAGCGCGGGAGGAGAGACGGCGAGAAGGGTGAGAGACAGAAACGGGGGGGAAAGGGGGCCAGGAGGCTCGGGGGCTGCAGCCTCGCGCTCGTGCTCGCGCCCGCGCAGGAGCCGTAACGGACTCACTGCAGTGGCTCGCGCTGACCCGCAACCTCAAGGAACGAAAAAGGGGGAGGGCGGGACAGGGAGGGGAAAGCGGAGCGCAGCGGCGCTCTGGGCGGAGGGCGGGGGCGCGCGCGGAGCCGGCAGCGGGGGCGGGGCTTCTGCGAGCGCCGCACATCCGGGAACCCGCGCGCCGGCTCCGCGGCGGCCTCCGTGGCGGCGCTCTGGCGAGCTCTGGTTGGGGAGCTCGGAGCGCGCCGACCACGTTCGCCCCTCCGCCGGTCGCCCCCTGCGTGCGGGGCGGGGGGAGCGCGGGGGCGGGGGCGCGGACGTTGGTGACGTCGTGTGGCGGAGCCCTTCCTGTCATGTGGCTGCAGGCGGGCGGGGTGGGAGGGTGAAGGGGAGAGAGGCAGGGCCGGGAGCAGAAGGAGGAAATACGAGGGTGCCCGGGGAGGGAGGAAATGCGAGGGGTGCGCGAGCACCGGGCGAAGGGAGCCCTGGACCCTGGAGTGGGAGCCTCGTTGGGGAGGAGGAGCAGATGAGCGGCCTTAAGGTGGGAACCACCCAGGTTCCTCACCAAAAAAAAAAAAAAAGAAAAAAAAGACAATCCCGGTCCTGGGGCTAGAGGGAATCAGTTTGCACTCGAAGACAGGTATCTTTGCACCAATGTGATGGCTTGGACCCCCTACAGAATGCATGTCGCATCTAGACAGTTGTCACCCCGGTGCAGCACCCGCAGGCCCACACTCCAATATGGGTTGGCAGTCAGGAGCCGGGTTGGAAAGACAGGAGAAGAGCCAGAGTTGGCCGCAGCTTGAGGCGCGGGGAGTCACAGGACAACCGAGTACAGGGGCTGCTTCCTACTGCCGCAAAGCCCTTGTCACCCAGCTCTGGATTTTCCTTAAACCCTCCAGGCAACCTTTTGACGCGGGGAGGCAGTGTTTGTTTTGGAAAAACGCTATAAAACACATTGACCACTTGTCCCTTTAGTCGTGTTGTATCCACTGTGGTGGCAATTAGCATTCCCGGAAAATTCAGACAGCGGTGGGAAATGGAGTACAGAAAAGCATAAGGAGGAAAGTTATGAAAAAGCTGCCAGGAGAGGTGTGATAAACATAATGAAGAAAACATTTTGCAACAGTTTTAACCACTTCTTTTCAAGTCTGGATAATCTCGTGCGTGTGTGTGTGTGTGTGTGCGTTTGTGTGAGTGAAATAGAGCAAGAGATGTTTACTGAGTGGTCAGAAACTCCTTATCGACAAATCCTTTTGAGTAGTTTTATAAAAAGCTATAGTGTTTTTAAAGGCAGTCTGTTAAAGCTCCTTACGTGAGAGTTTTATTCTTATGCGCTGTGATAAGCACTCATCTTTTGTAACAGAAGCTCAGTGATGTGCGCTGTCTCCCACCCCACCCCCCGTTTCTTTAAGAACTACTTTGTTTCCGTGTCAGAATAAATAAGGAAAAGTAACTTTGATGACAAGCTGTATCACACAGTGAATGTATCAAGGAAGGGCCAAGAAATGACCCTGTTTCTTCCACCGTTTAATCTAAGAGTCTTGACTTAGATATATTGCTATTTAGATTCTAAAACGTATTCCAAAACAGGGGGAAATCCCTAAGGCAAATTGTCATTTACGTTTTCTAGGTATATTATTTTTAATTAGTTTTTCATCATATAATTAAGACAGGCTCATTTTTTTAAAGTGCAATATTTTAAGCATTCCTCCCCCTCAGCTCCACATCTCAGAGATAATATAATCACTGTAACTGCGTTTGTGTGTCCCTCAGACATATTTAGTGAAAATCAAATTTATCATTTTGACTGAGGATTAAATACTAAGAAGGAATTTGAGCTATATGGGATGCAGTAGGTTTAGAGTAACCCATAATTTTGTCATGATTTGAGCCAATTCAGAGTATAATCATTTAACAGATATCTATTGTGAACCTAAATCAGGAATTCAGGAGCTCAGCACTGTGAAAGGTTGGTTAGCCCTCTGTGACTGATGAAAGCAAGAGACACAAGGCCAGTTCACTTGTTTCTTCCCATCCTGCAAAGGTACCAGAGTTCACCACTTACATTCTCCCAGCTTTGTGTATACTGCATAAAATACAGACACGTAGCAGGTAACATCTCTGACACTGAAACAAATTATTCGGAAACCATTAAGAGAGGTAAATCCAAAACGCACCTTTAATATCCTTGTTTTTCCCCTGAGGTCAAAAAAGAAAGTATGATAAATAATCACTCTCCTTTTTGTCATTTTCCACTAAGGCAACAGGTACCAAATAGCCCTGCCCAAAACGCACATGTTTTTAAATAATGAGAAAAGTGAAGAGGCAAAGGACATATCTAATAAGTGGATTGTTATTCCTAGAAAACTTAGCAACCAAAAGATGATTCTTGGGAAGCATTATGGAGGTGAGTTGGAAGGAGAGACACTTAAGATAGAGTTACCAGTTACAAGAATGGTAACAGCTAGGCATGCAGTAATGAGACGTACCAATGGTGGACAAAGGAAGGGGTCAGTAGGAAAGACATGGAGTAAAAATGGACTGACTATGCAACTTATCAGGTGTAGGGAACAAGAAGAGGGAGAAATATAAGATGACTAGTTTTAGTTTGGATGACAGGAAATAGTGTTACCATTGAGAAAAATAAAGAAATCAGGAGAAGTTTGATTGCTGAGTGAAAGAGATGAGATTGGATTTTAAAATGCTAAATCTGTGTTGCTGGTGAGATATCTTTGTGGAAGCACCCAAGTAGAAAGAAGCCGGAGGTGCAGGGTAGAAAGGGAGAGAGATGTGGGAATCAACTGAATAATAGAGATTGTAATTGAAATCTTCAAATGTCCCCTCACTTAGTGATAAGAAAAAGAAAGGACCCCAAGATCGTAATAAAGTTGCTAAGTAGAAAAAAATGTTTTTAAGTTTTAAGGAAGAGAGAGAGTAACGTTTACAGTCATATTTGACCACAGCAGCTTTAGGCTTCAGTATCTCCATGGTTATCTTTAAGAAATTAGATATGTCACAGGTAATTTTATCCAGATCATTGTGATATCCAGAAATCTGCCTAATAATAAAGGTCTGATTGCTGTTATTTACTTATATATCGTATATAAGAGTGGCAGAGGAGCTAAATTACCACTTCTGTAGTTATTTAAGATATTCCAGTGCAGTATTACCCTAAAATACCCACTTTCATTCATGATTATATTGACTAATGTTAACGAGAAACCACATTTAATTTTATATGCGTACATGGGAAGAAAATGCCAATTGAAAAAGAGACTCAATTAAAACAACTTATCAGTAATGTCTGTTCCATTTTAGTACACATCTGTTAACATACATTTAGAGGAAACGGCTACTTCTCCTCCTAGATAAAATATATATGTCCCAGCTCAAGAAGCCAAGATTTAAGAATATTTTGTACCTTTCTGCCACCTAGTTTCCCACACAGTTCTCTTTGCTGTGGGCACCAAGGTTGCATGGGGAAGAAATCACCTTCCTTCCCAGAATCCCTTTTTATACTGAGAAGAAAGCAGGGATGCCAGCTAGCCCCCTGCTCCAAGGTGTGGTTGAGCAAAGGTTCCTTGGCACCTGAGATGGCAGGGAAGTGGCTAGCTCCCCTCTTGCTAAGTAGCAGAGGTTTGAGCCAAGGATTCTGAGTTCCATCTGGGAAACTCATTTCTCCATAGAACCATTTCACAGAGAGTTCTATAAACAATGGCCTTCTTAACAAAAGCCTACTTAAATTATAATGTAGCTGAAACTCTGTATTTGCTATTAAAAACACAATGATAGAAAACAGTGCTGTTAAAAATATATAGCTTTATGAATTAATGAGTTTAAGGGAAATGTATACCAAGTGCTGGATGGAATTTTTTTTTAATTTAAGCATAACTACTTTTTAAATTATGGAGCATATGCAACTTTTCTAATTCCCAGAAAGAGAATTAATAATATTGAATCTGTTCAAAATAAAATCTTCTCTATCATTTACTTTTCAGATGAAATCCAGATTAGAAATATTTCTTAATTAGGAAAAGTTTCCAAAAATTATGTGGTAAATTGGCTGTATAAGTTATTCCTGTATTATATACTGGACAAAAAAGGAAAGGGCGTGAAGGAGCGTCCAGAGATTTATTCCTGAACCTCTTAAATCCACATCTAATTCTATGTGCTGAACAAAAAATCCACAGTGTTTTTAAAGGCAATATGTTAACACCTTTTACATGATGCACTTTATTATATTTCTATACTGATTATTTTTCTATATGATAAGTACATTACAATTGAGTAATTATCTGCATAAAGATGACAGTTGAAACCATGAGAAAGAGGACAGAAATCAGAAAGCATAGAAGCAATAGGGCCAGACCAAGGGCAGAACCAAAGATAACATCTACATTTAAGTGGCTAAAAGAGAAAGAAGTGACAGAAAAGAAAATGGACTAGGCAGAAGGGCAGGAGACCCAGCAAGGATGCTCAGGAAGCCGAAGGAGAGGGGTTCAAGAGAAAGGGGTGGTCCAGCAGTGTGGTCAAAGAGGACCAAGACAGATGGAGTAGCGCAGGGAATTGGTTTACATTCATATATATCCACTGAGATGTCCTAGAGTGTGTCTTGAAATAGTTTTTCTGAATTAGAATTCTCTTATTTCTTTGCTCTCTTACACATAAAAATGAGGACCAAGAAAAAGCCATTTATTTGGACTCTGATAGTATTTCCATTTTACTAGTTTACGAAGAGTATTTACCTTATAGCATTTACCTAAACATAACAGAAAATATGATTTAAATGAAAAACAGATATAACACTAGAGAAAACCTGTTTGTCATACTTGTTAACTCTCATATATACTTGCACACTCACATTATCCCCACATGCTCCACACAAGACAATGTGTAGCACTAGAGTGAGACCCTACTTTAATCCCACCTCTGGCTCCAGTCCACTTCTGAATGAATTATGAATTTTCCATTTATGAATTTTGGATAGTTGTTTAAATCTAAGTCTGTGTGGTGTAGTGTGGTAGCCTCCAGCCACTTGTGGCTGTTTACATTTAAGTTAATTAAAATTGAATAAAATTAAAATTCAGTTCTTCTGTCTCATTAGCTACATTTCAAGTTCTTGATAGCTGTGTATCTAATGGGTATCATACTGGCCATCAAAAAAAGTCCTATCGAACAGCACTCATCAAAGTCCTTTACCTGAAAATATTCATCACCAACCAGTAAGTAATGTTTGTTTATTAGGAGGGTAAGCAAATTTCAAATACAAGTTAATTGAAACTAGCTTAGGTGCCCTTGGCATTTGAACAAACATGTAATACACACACACACACACACACACACACACACAAAACAGAAAAGTATATCTGAACAAATGAAAATGTACTAATCTCAGGAAAAAACTGCAATGTGGATATATTAGAAAGAGAGAGAGACTGAAAAATTAAAAATTTAAAGATTATTGTCAGTACTTTTACTGACAAAAAATGCATATATTCTATATTAAAATGTTTAACGTAGCTTTTTCAACATCTAACTGTATTGCGACAAACATAATAAATTTAAAGTTATAAAAATATTTTTAGCAACTGCATAGAATTAATAGTTAATTTACTTTGTTTTCATTAAAGACATTTTTAAAAATTTATTTATTTATTTATTTTTGGCTGAGTTGGGTCTGAGTTGCTGCGTGTGGGCTTTCTCTAGTTGTGGCAAGCGGGGGCTACTCTTCATTGCGGTGTGCGGGCTTCTCATTGCGGTGGCTTCTCTTGTTGCAGGGCATGGGCTCTAGGCACGCGGGCTTCAGTAGTTTTGGCTCATGGGCTCCGTAGTTGTGGCTCATCGGCTCAGTAGTTGTGGCTCACGGGCTCTAGAGTGCAGGCTCAGTTGTTGTGGCACATGAGCTTAGTTGCTCCGCGGCACGTGGGATCTTCCCGGACCAGGGCTCGAACCCGTGTCTCCTGCACTGGCAGGCGGATTCTTAACCACTGCGCCACCAGGGAAGCCCAAAAGAGTTTTATTTTCTACTGTAATCTGATCTCCATATTTTACCCACAGCATTAATACAGATTTCAGGTAGCAATCAGGACGCTATAGAGAAGTTTTAAAATGCAAAGCGAATGTATAAGGGATAAAGTATGAAACCTGTCATCTCACAGAGATTCCTAAGAGATCTTTAGTAAATAAGGGATCAGGGTTTCAGTTTTATATTCCATCTAAAAATAACATTCCTTAGTGCTGAATCAGGACTTTGAGCATACAGCATACTGAATCCTCTTCTTTCAATGACCAGGGTTTTTCTCAGGGAATTTTCAAGGTAGGCCTTGGCTTCCAAAGGAAAGGAAAGGAGTAAGCTGGCAAAACAAGATTGGTTTGGCATAGAATATCCATTCACTGACTTAACCCAGCTGATATATGAAAAGGTAGGCACACAAGGATCAGGCTAAGCCCTAGAAAAGGAAACAGTATTTTGCAGATTATAACCCACAGGTACTAGGGATTACTCATTTTAGATGGCAGATCTCAGAAGTGCCCCCAGACTTCTCCTGGGAGTGAGGAGGCAATGCAATGCCATTGCAGTGCCATTAAGGGAAAACCGTGCCCTTACGGTATGGTAAACCATACCTGGGGCATAGCTTAGGATGGCATTTCCTAGACGGATGTGTGGAGAGTGGGGAATTCTGAAGCTCAATACGAGGCATTAGTAACCTGTCCTTTACCTCCATCGTTTCCACTAGAGGGAACTACTCTGAACGGTCCACTTTTGAGCAAGCCTGGTTCTCGCTTTTGCGTGCCACTGGACCCTGGGTAATTGTTTAGTGACATAAGTGGAAGAGCTTAATTCGAAATGGCCCCTGGGGGAAAACCATTGGATCAGTAACATGGTTATTATGGAAAACGTTTTACATACAGAAAATTACAAAAAAGAAAAATCATCTGTAATCATGTTAGCAGGAGATATCATTATTTATATTTGGATGTGTATCCAATCTTTTTTCTATGTATATACACAGGAAAAAAACTATGTATGTATAATATATAAGTGTATATAATATATAAGTATATTATATATATGTTAAAAATTGGGACCTACTGTCTTATATTTTTCTACTTACTATTTTGGAAATGTTTCCCACACCTATACATATTCTTCAAGAATGTGATTTTTAATTTTTATATATTCATTAATGTTAATGTATGCCATAATTTATTTAATGACTCTAAAACTTGATTTTGGTTGTTTTCAGTTTTTCCTATTACAGACAACAGTATATTAAACATTTTTGTAAATCTTTGTGCACATCTCTGATTGTTTTTTTAGGATACGTTCATAGTAGTGGAATTATAGAACCAAAGGGTGTAAACATTTTAAAGGTTTTGTATAATATATATATAGAGAGAGAGACAGAGAGACAGAGTCTCAGATTACTCTCAAGAAAGTTTGTACCCATTGTAGACTCCCACCAGCAGTGCACATTTCCCAACAACTGTACAAACTATGTATTGAGATTTCTTTTAAATGTAGGTTTTTTAAAAACTGGCACCTCATCATAATTTGCATTTCTTAGTTTACTGGTAATATTGAACATTTTTCTTAAGTTTTGATCTTTTAACTCAACTGCTGAGAATATATTCCTGTGACATACCTGTTCATTGCTCACTTTTCTTGGGGAAATTTGTCATCTTTAGTGATTTATAAAAACTTTTTGTATATGAAGGATATGATCCCCTTATCATGTGTTAGGATGATTTCCCCCAAGCTTGTAGTTTGACTTTTGATTCTGTTTGTGGCATTTTTAAAGATGATTTTTCCATTCTGCATATGATGGGGAAATAACATGTGGATGACAATTAAAAAGTTCATACCTTTAATATATAAATATCCTTCTAGTTAAGTAAGAACTTTTTCCATATAATTAATCTATCTCTCCTATGCTGACCATTATAGAATATATATTCAATGGTTAAACTGGAAGGTAGACTATCTAGTAAATTACCAACCACTATTTACTTACAGAGTATGTGTTAATTAAGGCTGACTTGACAGTGGCTACTTACTCTGTTTTCTATTGAATAGTGAATCCAATTCATTCAAAACTTCATTTGACCTTAAAGAGAAGCAAAACTGATCTGTCAGTCATATTCTTCAATGAAGAGGAAAGTAACGTATGAAAATGTTGCATCAAAGCCAGGTAATGAACTATACATGCAACCGAAAATTAAATCTTCAGAGACTGAAAACAGCTGAAGATACCTTCTGAAATTGTCAATGACCTAGGGTCAACTGTGTGAATTATTTTGTCATAATTTTGTATCAGTTGCACACATAGCCTATACAATGTATATGGTTATAAAATGGTATGTGGGATACACATAACTTTATGTTTTTTCTCTATCAAGTACATGCACTACTCAAAAAATTACACAAAAATGTATATCATATTTTTCTTTCTCTCCATGGTATCCTAAGTAAGGTAAATTACAGAAAATTAAACCAGCCTATTATTTGTACATAAATGTAACTGCAACATAGTTCCTCTACATTTACATTTTATGAATACATGAAAACAATCTGCTTCAACAAAAGTAACATCATAACTAAACATAGTCATAAGCCCAAGATCCATTCTGGGTAGTTAATTCGCATTCTGTTTTTCTGCTGGAATGGGTTCTTCCTTGTGCAATATTTTAAATTAGAAATATCTTTTGGGGACTTCCCTAGTGGTCCAGTGGTTAAGAATCCTCCTTCCGATGCAGGGACATGGGTTCGATCCCTGGTCGGGGAACTAAGATCCCACATACCGTGGCGCAACTAATCTCTAAAGCCCATGCACCACAACTAGAGGGAAGCCCACGCGCCCCAATGAAAGATCCCACATGCCACAACTAAGACCCAATGCAGGCAAATAAATAAATACATTTTTTTAAAAAGAAATATCTTTTTTATAAAAAAAGAATTGACTAGTTATATCAATTTTCCTTGTAATGATTAATTTATCATAGAAATTCGCTTTTTCAGGACAAACTGGTTGGAACAAAAATTTGAATTTTTCACTAGCATATTCTCTATAATGCTGTTCTTCCAGAAAATGTAAGAGTAAACAAAAAGGCATATTTTTATTTATTTATTTATTTATTTTTGCGGTACGCGGGCCTCTCACTGCTGTGGCCTCTCCCGTCGCGGAGCACAGGTTCCGGACACGCAGGCTCAGCGGCCATGGCCCACGGACCCAGCCGCTCCGCGGCATGTGGGATCCTCCCGGACCAGGGCGCGAACCGGCGTCCCCTGCATCGGCAGGCGGACCCTCAACCACTGCGCCACCAGGGAAGCCCAAAAAGGCATATTTTAAAGAAATAAAAACATACAATGTAATGTTGTAAATTAAGAATATTCAGTAAATGAACCATGCCTGCATATTCAAGACTGTATCATAAAAATTGAGTATGCTTTTTAAAAAGTAATCTCCTCTTTTGAAAAGAAGTTATGAACATATATGAGATCCAAAAAATTTATAATACTATAAAATAGAACTTGTTCCGTAAAATTGGCAAATTAAACTAGTGTTAAAATTCTCAAGGTCCTAGCTTGAAATTGCAGTGTAGATATATTTTATGCATTTTGTCAGATTGGGGAAGTTGACTGTATTTCTAGGAAAGTGTTTGAATTAAAATGTTGTATATTTTTGAGTAAGGCTGAAATGTTTGGTAAATAAGTTTCGTCCGGTGAATTCTGTTTTCCGTGATTTTAAAGAGCATCTTCAGGTCGTCATAAAATCAGATAACATTCTCTTAACCACTCTGAGTGACAAATCAAAAAGAAGAGAGAGGTTAACATACAAGCAGATCACCTTTGCCCAGAAGCAATTGAGTTTCAGGGCCCGTTCCACCCTAGACACAAATTTTGTCAATGATGGTTGTGTTTAGTCTCAATTAGCTTTTTCCATTTTTTTTTTTCTTAAATAGCTGCTCATATTAGTTGCAAGACACTACTATAATCATTAATTACTTCTTCTCAGCGGACAAGACTCTCTCTTTCACTGTCAACACATTTACAATTAGCAGGATCTTTGTCCTCTCCCAGCGTCAGCATCAGTAGCCTTAGAAGCACAGTTTGCCAAGAAACAAAAGGACTCTGCAAAAGGCAGTGGGGAACAGTGAAGAGTAATAGAAGGAGGAAACAGTAGAGCCTCCGGTCCAGCATAACAACTGCATCCAGGTCCACCCAGAAATCCAGATTCTAACTGTGCTCTTCCTGTTCACCACCCCCTCCTTTCTCGCCCCTACGCCAATCTCAAGCTCTGAGCTTTGATATCCTCACCTTACACTCTCTTCCAACCCACAGTCAGTCCCTGGGTCTCCCTGTTTCCTTGTTTCCTTTTATGGGATTCTATAAAACACTAAAATTAGCCATTAGAATGTATCCACCCAAGAGCCAAAGGATGGTTTTATTTGCAGAAAGCAGGTTACAGAAATTTCTTTAAAATTGATTGCAATGTCTAAATGCTGGGGAAATACTTGGCTATGACTGAACAGAACCTGTCCGTCATGCAGTTGAATAAATTGCAAAGTAAGAGCACAACCCCCCATGATATATTTTAATCTGCTATTCACTACAAAACAATTTTGATGCTATAGAAGAAAGACTTTCTTCTAACAGAGAAGGCTGAAACCCTATGGTCCTTTTAAACTGTGACTATATCTCTCGTTTTTACCTTTTCTAAGTTATGCAGCAATACAGGAAACTCTTCTTAATGATATAGGATAAAGAAGGGTTTGATAAAATGAAAACTTTTTGCATAATAGTAGTCATTTTAAGTTAACTAAATATGTCAAGATCTGATTAGTAATGGATATTTTCAGTGTACAATAAAACCTCATTAATCGGGACACCAGAGATGTTGAAATTCATCATTTGCCTTTAGCAGATGCCTTGAGGAAAAGACTGGTCTTTGGAGGACGAAGACAAAGTGGTCCTGGTGCTCAAAGGGTGTGTGTTTACGAGTAAGGACTTAGAGGGTTGAGATCAGGAAAGGGGGCTCGGCAGACTCAAATCAACTAGTGGCTGAAGTGCGCATGTTCCTGTCATAGAATGAATAGGCGTTGGACAGGCAGGGTCTGCAGGATGTTTACACAGTGGTGGGTGGAAGAATTAGGCCCTGTAAAGACTGAGTTTAAGAACTGTGAACCCCAAAAGAGTGCTCCAGTACCAAGCGTTGGTGAAGCAAGGAGGGATCTGAGCTTGGCTGGTTAGCAGGGTATAGAGAATCATAGGTGTTACTGGAAGGGTATGGGAATGAGTATGAACAATTTGTAAAGATACAAACTTAAGCACTTTGAAACTCGTACCGTATTTTTAATCTTTTTAGTTGACTGAAAATAATTGTGTGGGTCTAAGAAGAGTGGAGATTAAGTTCTGGGCCTGGAAGTAGAACTCAGGTCTGTGTGACTCCAAAACTCAAGCTTTTCACCACTATGTTATACTGCTGTTTGGTGCATAACCATGGTGTATGCCTGTGTGAGTGTGTATGTGTGTGTGTGTGTGTGTGTGTATGTGTGTGTGTATGCACACATTCACCGTTTTTATGTGTTTGATTTTCCTTTTAAAATAAAATAATAACTAGGCTTCCCTAGTGGCACAGTGGTTAGGAATCCACCTGCCAATGCAGGGGACACGGGTTTGATCCCTGGTCCGGGAAGATTCCACATGCCACAGAGCAACTAAGCCCGTGCGCCACAACTACGGAGCCTGTGCTCTAGAGCTCGTGAGCCATAGCTACTGAGCCCACGATCCACAACTACTGAAGCCCGCACCCCTAGAGCCTGTGCTTCGCAACAAGAGAAGCCACCGCTATGAGAAGCTCGTGCACCGCAACGAAGAGTAGCCCCCGCTCACCGCAACTAAAGAAAGCCCACGCGCAGCAACAAAGACCCAACGCAGCCATAAATAGATAAATAAATAAATTTATCAAAAAAATAAAATAAAATAGGATCTAAATGCTGGAGAGGGTGTGGTGAAAAGGGAACCCTCCCACACTGTTGGTGTGAATGTAAATTGGTACAGCCACGATGGAGAACAGTACGGAGGTTCCTTAAAAAACTAAAAATAGAAATACCATATGATCCAGCAATCCCACTCCTGGGCATATATCCAAGAAAACCGTAATCTGAAAGGATACATGCACCGCAATGTTCATTGCAGGAGTGTTTACAATAGCCAAGACATGGAAGTAACCTAAATGTCCATTGACAAATGAATTGATAAAGAAGATGCAGTGTATGTATACACACACACACACACACACACACACACACAGACACACACACACACACACAATGGTCAGCCATAAAAAGAATGAAATAATGCCATTTGCAGCAACATGGATGGACCTAGGGATTATCATACTAAGTGAAGTTATTCAGACAGAGAAAAACATATCATATGATATCACTTATATGTGGAATCTAAAAAATGGTACAAATGAACTTATTTACAAAACAGAAATAGAGTCACAGATATAGAAAGCAAAGTTATGGTTACCAGGGGGAAAGGAGGGGAGGGATAAATTGGGAGATTGGGATTTATATCTACACACTACTTTATATAAAACAGATAACTAATAAGGACCTACTATATAACACAGGGAACTCTACTCAATACCTGTAATGACCTATATGGGAAAAGAATCTAAAAAGAGTGGATATATGTAGATGTATAAGTGAATCACTTTGCTGTACAGCAGAAACTAGCACAACATTGTAAATCAACTACACCCCAATAAAAAAGTTAAAAACTAATAATCAAATAAAATAAGGTCATTCTGTCTTGTAACTCTTTTGTTCATGTAACACACTAGGCTTTGGAGAGCTCTGGTAACAATGGTTCCAGGGCCCCAACCCTAAGCCTAAGAAGCATATTTAAACAAAGGTCAATTCCCTCCATAAAGAATCATCCCAGAAGGCCATACTAAAGCTACCAATGACGTGAGCCTTTAGTCTGTCAGATAGCAAGCCCAGAAGTTGAGATGAGGGAAAAGACAATGGTCCAACTTCTCTGACTTTGTAAAAACAGCCAAATCATGGATACATTTGGGAACATTCATGACCACAGACTCACCAACTTTTTCTCATTTGGAATTTTTTTCTTATTTGGAATGGGCTATTATGCAGAAATAGCAGAAATATAATCTTCTCCTCTGTCTTCTCAACTAGTGTTTCTACCTATTAGATAATCATATGTAAGAGTAAACTTTAAAAAACTCACAACTTTGTTTATACAGTAAATAAATGTGTTTCCAAGATACACAGGAAGCAGATATACGAAGAAAGTGAATTTTTAAACTATCTTTTTTTCATTTTAAACCCAGCTATGGTTTCCTTGCTTGAACATGTAGTCCTCCATAATACTGTTTTATTTTTATATTTCATGTTTGGAGTTTGTGATTATATAAAGTACATCAGAGAGTGTATTTTATTAATATGGAGGTTGGTGAATCAGATCCAGGTCCTTAAGTTTTGTCCAGAGTTTTGCTCTGCATTTGCTCGCTTTTTTCAGGGGAGCAAAATAGTCCTTCCCTCCAATTCCTCCACCAGGTGGATGGAGTAATCACAACAAATTTGGGGGTCCCTGTGTGTTAGTAGGGTATAAATATTGTTGAAATGAACCGGAATTTTAAAAATGGCTTTAGAAAAATAAAAATAGAAAACAT
This sequence comes from Phocoena phocoena, assembly GCF_963924675.1. Lineage (NCBI taxonomy): Eukaryota > Metazoa > Chordata > Mammalia > Artiodactyla > Phocoenidae > Phocoena > Phocoena phocoena. The sequence continues at coordinate 32,781,896 of NC_089232.1, read as the reverse complement.
GCCTCTCAAGATCACAATCCCTATCTGGGATGCATTTTCACATCTCTAACATGAAGGATTTAGAATAAATGAGGACTAAGCCTCATTCCTTCCAGCTCTAAAGGTCTATGCTTCCATTGTTTCTAACAGACCTTGTGAACCTGCCAGAACCAAACCCAGCAAACTCCAACTGCAGCCTCTGAGAGAACAAAGAGGCTCCTCTTTATTTCCTGGGCTCAGTAACTATTTCACTTCAGAATCTCATTTTAGTGGCTGCAAAACTGGGACCTGCCACTTTCATTTCAACCAGGATCACATGGATCAAAGTCAGAGAGAATCGGGCATTCTTATTCAGGATACACACCTGAAAATAAATTTAAAAACTAAAGCTAGGGAATACACTGATAGAAAAAAGTTCCCCTGATAAAATAATTTTTAAAAAAAATATTTATTTATTTGGCTGCACCAATTCTTAGCTGTGGCGTGTGGGATCTAGTTCCATGACTAGGGATCGAAGCTGGGCCCCCTGAAATGGCAGGCGGATTCTTAACCACTGCACCACCAGGGAAGTCCCCTGGAGCTTTTTTAAAGAAGGAAGTCTACTAGTAGATTAGACTCTAATGTTCCAAGAGAATCTTTGGCGTAGAAATAATTTAGAATGCCCGTACCACTAGAAGAGTAGGTGATAAATGGGAGAGAAAACAGTTTGAAAATCTTTATAAATAAAGGTCTCCTAAAAAAAGCACACACACAAAAGGAGAATTAGTTAAAATTTCATGTAATCACTTAAGGTATTTAAAGGCTCTGTTGTCTTCCTTCACTTAAGCCCGCATAAATTTCTAGATTTTTAAAAACTCAAAATACTTAATTTATTCTGTATTTATTTTATCTGTATTAAATTATTACACAATGAAAATGTTTCCTGAAGATTCCATCAGTGACACAGTGTGTGCATGGCACACATGCCATATTATAAATTGTTCTTAATCGATGCTATCAAAAATAAATCAAATCCACAACCTAAGAACCAATCTGGAATCTAACTTCTCTATGGTGGAATTAGGTGTGTTTTAATTCCAGGTAATTGATTAGGTCTAATTACCGAAATAGAAAACTTCTAATTTGCCAGCAGTCAGTGTTATAACTGGGGTACACCACTGGAAGGTAGCACTGGAATTAAAGCATAGACCTGAATGTTAATTCACCCACGTTCTGCCTACTAGCCCCAATTCTCCTCCTGAACTACACCCCCATGTACCTTTTGCATGCAGAGCTCTCTTTGAAGCTGTAAGAGCTTCATGCGTGGGAAATCAGGGGAATTAAAGCTGCCTTATACAAAAACATATGATTTGGAGTCCAGGGGATGCTGAAAATTACTACATATTAGTAGTCTCCTTCTGGGGAGCTCATCTGAGTATGAGACCCTCACATTTTGCATTCCTTGCACCTAGGGTGTTTAAATTGGTGGCCTCAATCCTGTAGCACCAGGGTTTGTTTTCACACTTACTTAGTTCCCCTGGATTTTTTTTTTTAACCTACTTTGACAAAAAAGAAAAGAAAAAAAAAAAGGAGCAAAATAGGAAAAGAAGGCAGGGGCGGGGGAAGAATAAATCATTACACAGCTCTCAACCTCCACAGGGAAACAGCAGTACAAACCCACAGATCCAGAATTGTCAAGCAATGGGGCTGTTTGTTTACAAGTCTTAGAATCAGTTATGTAACTAGATGAGTTAAGGAAATCAAGTGAGTGTTGGAAGGGGAGGGAAGGCCAATACTTTCTGGATTAGTCAAAAGACTTGTCTCTGAAATAGATTCATAAAGACTTTCTGTTTACTTATTTTTAGTTTCTTTATGAATTTCATTTTTGAGTTAATTGTACCAAAAATACAGTGTTTCTATGCAGATAATGACCCCTCATTCTTGATCATTGATTTTGGATACTTGAAAGCACTTTCCCACCACGGGATTTGTTAAAGTAATAGCAAGCATTTATAAGGGAAATTGAAATAGCTTTTATCCACTGACCCGGAATTCCTCTGTCTGATTTAGCAGGAGGACGTATTATATAACCAATGGATTAATTCTAATTCCTCTCCAACCCTCACCCCGTAACTTCTTTTTTAAATTGGTTATTTGTTTTATTTTTTAAATTCTGCGACCATATAATGTTTACAAAATGAAGACCTTTAAACCTATTTCTTTTTCTTTTATTTATTTATTTTTGGCTGCATTGGGTCTTCGTTGCTGCGCGCGGGCTTTCTCTCATTGCTGTGAGCGGGGGCTATTCTTTGTTGCGGTGCGCGGGCTTCTCCTTGCGGTGGTTTCTCTCTTGTTGCAGAGCACGGGCTTTAGGCGCGCGGGCTTCAGTAGTTGTGGTGCGTGCGCTCAGTAGTTGTGGCTCGCAGGCTCTAGAGCACAGGCTCAGTAATTGTGGCGTGCCGGCTTAGTTGCTCCGCGGCATGTGGGATCTTCCCAGACCAGGGCTCGAACCCGTGTCCCCAGAGTTGGCAGGCGGATTCTTAACCACTGAGCCACCAGGGAAGTCCCAAACTTATTTCTATATAAATAAATTTGGGAGGGAACTGAAACAGTGTAAAAATTTCAACTCTAAAGAGAAGTTAGAAAATCAAATGATTTAAATAAGTCATTATATTGGACTATAAATTTCATAAATAAGTTACTCTCAACAAAGCTCTTAAATAAAAAAGTTTTTATGATCTTTTAAATACCTGCATTTATATTTAATACTCTTTAAAAATATGATTTTTTTTTCCCTGAAATCTTACAGCCAGGATTTAGTGTTATAAGTATAACTAATCAACTTCTAATAGGTTAAATTCAAACTACTGAGGTTTCAGTCAGTAAGTTTATGGAACATTGGTATTTTTCTCATCCAGCTAACTTGTCCTTCAAATTGAGTTGGTTTAATGTTATATGTTACTCCCTGGGGAAAACCCTAAGGGAATTGTTGGAGAAGAATTATGTTTTTCACCAGGCAGACAAAAGATGAATTCAGGCCCTCAGAGGATCTCCTCGGGGTGTTTTCTGCTAATGGTGCCAGAGCCCCATGACCAGAAGGGAGCTGCACAGCTGAGACATGGTACCCAGAGGGCCGCTTAGATGTTGTACCTGCCATAATAGACACTGAGAATAGGGATTAAGTCCAAGCCAATCTTTCAAGGTAGTATATGGGGAATGGCTACATTGTTTTCATTTAATTTGAGTCTTGGCATAGGGCAGGATATTTGGTGGCCTATGTCCTTCTACCTAAGTTAAAGGTAGGGTTGAGTTGATTCATTGTCTAGAGAAAAGAGGAGTGCAACCAACTACAATAAAAGACCTCTGCTCATGGGTAATATTTCAATAAATATGTGTTCCCAGTCCAGGAGCATCACTGAGTCTCCATAATTGGGGGTCTGATATTTACCAGCCTACAACAGTGATGTGAGTTTGATAAAGGCTCTCCACCCATTTAATTGTGAGTGAATATTAAACAGGAATATGAGTCAAAATGAAAGGACAAAGATGAATATCTACTTAAGACTGACTTCTCTCAATTGCTATTCAGATTCTTAGGTACTTCTGCACTTTAAGGCCATATCATTCCAATAATAGGCAACGAAGATGATTTATTCCATTTATGTGGAGGTAAATTTTGTGCGTATTTATACATTGTATAGGTTGTTAATCACTGTTTAAAGTTAGTGATAGTGTGCCTACAACTGTTTAATTATCTTTATCTTGTCTTGCCTGCTGTCCAAAGACATAAGAAAATATATTATCATGTAAGTGATAATCACAATTATAATAATGCTTTACCAACAATGCCTTAATATAAATAATGAGCTTAACCTTTCAAAGCACTCTTAGGTATATGAGCTAATTTATACATCATTAGAGCTCATTATTCCTTATATACATTTTCCTGAGATGTGAAATGGCATCTTGTCTTCACAAGGTGAAGATGGGATGGATTTTAGACATTTCAAAAATTAAGTATACTTTATTTCTATATGTGTATTATGCTTCAATACAAAGTTTAAAGACTGATAATATAACATGCATTTTGATTCGATAAAAGAAATTACTAAGACTGAGTGGGCTAAGTCAATTCTCAAGAAAGGATATAGGTAGCTTTTATTTTTCCTTCAATAAAAATTTATAAAAGTGTCTTTTTTATTTAAAAAATATTTTTTGGTGGTACGTGGGCCTCTCACTGTCGTGGCCTCTCCTGTTGCGGAGCACAGGCTCCAGACGCGCAGGCTCAGCGGCCATGGCTCACGGGCCCAGCCGCTCCGCAGCATGTGGAATCTTCCCGGACCGGGGCACGAACCCGTGTCCCCTGCATCGGCAGGTGGACTCTCAACCACTGCGCCACCAGGGAAGCCCCAAAGTGTCTTTTTTAAAGTGATAAACTGTCTATCCTTCAAAGTAAGTTTTACCACATGATTTGGAGGTGCTCTTGGGCTCTCTGGGGATGGGATTGAAGTTCTGTTAGAATATCTTAGTTTAATTTTTAAGCTCAGAGAGAAGATGGGGACAGAGAAGAAACGCATGTCTGTACAGAGCAGGGGAACTTTTGGTATAACTTCTTGGAAGTGGCTGTTTCAGGTGGTGAAAAGAGCATGGACTGTCAAGTTGTGCGGGTTTCAACCTCTGCTCTGTTATTTAGCTCACCGAGCCTCGGTTTCCTCATCTCTAATACAAGAATGTGGCTTTGCAGAGTAAGTGCTCAATACCATTACTGCAGGCAGGAGACATCAACCAAACGACCCCTTGCATGTCCTTTAAATGCTAGACTTAAATCACTGTAAAATAGACGAACCAATTCCCTTTCAATAGTAAGTAGTTGAAAACATCCTCAAAGATGGCAGAATAAGCTATTAAAATGGGTTTTATAAAGAAAAAAAAAAAACCTTCTTCCTTTGGCTTTTATCAGCTATAAATGAAAGCTACTCTATTCATAGTCTAAAGCTGAGGAAATAAGCTTTTGTAACATGCTAATATTTTCACCTCAGGAAAATAATTGTTCCTAGGAAAGACAAGTGTTCCTACGCTTCACCCTACTGTTTGAAGTATAAGGATTTGTTATATTTTTTGCCTGAATCGAAAAACCAAGGACGGTTTGAAAAACTTTAAGCAGTGATCAAGTGCCATATAATTCTGAGTTATGAATTACCTGAGGACATTGATGGAGCACGTTATAAATATTAATTAATTTTTACCAACACCCTGTGGTAACAGCTTTATTACCCCTCCTCCCCTTTTAACAGGCAGGGAAACAAAGATTCCATGAGGCCAAGCGACTTACCCTGGGGATATGTGGAAGAAGTTGCCCAGCCAGAAAAGGGAATCAGAGAAGGTTGGAATCAGAGCCCTGTGTGTTTCCAACTTAAGAAGAGACTCGTTCCTTATGTATAAAAACATTTCTGCTTCTCTTCAGATTGATATAGTTGAGGGAAAGTGGTTTATGTGTCCTCCTGAGACTCTCAAAAATGTTAGCTATTTGTTTCCAGGACCTGCAATCACAAATCATATGTTGGTAGGACTAACACTTCCAACTTTGAGATCTAAATTTACTTAGTAAATTTCAGATTGTTCCTATAAATGGATTAAAAATGGAATTTAATAAAAACAATAAAAATCAAAAGCAACAAAGAAAATAAAAGATTTTCTCCCTACGCAGATAAGTGATTTACATGTTTATTGTGGTTTTACTTTTCGATTTTTGTCTCAACATTGTAACTTGTAAGGTAACCCACAGATTATTTTACAATCTCCTCTTCTGAGTGTTTAAAGGGCACTCAGTAAAGACTTACTGGTTGAAACACAGATACCCCTCCCAGTTATAGATCGACCAGTGACTAGTATAGAAAGTTTTATAATTGATAACACAGTGTATACACAGCTACTTATTCAAATATTCAGTTAATAAAGCACATTTACTGGTTTAACCAAGTAAGTTGTGATTAGAAGAATGAGCCAGAATTAGCCATTATGACTTCAACTCAGTTAACTTTGATAAATAAACACCTCGTGTGATTTCTTCTTCAAAAGATAAAACTTTGACAACAGGAGTCTGATGTATGACTTTTAAAAAACAGAAAGAGATTGAATGTGTCAAGAGTCAGAAAAACATACATTGTCCAAATTTTGTTTTCCAAGAAATCACTGATCCTAGCCAAGAGTAGATAACAGAGGGTCCTTGATCATCAGTATTGGGTAGTATGAAAGATGGAAATCACCATCACTGGGTAGGTTTTTTTCCATAATAAACTGCAATATTGGTTTATGTAGCATCCATATAACTCTTTTCTGTTATACTTTTGGAGTTGCCGTGTTCAAAGTAACACCTGGAAATTGTTGACTATAATACAGAAAAATAGAATTGAATTCGGTCTTTTTTTTTTTTTTCTCCTCATTTATTGAATTTGGTCTTATGAGCTAGGATTCAGCGTCGAGGTACTGCAGCATACTTCTGAAAATAAGCCTTGCAAATGTTTTCCACTAGAATATTTATGGATATAGTAATTTAGGCAGTCATTCCCTAGAGTAGATTATGACATGCCAGTAGCTGAAAGATGAGAATAAAACCTAAAGTGTCCGGTTGCAACTAGAGAGAGCCATAAAAAACCCACATTAAAAATATTTTTTAAAAGCACCTTTTTTTTTTTTTTTAGATTGGTACTAAGTTTAAAAAGATCCACACATTTGGGAAATTGTCTTTATGACTTTTTCTCACAGACCGCTTCCCTTCCTGTTTGTGGATTAAAATAAATAACGCCTGAGATTTTAATTTTAGTTTCTCAAACAAGACAAAACCAGTTGAACTGCTTTATATTGTCTCCTGAGTCAGGAATTGAGGTCAACCGTCATGAAAAAATAACCACAATTTGACTTTTTGTGTTTTGTAGGTTAATACCAGCAAAGAAGGGGGTGAGTTGTTTATATCCTTAAAAATAATTTCAGAAGAAATGAAAGTCTTCAGCTCACTATTAATCATATTATTTCCCACTTTTTTTCCAGTGAAGAGTTTATAAATGCCAGTAAAGGCCTTCCTTTGTAGAAGTTACTGAGTTTAAATACATGTGAAATTGCTTCCATAGATAGCTTCATAGACAACGAGATCAAAGCTGTTAACATACATTTCAAGAGCCTTGGCCGATCGATGTTCTTACAACTGTCATATTTTAGAGACCTTTCTAAATCATGAGTTACATGAAATAGAGTAAAGAACCTAAGAAAAAATTAGGCAAGATTGTTTCATTGAGCTGTCCCTTTCCCCTCTGGGGCCTATTAACTACTACACAAACAAGGCTGCCTCTTATTTCGTCTTATTTGGCGTTGGTACACACCTCTAAGTGAGTGGAGCCAGTCCTCTAGAACTGGCTGTCTCCTCTTGAACAGTTTGTTATTCATATTTCAGTCGCTTTTCTTTTCATGCCTCTTTTTCACTTCATGACGTCAGAGTATCTGATACTGATCAAATCAATGGAGGTAGCCTAGGGTACAAGCATTTCAGAATAGGATGTTAATGCAGTACTGGGTATATCTCACTCACTGGCACAAGCTTTTTGATGTTGGAGCAGAAAAAAACTGTTCAGAAATGTCTCCTTGCCTCCCTCGCAGGGTTATAGTGGTTTACCAGGCCAAGAATTAAACAGAGAAGAAAGGAATCCATTTTTAAAGGCACATCCTTTAGATGACAGATGCAGAAGCCACATGTATTGGCATTTCATTACTTAGAATCTTATTCGAGTATCAACGTTTATCTGAACACAAAGGAGGACGGAGCCAGAGATTCAAACTGTGTTTAATTTGGCCTCACGTAATTCAGGCTTGGGAAAAACTTAGGGGTACGGAGTCTTCTGCCCATTCACGTGAAACACCCATTACCATTAATAGGGATAACCATATTTGTTGAAAAGAAAACCTGTCCTTTAGAACTAACTTAGACCTTAGGGACAGAAAGATGTCCCCAGCTAATAGCTGATGGGAATTGTACAGTCTCAAATTTGCTCCCTGCTGACCTGGCATCACTGAATTTGGAAAAGCAGAGCCAGGTTCACCCGGGGGTAGCAGAGAAGAAAACTGTTTTGAAACAAAAAAAAAAAAAAGAAAGAAAGAAAGGTGATTATACTTCAGGCTTTTAAATTAAGTCACAGAAGTCCCTGCCTAATTATATCATGAAAACAAGCTCCAGCTCCAAGTTCCTAGGAAAGAGAAGGTAGTGGTAGATTTATTCTTGTTTACTCCTTTCAACCAACCACACTTGAAAAGGTTTTCTTAAAATAATGAAATTGGACTCATCTCATTAGATGAAATATTTCAATTTGGAAACCAAATGACATTTCCTTTTCAAGGATTCATGGTAAGGGAAAACAGATGGGAAAAATAATCTTGAGCCACAGAAAATCACAAACCTTGGGTTATATCCTATCACTAACCTTCTTGACCCCAGATGTGATCAAGAGGCCAGCCAGTCACTGAGGCAATACAGTATTAAAAAACTGTTGTGGGTGGAGCATATTGGGAGGTGCTGAGGGGAGACAAGAAGTAACGGAAAAGCATAGTTCTTACCTTTAAAAAGTGTATGACGGGGCTTCCCTGGTGGCACAGTGGTTGAGAGTCTGCCTGCCGATGCAGGGGACACGGGTTCGTGCCCCGGTCCGGGAAGATCCCACATGCCGCGGAGTGGCTGGGCCCGTGAGCCATGGCCGCTGAGCCTGCTCATTCGGAGCCTGTGCTCCGCAACGGGAGAGGCCACAACAGTGAGAGGCCCGTGTACCGCAAAAAAAAAAAAAAAAAAAAAAAAAGTGTATGATGAAGTCTAAATATTAGTACAAAGCATGTGGATGTTTGCATTCACTTTCTCGCCTTGATATTTTCTCTCCCCTTGGAGAGGATAATAAACTACAGGGTCGGGAGGAGGAAGACTTGGGCTTCTCAGTAGTCTCTCAAATGGGGTGTAAACAGATCTCTGAACAATCAGAGCCCTTCACTAGCTTCAGAACAGGATAAGGATTAAGAAGACAAGCTTTGAAAATAGATAAACCTGAGCCTGTCACTTGAAAGTTTCCAAGTCTCTGTTCCCATATCTGTAAAATGGAGCAATAATGCTCAACCACAGGGTGGTTGAGGAAATCAAGTAAGATGAAATGTATGAAATACTTAGCACAGGGTTTGGCAAATAGCAAGAACTCGAATGAACAGTAGTCTTTACTATTATTAATGATGGATAGTGGCTAATATTCATTTAATATCTAGTGTCCTTTTGCATGGAATGTTCCTGACTCTCCCCTCTGGTGTTTATCTGTGGCTCAACTGGCCACACAGGGAGTGTCAAGTACAGCTCTGTAACCTTGGTGCCCTTCTTGGGTTTTATCCAGAGACTAACTCAGCACAATGCCCCTGTGGGAAGGATGGGGTGGAAATTGGGGATAAAAAGGTGAAAAATCATGCCAGGTGCAGTGGGGATTACGATGAGAAGCATGCCTTAGCCAAGCGAGAGCCACTGCAGACACCTCTTGGCATTCCACCCATGGGGACTGAGTAGCTTCTGTGTGCCAGGCTGGCCACATTGGTGTCCTGAAGAGAGCACGTATTTTCACTGCTTCCTGCTAGGCTATGCTATCTTGGGGATTGGGAATCTTAGGCACGTGATTTTGGAATGAAATATTGCTTTAGAAGAAAGAACAAAACATTAGCTAGTTTAGACCAGTCCAGGATAGGAGAGGAGATAAGCCCTGCTGAAGAGCCCTGTTGAAATCACAAATGCTGCATTATCGTGGGATGGAGAAAGAAGATAAGTGTAATATTTCTGTCTTCTGCCCACATCAACTGAGGTGATGGAAGATGTGACTGCCCAAGAGAATTAAGGGTAAGTGGATGGAAAGAAAGGCCTAGTCCTGGAATTAGGGAACCTCGGGTGATGAGGTTGCATCACAGAGAAGAGTTCTATTATTTTTATGCATCTGATTAAGATTTGACTTGGGAATATCATTGTAAGATGGAGCTCTTGAGATGATTGAATATATGTGAACCAAACTGTACAACTTAGATTGATACGGAAAGAACTTTTTTTTACTTGAAAATATTTTTATACCAATTAAATAGAAAATTCTCTTCTCACATCTAAAGAGGAATAAGAGGGAAGTCTGGGGCTTGGAGCCCTGAGCTCTAACAGTTGGTGCATTAATTCGTTTCACTCTTTGAAGTTAGGAAGTTAGACCCACATTCAGGTGTTATGGAGGAGCCCAAGAAGCTTCAAGGTCGTCCAGTCTGTCCTGCCGCCGGTACCACCTAGTGGCAGCCAAGAATATGTGTAAGTATCTTTTTAAAAATTGCTGTAAAAACTTACAAAAAGCATACATCAGTAGAACTCATCGTTAAGACCAGTTTAAAAATGCACGAGAATTCAGAGTAAATTGTCAAAGGTCCTTCTGTTCCCTCTCCCAACCCCACTGCTCTTCCTTATTATTCTTATTAATAGTAACCTGCCTTTGCTATGTATTTCCTCAAATCCCGACCTCTCTCTCTCTCTCTCTCTTTCTCCTTCTCTCTGTCTCTTTCCCAATCTGTCTGTCTCCCTGCACTTAGTTTTTAAAAACAGAAATGGAGGGGCTTCCCTGGTGGCGCAGTGGTTGGGAGTCCGCTTGCCGATGCAGGGGACACGGGTTCGTGCCCCTGTCCGGGAAGATCCCACATGCCGCGGAGCGGCTGGGCCCGTGAGCCATGGCTGCTGAGCCTGCGCGTCCGGAGCCTGTGCTCCGCAGTAGGAGAGGCCACAGCGGTGAGGGGCCCGCGTACCGCAAAAAAAAAAAAAGAAATGGAATCAAACTAAATATTATGGGGTGATTTTTTTCCACTTCCCAGATATCTTTTTTAATTGAAGTCTAGTTGATTTACAATGTTGTGTTAATTTCTGCTGTACAGCAAAGTGACTCCGTTATTCATATATATATATGTACATTCTTCTTCATATTCTTTTCCATTATGGCTTATCTCAGGATATTGACTATAGTTCCCTGTGCTATACAGTGGGACCTTGTTGTCTGACTTACCAGATATCTTTAAACCTATTCCCTAGCACAGCAGAAACTATCACCAAAGGGCCCAGACATGACAATATGCTCACAAGCTCCAATGTCAGGTTGGCTTTCAAATTCTGAGCTGGAGGGGGTATGTGAGCATTGAAAGTACCTTCCCTTGGATGAGCTTCTTGACTCAGAATGGCCATTATCACGTCCCCTGCTGGATGTGTACCAGCCTTGTTCCCTGTCCTGAGCTCCAGCCCCTCTACCTCTCCATCCTGTGGCCTGAGCTCTCTCCGTATTCTCCTCAGAGACCTCTCTGCCCCCACGTGTGCAGTTGTCTGGGTTTGGCCTCCTCACCCCTCACCGTGGCAGATGCTTCTCTTCTCCTCTCCCTGCTCTGAACAGGGAGATCACACTATACCACACACAGCATCTGGTCACTTTGTGCTTCAAATACTCTTCCAGCTTCCATTTTCTATAGGTCAAAGCCAAAGCTGCTCAGCCTCTGTGCAAAGCTCCCCATGGTCAAGGCTCTGCCTCTTTCCTCCTCCACCATCCCCTGTGCTCCAGAATCCCCTGCATCGGCAGGCGGACTCTCAACCACTGCGCCACCAGGGAAGCCCCCATATACATTCTTTTTTTAAATATTCTTTTCCTTTGTGGTTTATCATAGGATATGAATATAGTTCTCTGTGCTAGGACCTTGCTGTTTATCCATTGCATACATAATATCTTACATCTGCTAACCCCAATCTCCTACTCTATCCCTCCCTCAACCCCCTCCCCCTTGGTAACCACCGTGCAGATGCTTTGGAGTTACTCTCAGAGAGTCCACCTAATTTGTCAGGTGTGAAAATGTAGAGCTCAGGAATCTACATTTTAACAAGCATCTGAGATCACTCCGATGGCCTGTGAGAGGCCCTTGCAGATTATTAATGCAAAGCAAATAATCTGAAAAAAAAAAAAAAAGAAAAAGAAAAAGCAAAGAACGTTTGTTCCTGGAGATGGCAGACACTGGAGAATGTGCTTATGCCCATAAGGGAGGCCTTGATGTAGTGGTTGTTGGCGCTCCTGAGAATAAATGAATACTAGCCTAAGCTGAAGAAGACCACGGTGCAGTGAACTCCGTGAAGACTCTCACGAAGCACCAGGTTCTATGTATACAGGGGCTGGACTCTTTCTTTTTCAGATCAATTGTCGTCAACTCCCATCTGTTTGTTTTGTTCCAAGAGTCACTATTTAGCCAGGCCCAAGCTGTTTTCATTAATATATTGCATTTCTGACAAGCCTCTCCCTGGATGTTCTCCAAGCACTTTAGCAGCTTTCAGCCTGTCTTCTCTCATTCCCTGAGGGAGGAACAAGTACAAGTTCACGCCAACGCATTCGAGAGGCATTGCTCAGAGCAGCTCCTGGGGCACCAGATGCAGGAGGGAGAGAAAGAGTGGGATAGCTCCCAGCCCCCTCTCCTCTGTTCCATCTCCTTTCCCCACCCACCCTGCCAAATGCTCCCTGGTGTCTTCAGCAGGTGGCTCCCACCCCTGCCTTCAAGTCTGCTCAGGCAATTTCCCTCCTGAGATAAATGAGCTCCGAAAAGATTCACGGGCTCTAGACAGTGCGGGACTGCCAAGGACCACATGTATTTGGCCAAAGTGAAGGCTCGAAACCACTAAGCAAAGGTCTCTTGCAGAGACAGAGGTGGACACGGCTTAGGCTCCTGTGCAGAGGTGGGACTTTCAGGCAGCCAATGTCCACCAGGGGCAGAGCTCCAGTTCTCTGGGGTTCAGGCGTTCCAGACTCGGCCACGTGGATCTGCCTAGACTTGCCCTGACTTCTCATTCCTGTGACTTTCCTTCTGGTAAACGCCTCTCAGCTCTCACACTCTGATTTCCTCAGATCCACTGAAGTTAACCCAGTTGAATTAACCCAGTTTCTGATTTAGGTTCTTCTCTGACCCACATTTGCTAGGTCCTGCCTTCTCAGGTGTGGCCTCCTTGGCCTGCCTGGTTTTCAGCCTCATGACTCCAGCCTTGATGAAGACACACAGAGGATCAGCAGACCGTCTGTGGAAAACACTGAACTCTTCTCTGATGGTTTATGAGGAACATTTGACTTGTCAGTTTTCCGGAAGGATTTATATAAATGAAGGAAAGAGGAGAGGACTGCACTGGCACCTACCCCTTGGAAGTCTGTTCAGTGGTCTGCCCTCTGGAATTTTATTCCCTGATGCTTTGTGGAGATGGTTTGACCCCGACAGCTTGATTTCTAGTCTCGGGGGCCCTTCTGCATCAGTGTCTTCAGGTTTTGAAAAAGTAAACATACGGTAAAATTACCTCTGTGTGTGTATGTGTGTGTTGCGTCCATTTCTATGAGTTTTAACACCTTTATAGATTCATGCAAATACCACCACTACCAGGATACAGAACAATTCCATCCCCTAGGAAACTCCCTCATGCTATCCCTTTGAGTATCCAAGTTTTATTTTAAGGCCTTAAATCTCATAAAGATCACTAGGGAAAGGTTAAGCTCCATAGCAAAGTTAAAGAAGATAACCTGTGTTCAATATTTGAAGGGAATGGTCATTCAGGATTGAGTTACTTCTATAGGATGAGGACAGATTCTCACAATCCCAAGTTCTAAATGGGTTCTTAGGTTGTCTTCCCAAGCAAGTTGGCTCAGCTCTCCCTTCCTACTCAGACAAGCAAGAGCTACTTAGCTCATGGGCCATGTCTCTCTGTGGACAGCCCTTTCAGTGGGAGGGAAATGTCAGCTTCTGGGGCTGTCAGAGATCAAGGGTTCGTAGACTTCTTTTTTTTTTTTTTTAACATCTTTATTGGAGTGTAATTGCTTTACAATGGTGTGTTAGTTTCTGCTGTGTAACAAAGTGAATCAGCTATCCATATACATATATCCCCATACCTCCTTGACTTCTAGTGGAGGATAAATGTATTGGAATCATTTAGGTTTTCATTCTGCCTCTTCCACTCACACTAGCTGTGATATTAACCTCTCTGAGCTTAATAATCCTCATGTTAACAATGAAAATCTTATGTATGTTATGGGGTGGTTTGAAGGATGTCACAAGATCCTATACATAGAACATCTGCCACAAAACAGGCGCACAGTGAATGTGATTTTTCTGCGTTTCTTTTCCCCATTTAATCCATCCCCCACCCCAACCCGCCTCTAAACAGAACCCTATCCAAACTAGCTCAGTCAGAGTTTATCTTATTTTTAAGCCCATAAGAGAAAAAAGATGGCTTAATCTTTCTCCTAACTCATCCCAGGATTTTTAACTTTCCCTGGCAGGAAATGATTTCTTAGAACTAACTTTTAAAACAATTTTTCTTTTTGGAGTAGTTCCACTATAGGGTCCTCAGCAGAAAAAGGGAGTAGCTGGCCGGGGCAACTCAGATGCTGTAGAACAGAAAAGGCTGGATTACGTTGTGATAATACACAACCCCCAAATCTCAGTAGTGTTTTACAATAGTTTCTCATTCTTCCCCCCCTCCAAAAAGAAGGATTGATGTAGCATAGAGGAATGGATGGATGGATAGATAAGTGATAAAGCAATGATAGCAAAATGTTAACTATAAAATCCAGGTGATGGGTTGGGGATTTCGGTTTTACACTTCTTTCAATTTTTCTGCCTATTTCAACATTTTTCACAATAAAAGTTTAGGGAGAAAAGTTTACTTCTCACTTATGCTCTAGGTCCAGTAAAGTTTGGCTAGGGTTCTGCTTCATGTCTTCTCACTCCAGGATGCGGGATGATGGATCATCTTGAAAGCGGATGGTTGCCATGGCAAAGGGAAAGAGAGCTCTGCTGGGTATTGCACAGGCGGTTGGCTGTTTCAGCCTGGAAGCAACACACATCGTTTCAGCTCACAACTCATTGGCCTGAGCTCCTCTCACATGGCCCTACCCCAGTCATGAGAGTGCAGTCCTGTCATGTGCCTAGGCAGGGGAGCGCTGGAAACATTTTGTGGGCAGCACAAAATGACGACCCTGACGTAAATAGACTCCTTCAAAGCACTGCACACCTTAACCCTGTCATCATTAATAACGCTAACATGAAAAGGCATATTCACTTCAAGAAACATCAGAGAGAAAACTCAGATGCTTTTTCTTACTCATCTACCTGCCTTCTTTCAGTCTCCTTTAAAGGGAGCAGGACTAACCCATTAAAGGCTAATATATTGCAAGCTCCTTGGCTTTTTTTTTTTTTCCCAGCCAGTCAGCCATCCAGCTAGCTCTTTTTAGAATCTCATCACTTTTTTTTTATTGAGTCAGTTCATTCTCACTGAGTCAGTCAGAAAACGTGGAAGCCATCCAGAGAACTATAGAAAGGCAGAAGTTAGATGGAAGCTGGTGACGCTTTTCAGAAACGGGGTCATCAAAGAAAATATTTGAATAAACACGATTTCAAAATTATTCTTGACTCGACATTTTAGAGGAGTCAGGAAAGACTTCATAGCTGACGTGACATTTAAGTTGGCACTTGAAGGCATCTGCTAGGAAGAAAATGGAGCAGGGCATTCCAAGCAGAGGGTACAGGCTGTGCGGTGTCAAGGAGACTGTCCCAGCTCTGAATACCTGAAGGAGAATCAGAAATCCACCGTGGGCAGAGGCTAGAGTGCCTGTCAAGATTACTATTCCAGCACAAGAGTGAGGCCAAAAATATTGTCGTATTTTTCATTGGTCAGTAAATGTGGAATAAAATACCATACTTGCTAAAAAAAAAACAGAATTAGTCTTATCTAGTGCTCGAACACTAGTTCCTATGACTTCAAATAGTCAAGGTCCTCTTCAAGTAATTTGCTGTGCAGAGAGCTATAGCTTTCTAACTGAACTGAGTTTCTAGAAATGGAATGCTTTTATTTATTGACAATAATTTAGAGTCATCTATACAGACTTAATCAATTCACAGTAATTTTGGGGGGGGGAAGGCATTGATCTAGTAGACTGCAAATAAAGGCAGGCAAAACCACCGGTTAAAAAAACAAACACGGCGGGAGTGTGGGCACAGGATGAAGTCGTTTTAAATAAAATGCATCAGAAGGAGGGTGATGAGGAGAAGAGAAGGAAGGTGTTTTGCTTGTGACATTATTTAATCCTAACACACTCTGAAGTGGATAGTATTGTCACCGTTTCACAAACGAGAAAACTGAGGCTCAAATAAAGTCATTTCTTGTAAAATCAGCTGTTTAAACTTGAGCCTTATTTTTCAAAATCTGAGACATTTTTCTTCTGTAAAACGGACATATGACATGCGCTGCCTACCTCACAGAGCTGTTGGGAGGATTAAAAGACATAACAAATAGGGACTTCCCTGGTGGCGCAGTGGTTAAGAATCTGCTCGCCAATTCAGGGAACACGGTTCGATCCCGGGTCCAGGAAGATCCCACATGCCGCGGAGCAACTAAGCCCGTGCGCCACAACTACTGAGCCCGTGCACCTAGAGCCCGTGCTCCACAAGAGGAACCGCCACAATGAGAAGCCCGCGCACCGCAATGAAGAGTAGCCCCCCGTCGCTGCAACTAGAAAAAGCCGGTGTGCAGCAACAAAGACCTAACACAGCCAAAAATAAATAAATTTATTTTTTAAAAAAGAAGAAATAACAAATAGAACTTTTGACATCACTCTTGACATTTATCAGATTTTGAAGAAATAACAAATAGAACTTATGACATCACTCTTGACATTTCTCAGATTTTAAGTTCTCTGATTCTGTCCGGATGTTTGCATATTATTAAGAACTGGGTCTTTGTAAAAGAGACTCTACGGGCTTCCCTGGTGGCGCAGTGGTTGAGAGTCTGCCTGCCGATGCAGGGGACACGGGTTCGTGCCCCGGTCCGGGAGGATCCCACATGCCGCGGAGCGGCTGGGCCCGTGAGCCATGGCTGCTGAGCCTGCGCGTATGAAGCCTGTTTGTGGAGAAAGTCTTTCCCTAACATACCTTAAAATACATTACTTCAAACTATTTATTTTTAAATAATTAAAAATATTGTCTCTACATACATTCTCCTTCTCCTTCTTCTCCTCTTCCCCCTCCCCCTCCTCTCTTTCCTTCTTTTCCTTCTCTTTCTCCTCCTCTCCTTCCTTCCCCTCCTCCCCCTCATCTTCCTCGTCCTCCTTCTCCTTCATCATCTTCTTCTTCTTCTTCATTTTTTGTATAAGACCAGAGCACAAGCTTTGACCATCACCCATGCACGGAATATTCTTTTAAACACCTTCAGTTTTCCTCTTTGCATTTTTAACACTTTTGTTTAAAAATGTATTTTGTCCTCTCTGACTTTTTAAACAAAATGTACCAAGTAATAATGTTATGTGCCAGTCACAGTTAATTTTATCTACATTAACGTATTTAATCCTCACAGCCACTCTTTAAAGTAAATATTTTTATTATCTCCATTTTCCAAATGAAAAACTTTAAACACAGAACTTCCCTGGTGGTGCAGTGGTTAAGAATCCACCCGACAATGCAGGGGACAAGGGTTCGAGCCCTGGTCCAGGAAGATTCCCACATGCCACGGAGCAACAAAACCCGTGCGCCACAACTACTGAGCCTGCGCTCTAGAGCCCACGTGCCACAACTAGTGAAGCCCGTGCGCCTAGAGCCCGTGCTCCGCCACAAGAGAAGCCACCGCAATGAGAAGCCCGCGCGCCGCAGCGAAGAGTAGCCCCCTCTCCCCGCAGCTAGAGAAAGCCAGCACGCAGCAACGAAGACCCAACGCAGCCAAAAATAATTAATTAGTTTAAAAAATGTAAGCGCAGAGATATTAAGTGACTTGTCTAAGGTCACACAGTTAATAAGGATTTGAATTGAGGCATCTTGGCTCCAGAATCTGAACTCTTAAACACTGGGTCATGATGAAACATTTGTGAAAATAATGGATAATCTTCCTAAATAAGAGTCATGATGATGTATATCAATTCTTATTTGATATCCACAGAAACTATTGTGGTTTAATTCAGGATTATGTCCCTATCTATTATAGTTTTTGACTTATTTTATCTTCTTTCAACTTTTTTCTTGGTCCTCTCTCTGTGAAAAAAATTTATTTTCAGTATATCTGTCTCTACAAATTGCCTTCTTTCCTCTAATTATTCTGCATCCAATTTCCTAAGAGCCAGACACTAGATCACCTTATAAGTTAGAAACGTCTTTAAAATATGAGTCATGAGGCTTTGAGAGAAGACCCAAGCCTTTAGTGGATGGACTTGGTGACATCTGTAACAGAGATCTTTACTTTTTGGCATGTTTTCTGTTCCCAACTGGGATCTGGATGGCTTAGATGGTTGGATAAGTGACTTCTCAATAAGCAAGGTGTCACAAAATAGAAATTCAAGGCATTTCTACTCTCCCACCTGTTCCAAAGTGTTTCAGTCATCATAATAATTAGAAGGATGGCCTAGTTCCTCAAGCTTCTGGGTAGCCACCCAATGCTTAGAAGTAGAAAGACATGGCTACAACTTGTATAAAAATAGGCTTCCAGATGGCTGAGGGGCAAAGTTACAACTCAGCAGCTTGATATAGCTGAGCACTTGAATCTGGAAGTAGGAGGAGAGCTATGCTGAGAAGTAGCCAGAGAGACTGGGCTTGAGTCCAATCATAAGTAGAACAGTAGATGCCAGGAGAGATCACTTAAGGTGGCAGATTAGCTGTTAAGATTTCCTGTTTACTTCATCTCCATCCCCTCCCCACCTCCCTTGATTCAACCTTACCTCTTAGCCTCAAGGGAAACGTACACACATGCGCGGACGCACACATTTAAACAAAATAAGGAGAATAAAGTAGAGGTACAGACCATAAATCTTAATGTGCTTTATTTTTTTTTTCTTTTTTTTTTTCTTAATTTTTTTTTCTTAATGTGCTTTAGAAGTCTACTAGCCGAACTCATCTTACCCACAAGCAGAATGATGGTGAAAAGTTGAACTCACCCAGTGTGTCTCTGGGACTTTGATGCTCCAGCTTCTGGGCTGGGGCTCTTCGGTGTGTCCAGTGACATGGGCCATGTTTCCCCCAGCCCTGCCTTAAGTCATTCCCAACTCAAAAATGGAAATGGGCAAAAGCCGCAATATTGCTTCCACCCCTCAAAGCAAATACTAAGACTCTGATGGATGAGTCACTAGCTTGAGAGTCCTTGTTTCCCAAATGAAAATATTTACCCATCAAATGTTTCAATAGGCTAAGATATGTAGTTTTCACATTTGCCCACCTTCTCATAACTGCATTTCCACTGGATATCCTGGAATAAAACTTAAGCCTCTGTCTATGGTAAACCCATTGCTTTAAATCTCTCAGTGTTTGAAGAGTGTTGGCTTTTAAAATACAGTAATTAGGAGCGGATTAGTGCTTATATTTAGCAGCAGTTAATAGACACTATCGTTTTTGAAAAACAAGCGAATTGAGAAGCATACTCCTCTCTTTTAACACCGCTCGCGATTAGCCCAACTCCAAGGCATTACTGCGCCCTGCTGGAAGCACAGCCTCATTGCAGGTAAGTAACACAGGTGCAGAGGGTTTGGGGCCAGCCTTCCAAATTCATTTCCACAAGAAACTGATTCTTTGCAATAGTCTCATTAACCTTGCATATTCTTACATGGAAGGTTCACAGGCAGCAAAAAAACAAATCCCCAACTAACTTTTTCCAACCCAATAGGATTTGTGCTTCCCAAGTGAACATTACAATATTGTTACCTTTCAAGAGAACGTTTCTTTGCTTCTTAGGGAATTCATCCTCAATCTACATGGAGTACAGCCTTTGTGCCACGTACCTTGCAGTGCCTGGGAGCAGGCAAGGAGGTCTCCATCCTGAGGTACATGCATTGTTACAGCACCACATCCTAAAGCTGCTCAGCTATATAGCTGGCTGATAGGGGTGTGGTCACCCTGGAAGGAGGAATAGAGAGAGGACAGGAACAAGCATTTTTTGATTGTCCACCAAGAGCCCAAGCCTGTGCTAGCTTTGTTGCAGCCGGTAGAGTAGTCCCTGTTTAATGGTCAGAATTGATCTATGGGTTAAGTGTGCTATTTCTACTCCAGGTATATCCCCCTCACCCTGCAACATAGATGGTGGTCTTGTAACAGAGAAGAACAAACCTGACTCCATATTGGATCTATTCCTTTAGCTCTAATCCTTGTGCTCTGTTGCCTGTGCTTGGGCATGCTGGCTCTGCACCTTTGGTAAAAGAATGTTGCCTAGAGTCTGAAATATACAGGATAGCCCATTCTCAAGGCTCTGACCTTTAAAAGTGTAACACTTTCCCAATCATAGAGAGATTAAGAAGTTGCAGAAGAGAAAATAACATTTGTTTTGTTGGAGGTTTACAGGAACATCGTGACCTGACCCACGTGGACAGCTGCAAGAACAAAGGATTCCGGCACCAAGAAGTCTGCAGCAAACAGCCACACCACCTCCCCTTTTAATATAAAAGATGCCTGAATTCTAATCTTTGGGACAGTAGTCCACCATCTACCTGGTCTGCTGGCTTTCCGAATAAAGTCGTTATTCTGTGCCCCTCCACTTCATCTCTTGATTTACTGACCTGTCGTGTGGTGAGCGGTACCTGCCCGGATTCAGTAGCAATCTTAGTAGAGCTGGCCTGGGGCAGAGGTCCACCTGCTAGACAGATATTGCCCAAATTAAGAAGGCAAGTCAAGGATGATTTTCAATGCCTTTATTAAGAAATATCAAAAGTTGATTATAGTTCCATACACAGTTTTACAAAGTTCAAGTGGAGGGGAATGTAGGGAGGCCATCAGCATGCCTGTTTGGACACCACAGTCACTTGCCAAAGAGTTAACCCTGTCACTTTGGTCACCTTGTTTAACAGTGGTCCACACAAGGCTCGTTCCCACTTCCACTAGGCCACAGCACAATACCTTACATTATTTGAGTTGTAATACGTTATAAACACTTCTTAAATATTTGTCCTTTTCTTTCGTCATTATTCTTCCCTGAAATAGCCGAGCTGTTTATAGAAAGCACAACACTTGAGTCCCATTGACTGCTGTTTGCATCACATTTTCACAAAGGCTACTTTGACACAGATGGAAAACATCCCAAGTTACATGTTACCCTTGCACACTTGGGATGGAACCCAAGCACACTGTTATTTTTTACTTGACATTTAACAAAAAAGAGGGAAGCACTCAACTTGGAAACAAAACAGCACAGTCATTCAGTGGGAAAGTTAAGTGTGGGACACAGCCTGCGGATTCCACAGAGCTCCTCCAAGTGGCCACCAGCGTGACCAAGAACAACTGGAGGGAGGAACACCAACACAGAATACAGAAAGGGAGTCTCTCGGGCAGGGTACATCATGACCTTTTATGTCAGGGACATTGCATCAGAGGGGAATTACACATTCAGAATAATCAGGGCTAGTAGATAATTGGCACCCAATGGGAGACAGCAACGGAGTGGTGTGCCTTGGTGAAGGCTTGTGCTGGGTTATCTAAAAGTGGATCTTTGAAGAGACTGTCCAACAGCATCAGAAAGCGCCATCTTCAGAGGAAGGACTCCTTGTTCACCCACATGAGACTGCGGGTCTCATTGGGCTTGCATTCGTACTCAATGACGGAGAAGGGGCTTCCCCACTGGCAGTGATCTCGCTTGTGGTAATTGTAAAACTTGACCTGCCACACCGTCTCGAAGGTCCCAATGTCAGTGAACTGAGGGAAGAGAAACACGCCCCATCAAAACCTCATTCTGCCATGAGCAAACATAAGAGTTGATGTTCGTGAAAGAGATATAACAGGGAAGAACAAATCTGACTCCATATTAGATCTGTTTCTTTTACTTCAACCTTTGTATTCTACTGCTTTTGCTTCGAGTTAAGAATGTTGCCTATAGCCTGCAATATACAGGACGGCCCATTCTCAAGGCTCTGACCTTTAAGAGTACAACACTTTCCCATTCATATAAAGATAAAAAGTGCAGAACAGAGGATAACATTTGTCTTGTTGGAGGTTTACGGGAACATCGTGACCTGACCTCCATGGACAGCTGCAAGAACAAAGGATTCCTGCACCAAGAAGTTTGCACCAACCAACTCCCCCTTCACCCCTGCCCCTCACCTTTTAGTATAAACGAAGCCTGAATTCTGACTGGGGTAAGACGGTTCTCTAGGACATTAGTCCGCCACCTTCTCAGTCTGCTGCTTTTCCAAATAAAGTTCCCCCAATAACTTGTCTCCCGACTTACTGCCCGGCATGCAGCGAGCAGAGTGACTTTAGACTTAGAAACAGATGTACTGTGTAAGGAGGTGTAATCTGTGTAATCACTCCAGGCTCTTGTGGTCTGAAAGCTTAGGCCCTTACTCTAATGAACTATCTTCCTTTATTATGAGAGAGATTTTCCTGAAAAGCTGTCTGTAAACCATTTATTTCTCTATAAAATCTTATTCCCATCCCACTCATGGCATTTGTTATCATATTGCCTTTAAATACAAATAACTCCCCAAATGTATCTGTTTCCCATATTTAGGTTCTGGAAACTTCTCTTAGAATCTCAGAATTTCAGAGGTTGCCACAGAAGGGAGATTGGGAAGAGAGGGAATGGTGTTTAATGATCGTCTTTGGTTTCTTTTTCGAAAAATAGCTGTACAAAATAACATGTGCGCAGCCACACGAAACAAAAGCTACAACTGCCCTCCCATCACTAATTTCAATTCCAGGGAAAACTATGTTATCGGAAGCATTTGTTTGTTAAAGATCCTACTTTAACTTTCAAATACTATTGAGTGTTTATAAGCCATGCCCATGTCTCAGGTTCTGATTTTACATGACCCAAAACCCTATGTGAGCACCTACTGTGTGCCTCGTACATAGAAAAATTTGTATAAGGCGTGATCCTTTGCTCTCAAGAAGTTTGCATTCCACTTCCAGAAGGAAGGCCATGCAAATACTGCACGGAATTCTACGGAGTCCTGAGCACACAATTCTCATGTAGCTGAGAAGAGGGCACAGAATACCCTAGAGGCCATTGGGCAGGGGCTCAAGTGGCCTGTAGGGTAGCCTGACCCTGCCACTGCCTCCTGGAGCTATTTAGGGGATGTGGCAGTAAACAGCATGATGCCTGTCGTTATTTTCTCCTCTGACCCACCCCCCCGTCACGGGAAGAGGCCAGGCCTGACTTAGCAGGGTTCTTAGACTTGTCAGGAGCCAGAAGACATCGTGGGGGAGGGCTGTGAGCAACAGGAGCCTTATGCTTGCGGCTGCTACAGGAGGAGGGAGATCAGGTGCTCCCCAGATAGCCTTCCAAGATGCTCTCAAAATCACAGCCTGCCCCATTGCCTCATCCTGCTAATCGGACCCTAAAACAAGGTACGGCTTGCCTTTGAGAAATCTGCTTGACCTGAAACAGAAGGTGATATACCTAGAGTCCACAAATCTTCTCCCAGGTAAGAAAATGAAGGATCTCTTTTTAGAGAGTCATAGCTTAAAGACCTGTGCACATATAGGCAGCTTTATTCACAAAAGCCCCAGCCTGGAATCAACCCAAATGTTTCATCATTCACCTGGTGACAGACACATTTTGGTATATCAGTAAAATGGCTTTTTACTCAATAATAGAACATACCGATTCAGGCAGCAACAGTGATGGATCTCAAAGACATGCTGAGCAAAAGAATCTAGACCCCAAAGAATACATGTACTATATGATTCCATTTATATATATATATATATATATATATATATATATATATATATATATATCTCCATATAACTTATAGTGATAGAATATAATCTATGCTGACAGGAAACATCTGTGGTTACCCAAGTTACCTCGGGTAGGAGGAGGGAATTGATGATTGATGAAAATGTGCAAGAGGGAACTTTTTGGGGTAATGGAAACATTTTACATCTTGATTGGGGTGGTGGTTACAAGAGTATATGTATGTGTTTGTTAAAACTCATTGATCAGTATACTTAAAATGGGTACATTTATTATATGTAAACTATACAATAAAGTTGATTAAAAATTAGAACTATGGATTTTTAGTGAGCACCAAGGAAACAGGTATTCTGAACGCTGCCAGTGGGAACTGAATTACATAGCCTTCCGGAAGGGTAATTTGTATCAAGTAAAGGTGTGAACATACTTGGGTCCAGTAATTTCACTTATAATTTATCTTAAGAATACCACAGGGTTTCGAGTAGTGAAAAATTGAACACTAACTTTCCATCCTTAATTAATTATGGCATATGTGTATAGTGGAATACTATGTAACAATTCTAAATGTAAATATTTAATAAAATTTTTCTAGTATATTCTATATTGTCACCTGAACTAAGCAGAGTACCAACAAGACTGTCTAGTGTTAATTCCATTAAAATTACACATGTGAATGCTGATGGAATAAGTTTTATTTTCTTCTATGTACTTATTTGTACTTTAAAAATTTAATGATTGAATTTTACTTTTACTAATCAGAAAAAATGTTAAGCCAAATTGTAAGTATTTACAAGTATTACCAAATAGCTAATATCCTTAATATAAAATATTATATGAATTAACTAGTAAGAACTACTAAGAACATTTGGATAAAACTGGACAGTTCATTAAAAACTTGGCTAACATCTGAAAAATATTCAAGTGTAATATTATTAGTAATTAAAGAAATACATACTTTACAGAGATATTATTCACCTATCAGCTTAGCAAACATTTCCAAATACTGGAAGCAATTTAAGCATCCAACTTTAGGAAATTATTATGAAAATGGTGAAATATCTGTACTATGAATTTATATAATCACTAAACAGGAATTTAGTTTTAATGATGAAAGAAAATGATTACAATTTTAACAGGAAAAAGATTAAAACACTTTATATACATTATGAGTTCAAATACACAAAATAAGATGCATAGAGAAAAGAAAATGAAAAAATATTAACAATAGCTCTCTAAGAAATTGTTTTTATATCTTTTCTACTTAGGTTTTCTGCAATAAATAGTTACTTTTATAATCAGAAAGAATATTTTAAGTGGTGAAATGGATCTATCACCCCTGAAAAATTAACATATATATCCCTTGAACCCTAGGGATTTAATAAATTCTATTAAGGATACATATATGCTAATGAAAATATTACAACTTTGTTTACAATAGGGTAATGGTGGTAATAATAAACCGATATCTCATTTTACAAATCACCAAGATGACTTATTATTATTTTTGACCAGCACAGGACACTGTACATTTTAAGTGCAACTGAATTAAATTAAGTTATAAAAATATTTTACAAACACCAGCTAAACTTTTGAGGGAGCAGCTTGATATCAGGCTAGGTAAGTGGGAAAGACAATACCTTTTCTGAAACAGATATAAATAAAAGTTGGTCACAAAAACAAACAAACAAAGATGATCACAACCACAGGCAAAAAAACAAAACAAAACAAAACAAAAAGCCTTAAGGCACTACACTTACACCTGAATGACCTTAAAATTAATAAAGTCTCAATCTAAGAGTTCTCAGCAACACAGGAGACCAAAATAGAAGTCTGTTGACAGCAAGTCACAGCTAAAGATATGGGATGTTTAGGTGCTTCTACTTTGTTTCTCTGTTATTAATGTTGGACCCAAGGTCTTATTAAAGTAAACTTAACTGCTGCTAAATAGGCATATGTCTTCCTCTCTCCCACACCTTAGTTGTTTTAACTTCCCATTAACCTTCTTCCTATTCTTCCTTCTAGAGTTCTATTTCCTGGGCATCTCTCTACCTAACTCAGGATTTCTTCTCTTCTGGCTAAGAACAGATGTGCTATCCAAAGCTGACATTACTCTTGAAGAACAGAGGAAGCAACTACAAGCTCTCCATTCCCTCCCAACCCATCTGTGCCTTCCAAGGAAAATTCACCCAGGCAGGCTCCCAGGTAATGCAATTATACATGGTATAATTCTGTGCATTTAATAGCTCTTTTTTTTTAATACAATTACTTTCACATGTCATTCCACATTGGTGTTGTGACTGGTTTTAACATCTCCATTTTAAGGATGAAAGAACTAATATTCAGAGAGGTTAAGTGAGTTGGCCTAGGTCTACACTGTGTAGCCAGCTAATGCTAGAGGCAGGTCAAGAAGCTAGGTTTCCTAATTCCTATCTAGAAACTATAATCAATGTACCAAATTATTTATATAAGCAAATGAGCTAACAGGTACTGAATGGTTTTTCTTTTTTCTCCCTGAGTGAGAACATCTATGAACTGCCGTGTGTAGAGTGCTTTAGGACACTACTATGGACTGAGTGTTTGTAGCTCCCCAAAATTCATATGTTGAAGCCTAAATCCCCAACGTGATGGTATCTGGAAGTGGGGCCTTCCAGAAGTAATTAGGGTGTGAAGATGGAGCCCTCATGAATCGGATTAGTGTCCCCTATAAAAATAGACACGAGAGGGATGATCTCTGTCTTTCTCTGCTTTCCTTCATGTGCGAACACAGCAAGAAAGCAGCTGTCTGTGAATCAGAAAGATTGTTCTCACCAGATACCAGGTCTGCTGGCGCCTTGATCTTGGACTTCCAGCCTCCAGAACTGTGAAAAATAAATATTTGCTGTTTAAGCCACCCAGTCTATTCTGACACTGACACTCTACTACGTACCTGGACATTTTATTTGCCCTAGTGTTCTTATAAGTTGCAAGGCTTGGTACACTTTTATTTCATAACCAATGTGGAAGAGAACCCATCAGCTTCCAAAGAGAGGAGACTCATTTGTTGTGCTCAGTAATAAATGAGGAATCTGAAGAACTTGTTTTAAACAATTTCCAGGGTGGTCTTACAACCAGATGCCCTAGAATTCCCAGAGTACTTCTCTCTACTCACCATTCCACCCAAATCCACTGGAGACATGTGAAATTCACCAAGAATAGAGTCACTTAGAAATCCACTGACTTGGGAGCACAGAATGAGATTATATTGATAGAGACATGATGTTATTTCCTTAGTAAATAAAATCAGTATAAATAAGCATCTTGGGGCTTCCCTAGTGGCGCAGCGGCAAATCGAGGCAACACAGCTTAACCATCCATGTTACAAATAAGTTTTTCACTAACCATCATTTGCCTTTTAATTTAAATTGCCTTTTAAGGAAAATTTAACTTTGTTTACAATGTTTAACAGGAATTTTACATTTATGTAATCAAAGCTTTCCATTTTCACCTTTAGATTTCTTCCATTTCTTTAAGGTTTAGATTAATTCTTTTCACTTTGATTTTTTACAAAGTTGACTTTTTACAGATAACCCTGGGATCCATCTGAAATATCTTTTTGAAGTATGGCATCCAGAAAGAACAGCAGTGATGTTTCCTCCAAATAGCCAATTACCCTAGCATCATTTAGCCAATGATTTATAAAAATCTGACAAACTACTCTGAGGTAACCTTAGACTCGTAAGAAGTTGCTTTGGTGTACCTTTAATTCAGCTTCCCTTGCTGGATTCACCTACTTGATTAACTGCATTTACTTGGGGATCTCAAGACTTCCTTATTACCTGTGAAAGTGGTTGTGTCTGTAATTTACAATACTTAAGCTTGACAAAAGTCGTAATATAGTGTTAAAACATATGTAAGGCTTTCATCACTAGAATGAAATTTTCAATTAACATTATAGTTGCTGACTTGATCAGGAAACCTTCTCTAATTTCAATTAATAATAATTCTAGGACTTCCCTGGTGGCACAGTGGTTAAGAATCTGCCTGCCAATGCAGGGGACATGGGTTCGAGCCCTGGTCCGGGAAGATTCCACATGCTGCAGAGCAACTAAGCCCATGCGCCACAACTACTGAGCCTGCGCTCTAGAGCCTGCAAGCCACAACTACTGAGCCCACCCGCACACCACAACTATTGAAGCCCGTGTACCTGGAGCCCATGCTCCACAACAAGAGAAGCCACTGCAATCAGAAGCCCGCGCACCACAACAAAGACCCAGTGCAACCAAAAAATAAATGAATAAAAATTAAAAAAAAAATACTAATTTCAATTGTAATAGAATCACGTATTACAGATAAAATACAAATGCATGGCCAATGCTCACACCAAAAGCTGTGCGAGCACTGTTGGAACAATCATTCACCTGCTTCTTCTAGAGTGGAAATTATATTTAAGAGCCTAGGCTTTGCTGCTGGGACTCATAAAATGCTAAATACCAGCTTAAATCTTTTGGAAAATGATGTACAGTATAAACATATAAATCAAGTTTGAATAAGAGGAAAGTTAAATCTCATAAAATCCAAAACTATGGGAAAACCAAAATAGACTGTCAAGTCTATGGAAAAAATAACCGTCTTAATTTTAAAAGAAGAAATCGTAACAGAAAATGAAAAATTTTAATGTAATTATATTTCTACACAATGGAAAATAAAAATAAAGCGATAGTGAGAGAAATATGACAGATACAACAGACTGTTTATCTTTATTAGGAGTCTGAGTTTTTTAAAAAATAATTTCCAACAGAAGTATTGATGAAACATGAAAGAATAATATACACAAGGAGAAACAAAATTAAATTAACATGTAGAAATGTTCATTCTTGTGATAGTGAAAAGTAATATAGAAAATCTATTTTTTTAAAGTAATTCTCAATGCTGTTTATTGCTAGTAACATTGTAAAATAGTATGTACATCTTAAAAAAAAAAAAACCAGCAAAAAGGCCATATGTGGGAACAGCCATAAAGATTCAGTTCTCTTGACCAAGTATTTTTACTCAGATTGAGGTAACTATATGCACAAAACTTTACATTATAGCACTTTTTATGATTGGACAATCTATATAGCTAATATCTGGGTAAGAGTGTAATCATTATGATATATTGTGATAGAGTCTTATGTTACCCTTAAAATTATAAAAATGAATATGTAGAAAGTTGTACAAAATATGTATTAAAAGCTATTGCAACTACAGAATGTATATATGTGGAAGGTAATCTGAAAATGAGCCATACCAAAATGTAGGGATTACTGGTGCCTTAAAAGTTTATGCACATTTCTGAACCTTGTCATGATATATTACAATTTTTTAAGAAAATCACGCAAAGCCCTTGAAATGCTGGGATGCATCCCCACACTTCTCTGTGAGTCTGTGCCCAACCAGAAAGGAATCCTACCTAAATTTGTGGGATTTCAGTCCTATTTGGTGTGATCCTAAATGACAGTATTTGAGAATCTGACTTTCTTCAGCAAATAATTAGTACCACACCCCTAAAGGTAAGTTTGTAATTTTCACACCATGTTAGGGCTGACAGTGGTCTTAGTGATCAGATAGTGGAATCCACCTATTTGCATTGAGGAAACAGGCCCATTGAATGAAGGTTTGCCTGGGATCACAGTTAATTACAGAAGTAGATGGCATCCCAATACCTTAATAATTTCCAGTTCTAATTCTGACATTCCAGACGTTTCCTCAGGCACCCATAGCACTGATGTTTCCCTTGGTGAAGAATGTAAATTTAATAATCCAGGAACTTCCTGCTTAATTGATTGCATTTACCTGGATATTTCAATGTTTTGGTGTTGTCTGTGAGAATGGGGTATGTCCATACTTTTTAAAACTTAAGTTTGAAATATTGGTAACTTAAAAACATTGTAGGATAATGATGAAGGCTAGCTGAAAGCTTCACCACTAGAATGAACATTTGAATTTAACATAAGAGCCGCTGACATGATCAGGAAACCTCTAATTTCAATTGTTTTCCTTAGAATCAGCCTATTACAAATAAGATACAAATGCATGGCCAATGCTCAAACCAAACACTGTGCGATCATTGTTGGAACAATCAACTATCAATCACCTGCTTCTTCTAGAGTGGAAATTATATGGAAGAATCTAGGTTTTACTGTTGGGACTCAGGATTCATTAGTTACAGCATAGAGATCCTTGTCACTACAACATCCTCCCAAAGCATCTAAAGGCTCTCCAACCTTTCAGCCGTGCCTGGACAGGCAATCCAGACTTATGGTGAGTAAGAAAATCTTTTGTTTCATGACTTGGTCTAAATCATTCTCACATTAAAAAAATAACTTTGTTTCATTCTCATTCAAAATTATGTAGAAGTTCTCACTTTACAGATCCAATTAAGAAGTGTTTAATTGAGTTCTTTCTAAAATAAGTTAATCTTCCTCCCTAGGGTTCTGTTTACACCTATAGCAAAAGAAGTATGACTCCAGCCTTCTAAAACCAGAGCAAGTTATACCTCTGGTCCCCTCAGCCCATACTGGTTCCAGGGAGAAGGTGGGGAGGTCTGCTCTCCTGCTCTGTGACCACCTGGAAGATGGGGTACAGTCTCATCTATGGTGACCACTCCTGCACTTGACCCAGTGCTCAGTACCAGTTCAGTGAAAGAATGAACAACTTAAAGTTAGCTCACTGGCCCTTGGGCTCTCATTAAAATTCTGACAGATGGCCAATAGGCACATGAAAAGATGCTCAACATCACTAACTATTAGAGAAACACAAATCAAAACTATAATGAGGACCACTTCATACCAGTCAGAATAGCCATCATTAAAAAGTCTACAAATAACAAATGCTGGAGAGGGTGTGGAGAAAAGGGAACCTCTGTACGGTTGGTGAGAATGTAAATTGGTGCAGCCACTATGGAAAATGGTATGGAGGTTCCTCAAAAAACTGAAAATAGAACTACCACATGATCCAGCAATCCCACTCCTGGGCATATACCCAGACAAAACTATAATTTGAAAAGATAAATGCACCCCTATGGTCATAGCAGCACTATTTACAATAGCCAAGACATGGAAATAACCTAAATGTCCATTGACAGTGAATGGATAAAGAAGATGTGATATATATATATATATATATATATATATATATACATACATACATACACACAATGGAATATTACTTAGCCATCAGAAAGAATGAAATAATGCCATTTGCAGCAACATGGATGGACCTAGAGGTTATCATACTAAGTGAAATAAGTCAGAAAGAGAAAGACAAATACCACACGATGTCACTTATACGTGGAGTCTAAAATACTATACAAATCAACACATCTATGAAACTGCAGACT
The DNA here is from genome assembly GCF_963924675.1 of Phocoena phocoena. NCBI lineage: Eukaryota > Metazoa > Chordata > Mammalia > Artiodactyla > Phocoenidae > Phocoena > Phocoena phocoena. The sequence continues at coordinate 32,750,841 of NC_089232.1, read as the reverse complement.
CACAGGTATAGAGAACAGACTTGTGGTTGCCAAGCGGGAGGGAGAGTAGGGGAGGAAAGGAATAGGGGTTTGGGATTAGCAGAGGCAAACTATTATATATAGGATGGAAAAACAACAAGGTCATACTGTATAGCAATGGGGAACTATATTCAATATTTTGTGACAAACCATAATGGAAAAGAATATGAAAAAGAATATATATATCTATATATATGTATAACTGAGTCCCTTAGCTGTACAGAAGAAATCAACACATTGTAAATCAACTATACTTCAACAAAATTTTAAAAAATAAACAAAAATAAAATTCTAATAACTTTATTTTTTTTATTAATTAATTTATTTTTGCTGTGTTGGGTCTTCATTTCCGTGCGAGGGCTTTCTCTAGTTGTGGCAAGCGGGGGCCACTCTTCATCGCGGTGCGCGGGCCTCTCACTATTGAAGCCTTTCTTGTTGCGGAGCACAGGCTCCAGACGCGCAGGCTCAGTAGCTGTGGCTCACAGGCCTAGTTGCTCCGCAGCATGTGGGATCCTCCCAGACCAGGGCTCGAACCTGTGTCCCCTGCATTGGCAGGCAGATTCTCAACCACTGCGCCACCAGGGAAGCCCTCTAATAACTTTAGTATTTGCAGTTTTGCTTCGAGTTAATGTTTCCTTTCAACTCTAATTACATATGCTATTCTCGATACACTACGGTAGAAGGACACTTATGATTTAAAAGAGATTTATTTTGATCCACCAGCCCTTTGTTGGATGTGTGATCTTCAAATATTTTCCTAGAAGTCTAAAAATACCTTTTAAAATGTGTTTCTGTAGAAATGGATGATTTCCTCAGAAAAACAACTAAAATTGACTCAGTAAAATCTTCGAAGCCCCCCAAAGGCAAACATTATGGACTAAGTTGAAAGTTAGGGATATTCCTTCCAAATACCATTATTTTGGATCCTGACTTTTATGGGGAAATTCTGTCAGACTTTCAAGTAACAGCTAAGTCCTATGCTATGTAAATTGTTTCAGAGCACAAACTATGAAAATGTGCCCAATTCTTTTTATTAAGTTATTTACCCTAACACCACATCTTAAATGGTGAAGAATCTTCTAATTGTCCTTTGCCTATCTCCTACATATTGCTACTAGACCGATTTTAACAACATGCAAATCTCGTCACATTACCAGGAACTGGAAGTCCTACATTGAAATGTTTTTAAAAATGGGGAGTTGGTGGGTGAAACTTACATAGAGAATTATAAAATCTGACAAAATATAAACAAAAACTATTTGAAGGCTTTAAAAAGCAACTAAAAGCAGGACAGAAACCAGAGTTACCCTTGAAAGATCTCAACTATAACAGTTAAGAATTGTCCGTGCGGCTTTTTTGCTTGAGGGTACTCCCCAATCCCCTGGCAGTTCTGGCCCATGTAAATGGCAGCTTTACCTGCGAGAAGTGGCAGAAGACAGTGTTCAGGGCTGGCAGAGCAGCTGGAAATTTAGGGAGAAAATCCTGGAAACAAGAGAGCTACGGAAGAGGTGAGACCCAAAATCTGACTATAACTCTGCCATAATTCTTCCCTAACTGCTTGTATGGGCTGGTGGGAGGGAGCTTCTTCTGCTTGAAAAAGCAGACAAACCAGTAAAGAGTCTCTTTTCTTCTTTCTTTTCCAAACAACAGAAGTTTATTGTCTCACAGTTTGAGAGGTTAGATGTCCCAGATCAAGGTGTCAGCAGGGTTGGTTTCGTCTAAGAGAAGACTTTATTCTTGAAAGAGAAAATTATGCTGAATAAGATTTGTAAGTTCACTTTTTGTTTGTTTGTTTGTTTTGTTTTTTTAATTGAATGCATTCCCAAACCTGAGAAGTTGGAATCTTACTGGTTTGAAAGTATCAAAGCAAAGGGCTCAGGACTGGCAGAGCAGCTGGAAATTTAGAGAAACCTCAGGGTGGATGGATCCCAAAATCTTAGTATAAACTGTCCAATTCCTTGGCTGACTGCTAAACTCCACTGGAACAAGGGAACCAGGCTAGAAAAGCAGCAACTGGAAGTTGAAAAAAATTAAGCAGAGATATCAGCTGCTACCCTGCTGAGAAGACAGAATTTGTAGTTTGAGTCCAGCAATGTTACTAGAATTGCTAGAATTTAAAAAGAGACTAATCCTCAGAAGAATAAAAGAAACTAGAATCAATAATATATTATCTACAATGTTTAGTTTCTAATCAAATATTATCAAACATGTAACAAAACAGGAAAGCATGACCCACATTCAGGAAAAAAAAGTCATTCCTACTCTAAATGGGGCCAGATACTGGATCTACCAAACAAGTATTTCAAACCAGCAATTATAAATATGCTCAAAGAAGTAAAGGGGCACATGGTCTCAATGAGCAAACATAGGGAATCTTGAGCGATGGAAACTATAGAAAATACAAATAGAAAACTCTAGAGCTGAAAAGTACAATGACAGAAAAAATTTCAGAAAATAAACACAAGAGTAGCCTGGGAATGGCAGAAGAAAAAAAATCACTGAGCTTGAGTATACATCAATAGAAATGATCTAATTTGAACAACCAATTTTCTTTTAGGAAACTGGACAGGACTGTAAAGATCTGTGGGATAATACCAAGCTGTCCGATGTGTAATTGAGGAACTACAAGAAAAGAATAAAGTTGAAAAGAAATTTGAAACAAAATAACAGTTAAAAATACCCAAATTTGGAAGAACACTAACTTACAGATTCAAGAAATTCAGTGAGCCCCAAGAAGAAAAGATTCAAAGAAATGCACACTTCAGTGCATATAGTCCAACTATGGAAAACCGAACTGTACAATATACAAAGAGATCATTTTACTCTGTGTGTATATGTGTGTGTGTATAGCCTCAATTAAAATACCTTAATGCAAACAAAAGAAGGAAATAAATAATTAAGATAGGATCAGGGGACTTCCCTGATGGTCCAGTGCTTAAGACTCCAGGCTCCCAATGCAGGGGAGCTGGGTTCGATCCCTGGTCGGGGAACTAAGATCCCACATACCACAAGTAAGCCCATGCGCTGCAACAAAGACACAGCACAGCCGTAAATAAACAAACAAACAAACATACAAATAAAAACTAACTTTAAAAAAAGATAGGATCAGAAAGCAATGAAACAGAAAAATAGGCCAGTGGAGCATATGAAAACAAAGCTGGGTTTTTGAAAAAGCCAATAAAATTGATAAATCTCTAGCTAGACTGGTTGGTAGAGGGGGGGAATGGCAAATTATTAATATCAAGAATGAAAGAGTGGACATCATTAGAGATCCTAAGACATCAAAGTATGGTGGAGGATTATTACCAACAACTTTGTGCCAACAAATTTGACAATTTAATTGAAATAAATGGATGATATCAAAGACCAATTACAAAAATTAACTCAAGGGACTTCCCTGGTGATGCAGTGGTTAAGAATCCACCTGCCAATGCAGGGGACACGGGTTCGAGCCCTGGTCCAGGAAGATCCCATATGCCACAGAGCAACTAAGCCCACGCGCCACAACTACTGAGCCTGTGCTATAGAGCCCACGAGCCACAACTACTGAGCCTGTGTGCCACAACTACTGAAGCCCTCACGCCTAGAGTCCGTGCTCCGCAACAAGAGAAGCCGCCGCTATGAGAAGCCTGTGTACCGCAACGAAGAGTAGCCCCCGCTCGCTGCAACTGAGAAAGCCCGCGTGCAGCAACGAAGACCCAATGCAGCCAAAAATAAATAAATTTATTTAAAAAATTAACTCAAGAAATAAAACCTGAATAGCCCAATATCAATTAAGGAAATTGAATTTGTAACTAAAAACCTTTAGACAAAGTGAAATGCATGCTTTTATTGGTGAATTCTATCCAACATTAAATAAGAATAATATTAATTCTATACAAACTTCCAGAAAACAGTAGAGTGAACAACTTTCCAAATAATTTTATGCAGCTAGTATTATTACTCTGATACCAAAAACCAGACAATGACAAGAAAAGAAAACCATAGACCAATATTCCTCAGGAACACAGATATAAAATCCTCAATAAAATGTTAATGAGGGACTTCCCTGGTGGTCCAGTGGTTAAGAATCTGCCTTCCATTGCAGGGGACGCGGGTTTGATCTCTGGTCGGGGAACTAAGATCCCACATGCCATGGGGCAACTAAGTCCGTGCGCCACAACTACAGAGCCCAGCCGCAACGAAGAGCCCAAGTGCCACAACTAAGACCCGCTGAAGCCAAAAATAAATAAATAAATATTTTTTTAAAAATGAAAAAAAAAATGTATCATACATAGAAAAGCTTCGGGATTCTACCAAAAAAAATCCCGAACAACTATTAGGACTAATAAGTGAAATCAGCAAGCCCTCAGGATTCTAGATGAGTATAGAAAAAATCAATTTTACTTCTACATACTAGTAATAACCACCATTTATAGTAGCATTTAAATATGAAATACTTAATGGTAAATTTAACAAAGTACGTATAAAATCTGTACAGGGAACACTGTAATACATTATAGAGAGGAATTAAAGAAAACCTAAATAGGCAGATATATTCATGTATCAGAAGGCTCAATAATAAAGTGTCAAATCTTTCCAAACTGGCATATAGATTTAATGCAAACCCAATTAATACCCCATGTTTTGGAGAAATTGACAAGCTCATTCTAAAATCTATATAACAATGCAAAGGGCCTAGAATAGTCAAAATAACTGAGTAAACAAAGAGGGAAGATTTAGGCTATCTGATTTAAAGACTACATTATAGACCATGAAACAAAATTGTTTGGGCTCTTCTAGGTCTTTTGCATTTCCAAATTTAAAAGATTGATATATAATTAAGTATGTAAAGTAACTGGAATTCTCATACATTGCTGGTTGAAATATGAAATGGTACAGCAGTCTGGATATTTCTTATATGGTTAAACATGTACTTACCATGTGACTCATCAAATCTCCTCTTAGGTATTTACTCAACAGAAATGAAAACATCCTCACTCTAAAACTCATACTCAAATATTCATAGCAACTTTATTCATAACCTCAAAAGCTGAAAACACCCCAGCTGTTCATTTATTGGTGAAGGGACAAATCAACTGTAGTATATCCTTCCCATGGAATACTACTCAGTGATAAAAGGAACCAACTATTTATGTGACAACATTATGCTACAATGACGTTATACAAGAACATTATGCTAAGTGAAAGAAGTCAGACACAATGCTACGATTCTATTTACATGAAATTCTAGAACTGTTAAAACTAAGTTATTGAGACAAAAAGGTCAGAGAGGGCTAAGCCTGGGGCCATCGATTACAGATGGGCCTGGAGGAATTTTCTGGGATGACAGAAATGTTCTATATTTTTGTTGGGGTGGTGATTATACAGTAGTTAAAATCTATGTAACTGAATACTTTAAATTGGTGTGTTAACGTATTTACATACAATGTGTATGTAAATTGCTTATCAAAGTTGACTTACAAACCTTCAATGAATTGCCACAGGCATTAGGATAAATTCAATAAGGAAAGAAGGTCCTGTAACATCTAAACCCTACTTTCCTCTCCAGCTTAATCTTTTTTTTTTTTTTTAATTTTTAAAATTTTTATTGGAGTATAGTTGATTTACAATGTTGTGTTAACTCTGTCTTACCCTTGAGCCAGTCTCTGCCTCACTGTCTGCTCCAGCTATACAGGGCTTCTTTCTACTCGTTCACTGAAACACATTCTGCTCTCCCCCAGCTGTTGATCCTTGTACCTCCCTTTTCCTCAAATGCTCCCTCTTCCCTCAACTCTTACATATCTTTCGTTCTTTCTCAAGAAAGCCATCCCCTAAATCTTGAGCTAGACTAAGACCCCTGGTATATATCCCAAGGGTACCACTACTGTTTCAGCACATTTTGTCTAATAACAATGATCTACTTTATTATTGATAATCATGTATAAAGTATGTTTTTCTCCTCTAGATAAGAAGCCCCATGAAGCCAGGGATATCTATTTCGTTCACCACTCTTCTCCCAGTGCCTGATATATATAGGAAATCCTTATATATTTGCCAATAAATCAACCAAACAAACAAAAATGTTAAAACCCTAAATGAAATATTAGCATATTGAATGTAGTAATATATTACAAATAATAAATGACATTAAGTAGGGTTTATTTTAAAAAATAAATGGAAGTTTAGTATTTCAAAGTATATTTTATATTTATTCCATTAATATATCAAAGAAGAAAAACTATCTCCGTAGATGGGAAAAGGAATTAGAAGAAATTCAACACACCTCCCAATTAAAAAAAAATACCTCTTAGTGAACTAGAAACAGAATGCTTTAACATAATAAATATTTGAAACTAACATTGTATCTAACAGTGAAACCCTGGAGACAAGGATTACCACTATTAGTAGGCAACATTATTCTAGAAACATAAGCCAATGCAGGAAGGCCAGAAAAAAAAATCAAAAAATGACACAATTATATGTAGATTATGACTGTCTACCTGAAAAACCCAAGATCGTCAAATGAAGAATTTTAGTAAGCAAGTTCAGTAAGGTGACCAATTACAAAATACACAAACACGTACTGTAAAAGCAATGTATTTAAAACAATGCAGCTTTGGCATAAGTGTAGACAGATCAATGGAACAGATTACAAAAATGTAGGGAGAGACTTAAATTTTTGCCACATAAGAAATTACTATGAAACTGATCACTGGAGAAGCATGGATCATTTAATTAATTGTACTTGGACATTATGAACAAATATATTCGAATATGAAACCATGAATTGAAATAATGTTTCATATTTTCTTTTCCATGGTTTCCGCTTGCCTTGGCACCACAGTCCAACACCCAAGTAGGCCTTACCGGCATGGTGATCTGGATGGGCTGCCGTTCTCCACTCTTGGTTGGGGCCACACCTTCTGTTTCATATGTTCCTGTATATACGATTCTGTCCCCATCAGGCTCTTTAGACTTCAGTTCCAGCGGGACAAGCACACCACCAATGGAAATGTTCCTGCAATGGACTTGAGTTGACCACATATGGTAGGAACTAGCTTAGGCACCCTGTCCTGGTCTGGACCACAACTCCAGGCAAAAACCCCATAGGGTGTGGCTAACAGAGACACTGTGGTGTGGCAGAAAGTTCTGAGAGTTTAGAGGGCTTGACTTACCCAGCTAACCAGTCATGTGACCCTAGGTCAACTACTTAATCTTTCTGGACTGACATCAGTATTCTCATCCAAAGTACTTGCACAAGGCTGAGTTAGACTCTGTCAATGGTCTTCCTCTTTAGTTTCTCATCTGTGGAGCTATTAAAAACCTACCTATACCCACCCCATCTCAAACCCCAGAGAATAGGATTCAGTTGGTCTGGGGTGTGGTTTGGGTACTAGAAAATTTATTTTAAGGTTGCATAGGTGATTCTAATGCACAGGTAGGATTGAGAATCACTGAACTAGTTCTCTAATGGTTTTTTCTTCTGTTCCAACAATCAGGGGTCCCATAATTTGGGGTACTCTTCCTCAAGCCAGCCACACACCAAAAATTCTCACTGGCATCATTTCTTCATGTTAGGGTAATGGTTCTCAAAGTGTCATCCCTGGACCAGCAGTATCAGTATCACCTGCTAACCATCAGAAAGCAAATTCTTAAGCTCCACTCTAGATATAGTAAACTAGAGTTTACTACATCTAGGATGGGGCTCAGCCATATGTGTTTTAACGAGCCCTCCAGGTGATTCCGATGTAGACTCAAGTTTGAGAACCACTGGGTTAGGGCACTGAAAAACTTTGATAAAATTAAAGTGTAACAAAAAAAAATAGTTTTATCATTAACACAAATTTGTTTTTACATTAACTTGAAAAATAGAGAACTATCTTGAAGGAAATAGAACAGATAACTTGGTAGAAGGGGTTTTGCCAGGAAAGAAGGGAAAGAAAAAGTCTGCATTATAACACTGAACAGAACACTGGGGAATGTGAGGATGATGGGTGCTTGGAGCTATCAGTGATGGGGACAAGTAAATGGACCAAGAGCATTAGACACAACTCAGGTTTGGCTCTAGGTCGTTCAGTTGGAGCCTGGCATCTAGAAGGCCAATACAAGTTTGTTGAATTAACAACTACTGGAGGACACTTAAGCTATAAAAGGTGTCAGGTGGATTCAAAGCCCTCTCCACCCCACCTCCCAAGCTCAGCCAAAGGTAGATACAGTATAGGATGGTTTATTTCCTCTTTCCACGCTGGACTTTACACCATGCTTACGTGGAAGCTGAGAGGTAAAGGGTTCCAGTCCTGGATACTTCCCCATAAGCTACTGCACCCTCCTACACTGACTTGCCAGCCAGAGCCTACTGGATGCATCAACCTCTGGTAGCAGAGAAGAGATAAACCTGCCACGAATAAATAAGTATAAAAAAACCATCCTTTTGTTGTCAGGATGTTGCTAATCACCAGGCTGAACAGACAATTCGGGAGAAAAAGAAAAACACCAGGCAAGGAAAACCGGGAAACTAGGCCTAAGCAGAGGAGGCTGCCTTCCGTCTTGCTCTTCCAGTTCCGGGGTCCCAGGCTCATAAGGGTTGATGGAGGAGTGGGGAGCATCCCTCAGGGAGCCCCAATAATCACCCGCCCCCGACTTTACACCTCATTCCTCAGCCTTTCTCTCTCCTTCAGCCTCACAGAACGGGGCAGAGGACCGAGATTTTGGTAAGTGAACCCCGCGGCGAGCTTCTCCCCTCTGCCCCACCCCGGCCGCCTTCGGGTCCGCGCCGATGGCTGCACAGAAGGGATGAAAATTCTACAGGGAAAGAAAAAAGCCCCCAACCCCTGGCTTCCTGTCGCTGTTTTAAACATCCCACCCCGCGAGACGTGGAGGGAAGCGAGAACAGCGGAGACAGTAGTGTAAGGCAGAAGACGGGACCTAGGTTGCACGGAGCTGACCTTATACCCGCCCCCCACTTCCTCCCCGCCAACCTCCTGGGCCCGCTGGGCGCGGTGCGAGGCAAGAGGTGCCCAGGAGAGGCTCAGGCTGTCCCGGGGGCCTCGGTCCACCCCGCGTACCCCAAGTGGGGCCGGTCAGCCGCTGCGCGCGCCCGCACTCACTCGACCTGCAGCGTGGTGGGCTTAATCTTCACCTCCACCTTGTAGGAGGAGCCCGTGAGCAGTTTGATGGTGCGGTTCTGGCCGAAGCGCTGGCCGTCCACCTTGTAGAAGACCGGGCCTTCGTTAGGCTGGATGCGCAGCGCGATGGAGAGGCGCACGAGGCCCGGCAGGTCCCCCATGGCTGGGCGCGGGAGGGCGGGCGCGGCGGCTCGGGGGGGGCGGAGGACTGCGCTGGCTGCGACCCGGCGGCTAGAGCGCGGTGGGCGGAGAGGAAGCGAGCGGAGGGAGAGGGAGGTGGTGGAGAGAGGCTGCGGCTAGGAGTCCGAGCCGTCGCGGCCGTCAGCCCCGGCTTCCGAGGAGCAGCTCCCGAGGCTATGACCCCCCGCCCCCCTTGGCGAGGAAGCGCGCCCCAGGGACAGCTCCGAGGTCCCGAGCTCCACCATCCCCCGCTTCCCGTGCCTCGCCCTCCGCGCACCAAGGGGCTCGCTCCGGCCCGCAGGCCGCGGGCTGCTCAGCGCAGCTGGGTGGGAGAGAGTTAATCCTGTTTACGCACTACAATCCCCTCCAGCTGGGGAAGAAGACATTTTGACTCCTCCTAGAGCGGCGCGGGGCGGGGGGAGGAGAGGATTGGGAGGGAGAGGGTAGGTCCTGGGTTTAAGTGGCACTACACCAAAGGGCGACACCTCGGAATCTGGACACCCCCTCTGTCAGCGAAGGACTGCGGATACCATTGCTTGCAGATCGAGCCCCAACCAGGCAGGAGGAGGCTGAGAGGCGAAAGGGAGACGGGAAGCGGGGCTGGAAACCGTTAGCCAGTGATTTTAATCTCAGGAAACATGTCTTTCCAAAGCTTAGGGGACATGGCTGAGGGAAGGCGCAATTCCATCTAATGTGGACTGCACGCCATGCTGAACTAGGAATGTGTGCAAGAAAAAGAAAATAACCCATATATATTCAAGGGGCTACATCTTCTCATGGGTGTTTATTTCCATTATGCATATCCTTGTCTCAAGAATGACACCGTGTAGTGAATCACATATATTTACACAGATCTTGTAGGATGAGCTATTAATCCTGTCACAGGTAACTGGCATGTCTCTAAGGCATACATAGGTGGTGACAGTGGCCAAGGGGAGGCATCGGTCAAAAGATTAATGGCAGGGCACCCGGTGCGACACCCGCAGAGTTTAGGTTTGCATATTAAGCATGAAGTCAGTTGACAGCTCGCGATTTTGGAGACAAGGGGAAACCAAGGGTGTTATGGCTCCACTGGGAATGACTTCGGATAGTGGAGCGTGATCACCTGCTTCAGCACCACCTGGTGGATAGTACCAGGGCCGGTGAGCACACCTGGGGAATGGAGAAACGGGTTAGTGAGGACGAATGGGTAGGGATGCGTCTATTTGGTGGTTTTTGTTTACTCAAGGTAGTACTACTTTTCTTTAGAAATAGCATCGTCTCGAAGGTGTGATTTGTCTCTTGGAAATGGTTTTCTCATCTGTAAAATGGAGGGAGGGAAGCAGATGCTATCTTTTTTGGTAGGGTTGTTGTGAGAATCAAATGAGAGAATGCACATTGCGGTGCCTGACTCTAATATTTGCAATTATTATTAGGTGGAAATGCAAATGGTCGATAAGCATATGTAAGGATGCTCACCATCGCTAGCGGAAGAGCCAGAGGAAAGCAAATTGAATCAGTAATATCAAACTATTTGGCCTATCAGCTTGGCAAAATTTTAAAAGACTTAAAATTCAATGTTGGTAAAGATGTAGGGAAATCCGCCCTCTTAGAAGTAATCCGATGAATTTATTAAATTAAACCATATATATGTGTATATATCTATATCTGTCTATCTATATATCTTGAGTCAGAAATCCTGCTTCAAAAAAACCTGCCCTTCAAAAGAAATAAAGGCATCATTACATTGTATATAATTGGATATATGTAATGGTAATATGGGTGTTTATTGTAGCATTGATTGTGAAAATCAAAACCAAGCATAAACTGAATGCTAACCAATGAATAAATGGCTGGAACAGTTCTCATACACCCATACTATAGGATTTATGCCACTGTTAAAAAGAAGTTGTATGTTCTATTGGCAAACATGTATATTTAAAACTATTAATGATAAAATTGGGGCAGCTACATAGTGGCAAACTGTGGAAGCCTGAGGGCAGGCATTTGTGCCTGTGTCATTCATTGCTGGATCCCTAGAATACACAGAGTAGTGCCTGGCACATAGTAGGTGCTCTGTAAATATTTGTTGAATTGAATTTCTGTCCTTGGTTTTTTTTTTGTTTTTTTTTTCCTGCGGTACGCGGGCCCCTCACTGTTGTGGCCTCTGCCGTTGCGGAACACAGGCTCCGGACGCGCAGGCTCAGCGGCCATGGCTCACGGGCCCAGCCGCTCCGCGGCATGTGGGATCTTCCCGGACCGGGGCACGAACCCGTGTCCCCTGCATCGGCAGGCGGACTCTCAACCACTGCGCCACCAGGGAAGCCCCATTTGACCATTTTAAAGTGTGCAGTTCTGTGGCATTAAGCACATTCACTTTGTGCAACCATCACCAACATCCAGAGTGGATGAAGCAATATATAGCAGAGGGAAAGGGTCAACTGGACCTCAGGAATAACTGGAACTAGAATTTTTAGAACCAAATGTTTGGAGAGAGAGAATCATCTCCCAAAATAAGGGGTGCTCTTTCCCAAAGAAGGCCCAGGGAAGGTGCTGGGCAGGAAAAAGAAAAAAAATACAAAAACAAAAATAAATGATGGAGGGGTATTTGAGCTGAGAGGGTCTAAGTCTGGTGCCCGAACTCTGAGCCTAGTGCCCGGTAACCCTGTCATCATGGATAGCCCTTGTCAAGTTAGTCAGATTCAGCTCCCTTGACGCTGCCTAACTTTGTAGAAAATACGACGATGGAGTTCAAAGACCAAATGGGAATTTTTGATGAGCTCTTGAAGTTTATTCTGCATTTAGAGTTCTCTGATTAATTAAGAAACAAATTGAATAAGGGAAGTTAGAACAACTGGGTGTTCCCCACTTCCCACCCCTCGTCTCTCTTCTCCTCCTGCACACATGTGCCCACACGCTCAGGTGACTGAAACCCCTTCACACTGGAACAGAATGCACAGTCCCAGTCACTTTCTAAATGTATAGGACGTGTTTGTGGACATAAAGAAGTTCCAGTGCCCTGAAACCACAGAATACAATGCGATGATTTCCTGCTAATGGCTGGCCTGGCTCCAAGCTTCTGTTAGGATCATGTGATTGACTTGGCAGAGTGATCATTATTTTCTTGCTTTTCCTGCCTTATGTTTTTCAAAATGTCATCTTGAACAATCACAGGACCTTTAATACTGACAAGTAAGAAGCAATAAACAGTGGGATAGATTGTGCATTGTCACTTAAAGCACCATATACTGTCTGCAAAGATACTGAAAAGAGTGATTGAGGAGGCCTGGAGAGTTACACAGCAGGTTAAGAAGCAGTGAATTAACTTCTTTTTCTTGAGAGGGAAAGATGCTTTAAACCACAAAATTCAGAAAATCTGACCAGTGTTTTATGGAAAATAATGTGCAGGAAAAAATTCCCCCTCTTCTTTTACTAGTTCCATATGTGACGCACAGACATTCCAAAGGCTGGAGTTAAGTCTGGGTTTCAGGGAGTGTCTTAGTACAGCAGGGTTCGTAGGCTGGGCACCCAGACAAGGGGTTGGGTTTTGAGTCAGAGCAGAGGAGTCTTGAGAGCAGCAATATGTGAAGGGTTAGTGTTAGGAGCCCAACAGATCTTGGTCTAACATAGGTGCTGTATTAATAGGCATGCATAAAAAATTACCCCCAAACTTAGCAGCTAAAAACAATACATACTGATTATTTTACAATTTCTGTGGGGTTAGGATTCTAGGATGATTTTATTGCAGTCTCCTCTCCCATAAGGTTGCATGCAAGCTGTTAGCTGAGGCTGCAGTCATCTGAAGGCTCGACTGGAAGAGGAAAATCTGCTTCCAAGCTCACTCACATGGGTGTTGTCAGGAGGCCCCAGTTCCTCTCTGATGTTGGCTGGAGGCTTCAGTTCCTTGCCATATGGGCCTCACCACACAACATGGCAGAGATCTGAGAGAGAGAGAGCATGCATCCGAGACAGGAATTTATAGTCTTTATAACTTCATCTTAGAAATGACGTTTAACATCACTTCTCCCGCATGCTATTGTGATATGGGAAGGGACTACACATGGCCCATGAACTAAGAATGATTTTACATTTTCAAATGGTTGGAAAAAAAATTAAAAGAATAATTATATTTAATGACATGTGAGAAGGACATGATTCAAATTTTAGTGTCCATAAATACACTTTCCTGGAACACAGCTATACTCACTTGTTTAGGTATTGTCTACGGCTGCTCTCACTCTGAAATAGCAGAGTTGAGTAATTGCAACCAAGACTGTATGGCCTGCAAATTCGAAAAGATTTACCATCTGGCTCTTTGCAGAAAAAGTTTGCCAATCCCTGATTTAAAAAAACATTTGAAATAATGTCCTTGTTACTCATATTGGCAAAAGAATATGAAGAACTTTAAAAATTGATAGTAGAGTATATCTTAGGGATTAATATTTGTGTAATGACATAGGAATAGTATATTAACTTTACAGGCACTCTGATATTTCTATGTTCATTCAGATATCCAATTCAGATATTTAATGGACAATGTGCTATACTTCAATAGATAATGGGAGGCATTATGAAACACTTCTGGTGTTTGATGAGAACAAATTCTGCTTATTTGTTGTATCTAACGTCTATTTAATCTTTGTTTTTTAAAAAATAATCTTTAAATTGTCATCTATTTTGTATGAGTTGTTAACTTTTTATATATATGTATTACAGAAAAATCAGAGTATAATATCAAAATCAGAATATAATGAAAGCAAAACAAAGAAAAAATGTCTACAGTTTCACTTACCCTGTGGAATATAATCACTGTATATTTTAGTGTATATATTTATATATTAGAGAGACAGGACAGAAATTTCCTAGAGCCTTTAGTTTGATACAGTACATTTTGCATATCCAAAAATATAATATAGTATGCAGTGTTTCCCAAATGTAGTTTGACTGCCAAAACTCTTTCCTCAAAATTAATATTAATATCACCGACTGCACTAGTGTTCTATAAATGAGTGTTCCCATAAGTATTGAGAAATACTGTGTTGGATACACATCTGGGGATGTTCTCTTTTTTAAGTGTCATTTGTTGAGGGTCTAGAATAGACTCACATCATCTACTAGTAAGTTTTAAAATAAATAGAATCAACCTCTATTTTGCTTTAATTATGTGTAATGTACTTAGGGGGACTGTGGCCTCCCGTCCAGTGTGGACTCCCTCTTCTCTCCTCTGGGTCACCCAGCTATCTTTGGTGGGATGAGAGGCAGGAAGGGCATGGAGGCAGCAGAAAACCACAGTCCTAAGCAACTGATGCCCAATCAGGAAATCCACCAGAATGAGAGTCAGCCCAGGGTTTCTTTCTCGCAGCAGTGGCGATAGGTGTGGGGCAACATAAATTCATGAACATTTGGCTGTGACCACACAAAGGAGGAAAAACAGGTGGCCCAGTGGTTTGAAACACTCCTTTTTATCCACTTTGCTTTGACTGTGACAGAACCACCGCACATCCATTTGCACGGGCTCTCGGGCCCTGCCTGATTCCCTGCAGTCTTAGTGGGGTTGCCAAATGCAGTGCTCCGTGCTGGCCGACAGGCAGGGAAAAAAAGCAGTTTGGAGATGTGTCCTAGGGAGATTGTGATTTTCACTGCTGCGGGCTGAGGGCCACCAAGGTTCCCGTGCTTTCTGAGGCCTGAGCATTCTACTTGAACTATGGGAACTTACTAGTGTCCTCCTAATAAATACTTTTTATTATTTAAATAACTGAAGGGTAGCAGGATTTGCCACCCCCAGATACGGCACTTTGGCATAGTGATTAACTTGAGCCGAAGGCATCTGAGAAGAACTGATACAAGAAAAGCTCTCTGCTCTCCCCATTTGCCTAAAAGTAGGACATAAGTTTACAAAGATGTACCCCACTCCTCTCTCTATCAGGAAGGTCAGAAGTTAACCACCAAGACTATTCTAGACCCTTATCAACCCAGAGAAGGCACCAGAAGAATCTACATAACGAACCTAGCTGAAATTAGCTCTTATCCACTATTGACTTTCCCATATGTTTGCCTTCCCATAATCTGCTGCCTGCCCCTAGAAACCCAAAGTCTTTTTCTTTAATCTTGTCACTTCACTAGAAAATTATTGTTCTTTGCTAAGATGCTATATAAGCTCTCTGTGTATTCCCAGGTACAAATATGATATGCCTGTCAATAAGCCTCTGTTTGTTTTTCCCCTGCTAACCTATCTTTGTCTGTCTAATTTGCAGGATCCCAGTCAATGAACCTAAGATGAGTAGAAGAAAACGAAAATTTCCTCCCCTGCATAGGTCAGAGTCAGTTTTTCTTACTGGCAACCAAATAATAATAATGAAGTTGGGATGGGTGTGGGGATGGTAATACCAGGGAATGTACACTAATGTTTCAAAAGTAACAGTTGCTATTTTTCTTCATTTTTTGTGTCTATATTTCCCACAATGAATAATGTATTAATGTATTGCTTTTATGATACAATATGAAAGTATAATCATAAAAGCAATAATGTATTGCTTTTATGATACAATATGAAAAGATAATCAAACTACTTTTACAATTGGGATCAGAGACAGAGATGGGGCCGGGCAGCTGGGATGGACTGGTTACCACAAGTGATTTTAATTTAGATCTGACCTTTTCGGGAGTTAAGGAGAAAAGTTGAGACAGGAAACACAAGGGTTATTTAGTCTGATAAAAAGAAGGACACATATTTTTCTAAGAAGACAAGGTTTTTCCTGGCACTGAACTTGAGGATGGATTTTGTATGTGTGGGTTCTTGTTTAAGGTACACTGAGTAATCCAATAGATATCTTAAGATGTGTTTTTGCAAAAGACAGAATGTTCTTAAGATGATTTTTTTATATTAGCATGCTGTAAAAACTATGAGACATCTTAATATGGTGGAAACATTTCTGCCAGAGACCAAAATAATAAGATCGAAGTAAGTTTCATTCTCCAGATATTACCCAATACAAGTAATAGGCCCTGGCTCCCACTCTCACCTACCTCAGAGCCAAATTCAGAATTTCATTGCTTCTTCCAAAGTAGATCCAAATTCACATTATTATAAAAAATGGACATATTTTTGGTTGGTTTGTGATTCACATCCCTCACCAAACAGCAAGAACTTAATCAAACTCATCCAGTAGAGTTTGTTCCTCTTTCCAGTTACTCCATTTTGTCCTTTCTCTTCCCCAGATTACTACAAATACTCTCTGTGTTCCAGGTTTAGCTTTTGTCCTCAGTTGGAGACAATCCAGCTCTTGTCTGTCTTGTTCAATAAGACAAAAGCCTAGTTTGGTTAGTGGAATAATTTCCATTTATTGTTCTCAAGCAAGACCCTTAATGCCTTACCAACCTACCAAGAAATGAGATCTGAAAGTCTTCTGCTTTTGACATGATGGTGGACCAGATATCTCCTCTTACAAAAAAACCAGAACTTACAAAAAGCACAATTTTTATTATATTGCTTGTATCACAGCAAACAGAGAACTTTCCAAAGGAAAAAACAAAACCTCAGTGACTCTCGTGCCTCTGAGAAGACAGAGTTGAACAGGAGGGAAATGAAATCACAATATCAGCCCTGCAATCCAGAAACTAAGCTGTTAGGTCAGTGGCAAGATGGAGGAGGGAGAGGAAGGGAGGGATGAGCCCAGGACTCCTGATGCTCCAAATATGGGTTAAAAGTGGTTGCAGGTTCACAGCAATTCCAAGCTCCTGGAAGACGTGAATAAAAATCATATCTGGAGGAAGCATCCTCAACTTGGGCCACAGATTTTAAACAGATGAATATCAACCCAATGTCAGCTTACAGTCAAAGATCACCAAAGCCATCTAGATAAAAGAAAACAATGAGATTCCATACAAACAATAAACAACAAATTTAGACTACCAAGAACTCCAGATATTAGAATATCAGACAACAACTATAAAATAGCTATGGATGAAATGTCTAAAGAAATAAAAGATGGAATCACGATGATGTGGTAGGTCAAAAGAGACTATAAAATAGACTCAGGTGGCTATGAAAAAGAAGTTTAAAGTCAATGAGACAATCCCTTTCCAAAAAAATTTGGGGATAGAATCAAATATTCACCAGCAGTAGAATGGATAGGTTTTGGACAATAAAATACCATACTTCAATAAAAACTAGAGCTATATGCAATAATATAAATGCATCTCTCAATGCCAAACAAAAGAAACAAGATCCTCAAGAAATACAAATAATAGGATTCCATATAGTTCTAAAACAAGCAAAATTAAGCTACAGTAATCAAAACCGTATGGTACTGGCATAAAGACAGACATATAGACGATGGAATAGAATAGAGAGCCCAGAAATAAACTCTTGCATATATGCTCAAATGATTTTCAGTGGGGCAAAGTATAGTCTTTTCAACAAACGGTGTTGGGAAAACTGAATATCCTCATGCAATAGAATGAAGTTGAACTCTTGACTAACGCCATAAAAAATTAACTAAAAATGAATCAAAGCCTTAAATGTAAGACCTAAAACTGTAGAACTCTTAGAAAAAAACATAGGGCAAAATCTCTGTGACATTAGATTTGGCAATGATTTCTTGAATATAACGCCAACAGCTCAGGAAATAAAAGTAAAAATAGATGAATTTGACTGCATCAAAATTAAAAACTTCTCTGTGTCAAAGGACACAATCAACAAAGTGAAAAGGCAACCCGTAGAATTGGAGTAAATATTTGTAAATCATATACCTGATAAAGGTTAATATTTCAGAATATATAAAGAATTTCTACAACTCAACAACAAAAACTCAAATAACCATTTAAAAATGGGCAAATGACGTGAATAGACATTTCTTTAAAGAAGATATAAAAATGGCCAATAAGGTGCAGCCACTGTGGAAAACAGTAGGCAAGTTCCACAGAAAACTGAAAATAGAACTACCATATGATCCAGCGATCCCACTCTTGGGCATAAACACGGACAAAACTATAGTGGTTAGAGATACACTTCTGTGTGTGCATTTACATGTGCATATAAATTACAAAGGAAAACACAGTTATTATCAAACAGTCGAGATAATGGTCATCTCCAGGAAGAGGGAGAAGTTTATGCTATGGAAGGGCATATGTGGTTTCTAGGCTGCTGAGAATATCCTATTTCTTGACTTGGGTGATGGTTACACACACATTCACTTTGTAATTTTTCTTTAAACTGTTCCTATGTTTTATTCATATATATAAAAGTTTTAATGTTTTTCTTTAAAACTTGTGTATACATATATACATATATATGTGTATATATACCCAGTAGTGAATAAAACATAGAAACAGTTTAAAGAAAAATTACAAAGTGAATGTGTGTGTATATATGTATATGCATGTGTATATGTATATGCATGTACCTATGTATATGCATATGTATGTATACATATCTATGTATACGTATGAGTTTATTTCTTTTTCCTTCTGTAACAAATTCCAACGAAGTTAGTGGCTTAAAACAACATAAATTTGTCTTACAGTTTGGAGCTCAAAATGTTTCTTCTGATGGCTCTGGGCGATCCCTTTCCCTGCCTTTTCTAGCTTCTAGAGGCCACTTGTACTCTTGGCTCGTGGCTCCATCATCTATCTTCCAAACCAGCAGCGTAGAGTCTTCCAATGTCTCTCTCTGCTTCTGTCATCACATCACCTTTTCCTGATTCTGACCCTCATGCCTCCCTCTTACAAGGACCCTTGTGGTTACACTGGGCCCAACTGAATAATCAGGATAATCTCCCACTTCAAGATCCTTAATTTAATCACACTTGCAGGGGTCCTCTTGCCATGTAAGGTAATAGGATCATATTCACAAATTCCAGGGATTAGGCTGTGGACATCTTTGGGAAGCCATTGTTCAGCTTACTGCAAAGTGTTTAATTTTTGGGGGTCAATTTTTGTATTTTTTATTAAGTTTTGAGATTTCTTCATTTGTTTTAGTCTTAATACAGAAGTGATCTGCAAATGTTTTCTCCGGATAGATGCCTTGTCTTTTCATTTTCTTAGTGGTGCCTTTTGAGGACCTCAGTTGTTAATTTTGAAGAATTCCAATTCGTTTTTCTTCTGGATCATGATTTGCTGTCATATCTAAGAAATCTTTGCCTAATCTAAGATCTCAACAAAATTTTTTCCTATTTTTCTTCTGCAAGTTTCTTTTTTTAAATTAATTTATTTATTTCTTTTTGGCTGCCTTGGGTCTTTGTTGCTGTGCGTGGCTTTCTCTAGTTGCGGCGAGCAGGGGCTACTCTTCATTGCGGTGCGCAGGCATCTCATTGTGGTGGCTTCTCTTGTAGAGCACGGGCTCTAGGCACACAGGCTTCAGTAGTTGTGGCTCGCGGGCTCTAGAGCGCAGGCTCAGTAGTTGTGGCGCACAGGCTTAGTTGCTCTGTGGCATGTGGGATCTTCCTGGACCAGGGCTCGAACCTGTGTCCCCTGCATTGGCAGGCAGATTCTTAACCACTGTGCTACCCGGGAAGCCCAGCAAGATTTTTAGTTTTAAGCTTTACATTTAGAGTTATTATCTATTTTGAGTTAATTTTTATATAAGGTGTGAGTCATAGGTCTTAAAAAATTTAAGGTTTAACCATATGGTATCATTTATATGTGGAATCTAAAATATGACACAAATCACCTTATCTACGAAACAGAAACAGACTCACAGACATAGAGAACAGACTTGTGGTTGCCAAGGGGAAAGGTAGAGGTGAGGGAGGGATGGATTGGGAGCTTGGGGTTAGCAGATGCAAACTATTATATATAGAATGGATAAACAACAAGGTCCTACTGTATAGCATAGGGAACCATATTCAATATCCTGTGATAGACCATAATGGAAAAGAATATGAAAAAGAATATACATGTATAACTGAATCACTTTGCTGTACAGCAGTAATTAATGCAACATTGTAAATCAACAATACTTCAATAAAATACATTTTAAAAATAAAAATTTAAATCTTGAATGAATGATGCAAAGACCAAAATATAGTGAGAATTTATCAGCTGCGGGGGTGGTTAGTATTGGATGCTCTATACTAGCAGCCTCTTGGCCATAGTATTCGTTCCAGAACACCTAGGTTTCTGTCTTCAAGTATGGCAACTATACTGAAGATAAAAATTATATTTGTGTTCAACAAAACATAAAAAATCCCTAAACAATGTTCCAAAATAACAACAACAAACAAAAACACCTTCCTTAGAAACCAGTTTGTGATGATAAATATTCTTTTCTCTACCACATTTTAAAATGTTTAAATAAAGGATTTATTACAGACACTGAACAAGAATAAGACCAACTTACATTGTACTCTTTGTTTGAGGAGTTATCTAAGGAGACCTGAACTGAACAGTATAATTTTTTCTATCCCGGTGATATTTAAATCGATGTCTTAGAATATTGCTTGTTTGGCTGGTCCCTTAATGCATCTCTTTGTTTATGTGTCTCTTCTCAGGTTTCCATGATGGAAAGAGATTTCCCCCTTATTATTATATTCTAATATTTTGATCTTATTTGGTTGAAATTTGGGAGAGGAGGGAAATGAAATAGGAGTTCTCAAAACACTCTGGACCTTTAAATGCTTAAAAATTATTTTTATGTCTACGTCTGCCTTTTTGATGTTGTCCACTGTGTTTGCTTTATACAAATAGTATAAAGCAAATACAGATAATTTCTAAATGAGCACTCTCAAATGCTAAATGCTACAGGATCAGAGATGGGAGAACATGGGTCCTGGCACTAGGTAGGTCTGGGCTTCAATCCCAGCTTTGGTGCTTATCAGACTTTAGAGAGTTTCTTAGTCTTGCTGAGCCTCAGATTTCCCTTCTGCTAAATGGAGAAAATTATACCTTCCTTGGATGCACAGACTAGGTGCTTTATAAAAACCTAGTTATTTGGAGGAGGCCATGGGGCTTGAGAGGAGGCAGAATTCGGGGCTGGATCTTGAGGGATGGATGGGATGCTTTCTCTGACTTTTGCTTTTCACCAGCTTCTTCGTCTCTGTGACAAAGTAGCATCCCTCCTCCACTGCCTGCCTTTGCTGTTACCATGGTGATCCAGGTTCCATTTAGCCAGAGTTTGTGACAGGACAGATTGGTTTTGCGATTTGTGAAATCTCACTCTCTAAAATAAGGACCAGGCAGTCACGGCAGCAGTAACAACATGGTGTTGGGTACAGCTTCTGCAACCTCTCAGTCACACAGTAAGTGGAGAAGCTATTGTCAGCCTGGGTTGGTGCTGTCTTCTTTTTAATATATATTTTTTAATTTTTTTGGTTGCGTTGGGTCTTTGTTGCTGCGCGTGGGCTTTTCTCTAGCTGCGACGAGTGGGGGCTACTCTTCGTTGTGGTGCATGGGCTTCTCACTGTGGTGGCTTCTCTTGTTGTGGAGCACGGGCTCTAGGCGCACAGGCTTCAGTAGTTGCAGCACGTGGGCTCAGTAGTTGTGGCTCACGGGCTCTAGGCGCACAGGCTTCAGTAGTTGTGGTGCTCGGGCTTAGTTGCTCCGCGGCATGTGGGACCTTCCCGTACCAGGGATTGAACCCGTGTCCCCTGCATTGGCAGGCAGATTCTTATCCACTGCGCCACCAGGGAAGTCCCGGTGCTGTCTTCTTATTTTTTTCTTTTTAAATTTTATTGGAGTATAGTTGATGTACAATGTTGTGTTCGTTTCAGGTATACAGCAAAGTGAATCAGTTATACATTTACATATATCCACTCTTTTTTAGATTCTTTTCCCATATAGGCCATTACAGAATATTGAGTAGAGTTCCCTGTGCTATACAGTAGGTCTTTATTAGTTATCTATTTTATATGTAGTAGTGTGTATACGTCAATCCCAATCTCCCAATTTATCTCTGCCCCATCCTTATCCCCTGGTAACCGTAAGTTTGTGTTCTACATCTATAACTCTATTTCTGTTTTGTAGATAAGTTCATTTGTCCCCTTTTTAGGAGGGGCTGTCTTCTGGACTGATAAGATGTAGCAGTTGAAGATTGCCATTAGCTTTTGTTTCACTTTCCTTCAGTTTCTTTTTTATATCACATGCCTTCGTGTTCCGCCCTTTCTACCATCAAAGGCCTGCTCTTAGCTCATTTGTTCTTACTCAGCTGACATAGTAGAAGTCATGTAGTGGGCCTTAAACTTAGAGGTTTCTTAGAATTGGTTTCAGAAAGCTTTTTATTATGAAAAATTTCAAACATTAAAAAGTAGACACTACTCATCACCCAACCTCAGTAATTATCAATTCTTGGCCAATGTTTACCTCTTTGCAATTTCACCCTCACCCATATTTTTGAAGCAAATCCCAGAAATTGTATCACTTAGTCCATAAATAATTCAATAGAATCCCTAAAAGATAAGAATTGGTGTGTGTGTGTGTGTGTGTGTGTGTGTGTGTGTGTGTGTGTAAAACAGGACCACAATACCATTTACAATGACCTTGGAGATACCCTTCATCACTCTTGGAGAAATTATGAAGAATAAAATTATTGACTTGTGTTTCTTCTCATGAAGGTTTAACTGCAACAAGAATTTCTTTCCTGTAATAAAAAACTAGAAAATTAAACAAAATATATGTGACAACTATTGCTAGACAGTGGATGGCAGGTAGCATAGGACTGTGAAATACACAAGGGGAGCCGTATGGTAGAGTCCCAGCTTGCCGTCTGTGGCCACTTCCAGGCTGTGGTGCAGGAAGGAGAATGGAAACAGAGCCTAGTGGACACACTGGATTGAGGAGCAGAGATCGGAATTATTGGAGACTGGCTAGAATTTGCAGGGCAGAATATCAGTGAGGGGGGGATTGGCAGGGGGACGGGGGGTGGGGAGAGAGAGAGAGGATGAGGATGCTTTGGATATCTGCAGGGCAGTCGCTGAGAACCTTTGGCTAACTGATCGTGTGGAGTGAAATTCCATGAGATGAGGAAAGAACCACCAGAAAGCACTAGGTTGAATAATTCCTGGAACTCACACAAGGCTGGGAATGGTTTGCATTGCTAGCAACCAGAGTGGAAAGACCTTGTAATAGTTGCAGCTCCTTTGTTGTACATTACCTTTGATTTGGTGAAAACAAGCAGTTAATGGGCCAAAGTCTATAAAAAAAAAAAACAACTTGTGTAGATAAGTATTGCCTGAATTAGAGCCCTGATACAGAGCCCACCCTATGATAACCGGTTAGCAGGAACCGTCTTCTATTAAATCTCATGATCATTCTGAGTGATATAAAGATAGGCAATGCTGTAACCCTATCTTTTAAGTTTATTTCTCAATGAATTTTAACAATTTTGGGATCAGCTGTAAGCGTCTCCTCATCTGTCCATTTGTTATATAGGAAATAGAAAAAAATGTGTCTTTCTCTGCTTCAATATATGTACTTTTAGCTGTTATCTAACTATGATCAGAAAGCTTAATACAAACACCTTAAAAGCTGTTATTTTTTATCAGCATCCCTCCGCTCAAAATCATTGATTGGTCTTCAACAACTTCATAGGGAAGACCAAGATGATTAATTACTTTTGGTATATTACTTTTCAATCTTCTGTCTTAGTGGGGTCACTATGCTTCTGTGTTGTTTAACATCCGCCTATCTACTGCATCCCACTCCCAGCTTTGTTCGGGGCCTTTTTTGTCTTACTGTGGCATGTTCATGTCCCTAAGAGCATCTAGAACGCTCTACTTCGGGAAGCAGATAATAGAGCTGTCCTAGTAATGTCTGCTTTTGTACTCTTCTAGTTCAAAATCACTCTTGCCTATGATATACAACCTTGATTAATCATTCACATATTTATATATATGGTAGAGTGGACCACCAACTGTTTTCCAAGAAGAACCTCTGTCCTGGCGTAAAAAAACCCTGCAACCACCAAATGCAGAAGTGTAAGGTGTGAGTTATTTGTGCATTTGACCGGAGTTAGCCTGTGAAGATGGAAGCAATATTAATCTTTTTACGCAAAGGATAATATGCAATGTCATAGTTGTGTACCCTGCTCTTTTCCACTTAGCAACGTACTCATTCATCCATTCATTTATCATTTAAATATTATTTATAGAGTTCTTAATATGTGCCAGGTCCTGTTCTAGATGCTAGGCATGCAGCCTGCCTTATGGTGCTTTGTCTTGCCACCAAGGGTAGCTCCACGTTCAGACTGGCAATCCAATTGGCAGGACTCAATGGGACTGAGTCTAGCAGTAAGGGTACTCTGTCAATGGAAATAGGTCATGGAAAGCAGCACACAAACTTCTTTGGGCTCATCAGTGATCCAGCAGGGAGTGCAAACATAGTTTCCATGAACAAGGTCAGGGTATGTGTGATTCATCTTGAAAAAGAGACTTTTCTGCCCTAGTTCCCCTCCTGTCTCTTTATATGATTCCAGTTATGTCAGCCCAAGGCTTGAGTGCCCATTTGCTGCTCTCTCAGTAAACAAGACAGATAACAAAAATGTAGTATGTAGTGGTCCACATTTATGCAAGGAAGTAGAGCTGTGAGAAAGCAAACCCAGGATCAGCTCCCCAAGCAAGTCTGCTGCTCACCCTTTACTGACACACATGCACTCGAGGGGGAGACAGACAAAACAAATTGTATATCGGTAGGTGCTATGATGACCAAGAAGGAGAAGGAAATAGAGGATGATGCAAGGTGCTACTTTATACTTGGAGGAGGGGAGTCCTTGTATACTTGTTATTCGCACACTGGTAAGTAAATCCATAGGATTTTTGCTCAAAAGCAGATTTGCCAGGTCAAAGAATATGAGCTTTCTGGAATTTTGATTTAGCCAAATTTTCTTCTGTAGAGTTTGCTCTCCTTTATACTCCTACCGGCCACGTGCCTATTTCCCTACATCTTCAGCAATACAGGATGCCATCTAACTTTTGACTCTGAGCCATCTGATATGTAAAGAATTGCACTCATCTTTTTTCGGGTTCACACATTTTTCATAAGTTTAAGAATCATATGAACTTCCTTTCCCATGACCTGTTCATGTTCTCTAACCATTTTCTATTGTCTTTACCTTATTTCTTTGTGTGAATGTTTAGTACATCAAGGAAATAAGTCTTTTGCCTGGGATATGTAATAAAATATTTTTTTCGATTTGACACATTTTTTGCTTTGTACGTGATGCTTTTTTCATACATAGTTTTTTTTTTAACTTTTATGTAATTTAATCTATCAACCTCTTATGGCATCACCACTCTGGGATTATAAAAATAATTTTATCTCATATTTTCTGAGAGGAATTTCCAGATATCATTTTTAGTATTTATATTTTGATCCATCTCTGGAATTTATTTTGACATAAGGTGTGAAATGTAGAATATATATATCTGTAGAATATATATATCTGCTTTTTCTATATGTCTATCATCACTTTGATTTATTGAATAACAACTTGATATAATTTCAGAGCATATACATCTGCTCTTAATTGGCCACCTAGAATATACACGCTTTAGGCCTTTGCCAAAGATTATAACCTCAAATTTTTACTGCTAAACTTTTATCTTAAGCACTTTGATGAAAGATGATTTACATGGAAGATTGTTTAAAGGATATTCCTCTGAGATTTTATATAGGTGTGTGTGTGTTCAAGTTTTATTTCTGCATTAAGACAGAGAGTTTTATATATAACACCTATTGGTTTTTGTTTTTTTTTTTTTGCGGTACGCGGGCCTCTCACTGTTGTGGTCTCTCCCATTGCGGAGCACAGGCTCCGGACGTGCAGGCTTAGCGGCCACGGCTCACGGGCCCCTCCGCGGCATGTGGGATCTTCCCGGACCGGGGCACGAACCCGTGTCCCCTGAATTGGCAGGCAGACTCTCAACCACTGCGCCACCAGGGTGAGCCCTTTGAAGGTGAGCATTTATTTCCTTACCTCAGATTTGTTGAGAGATTTTAAGAAATTGCTATACAAAATCCAAGATTGCATTTATCGTAGCGATATTTTATTCAGTGACTTCTGTATAAAAAACACAGTAAGCATTTTTTTTTTAAAATGAAGAGTCAATGAAGCTTTGTTTCTGCTTTTGAAATGGTGACTCTTTTTGGGGTGGGGTTGATGTGAATTTAATAATTGATTTCTCTTGGCTGCCAAGCACCTGAGGGACGGTATGCCAGGTATTGTGTGGAGCTTGTAGGCTCTGGAATGAGACAGATCTGGATCAAATCCCATCCCATTGTCCTTATGAGCTGAGCTGCCTTGGGCAAGCCATTTGTTTATTTATTATCTGAGTGTTCTCATTTATTTTTATGAATAATGTTTGTCCTTTAAATAATTTTTTAATTGAACTATAGTTGATTTACAATGTTTCAGGGGTACAGCAAAGTGATTCAGTTATACATATATATAGATTTTTTTCCATTATAGGTTATTACTGGATATTGAATATGGTTCCCTGTGCTATACAGTAGGTCCTTGTTATTTATCTATTTTATATATAATACTGTGTATCTGTTAGTCCTGAATTCCTAATTTATAGCTCTTCCTCCTTTCCCCTTTGGTAACTATAAGTTTGTTTTCTGTGTCTGAGTCTGTTTTGTAAGTAAGTTCATTTGTATCATTTTTTAGATTCCACATATAAGTGACATCATATTATATTTGTCTTCCTCTGTCTGACTGACTTCACTTAATATGATAATCTCTAGGTCCTTAGGCAAGTCACATAACTTCTCTGTGCTCACTGCCTCACCCGCAAGCCAGGTATCATAACAGTTGCCTCGTTAGATTGGGAGGATTAGATGAGGTTAAAATAAATGAAGGGTTAGCACAATGCCAGAACATAGTAAGCGTTCAATAAATCTTAGCTTATTATTATTATTATTGATTCGTGTTGATCAAAATGTTAAGAAGTATGCCATTTAAAAAATGGTTTATAGCATTTGGGAGATTAACGTAAGTCTTAGATGCATTGACATCTGTCCTTCCCAGGAGGAGCTGAATTATTTCTTTTGCTATTGTCCTTAACATCCTAGAAACCAGGGGCTTGAAAAAGATCAAACTGTCCAAAAACAAACAAACAAAGCAAATGTGAGTGAATCCTGTTCATTTCATAGAATCTAGGTGTCAGAAAGGAATTTAGATGTTATTTGGTCCAGTTTCCCTTCCCAGAGTTATTTGCTAAATATTTAAATAAACCCCAATTTTAACTTTTTTCCCCTATAAAAAAAAAAAGGTGTCTTTTTTTTTGCGGTACGCGGGCCTCTCACCATTGTGGCCCCTCCCGTTGCGGAGCACAGGCTCCGGACGCGCAGGCTCAGCGGCCATGGCTCACGGGCCCAGCCGCTCCGAGGCACGTGGGATCTCCCCAGACCGGGGCACGAACCCGTGTCCCCTGCATCGGCAGGCGGACTCTCAACCACTGCGCCATCAGGGAAGCCCTAAGGTGTCTTTTGAAAGAAATGGGAAGTCAGTTTGAATCGGAACGAAATGTATATTTATTATTTCTAATTTGTCAAATATTTTCAGAACCAAATCAGGATCTGATATTTCACTTGGTTTAATTCTTTTGGGAAACACTTTCCTCCATCTTTCATGGGAAGTTAGCTGCTAGAGGGCGGGAGATCTCACAGCGCTCCTGGCACCCACTCAGATCTGGTACCCACTGTGGTCCTGCACAGTCAGGCAGTAATCAGCAACCACTGCCGCTGCTGCAGAGAGGACGTTGTGCTGACCCGGGAATAACAGCTCTGAGTTGATGAGGTCAGTAACTTTTAAAATAGCTTATTTAAAAATCTCTTCCGTGACCTCAGCTACACTTAATGCCACTTAGCTCATCTAGACATGGGCAGGAAATGTAAGAAGGATAGTTGACAACTGGAACTCCAAGCAGCTATATCTTCAGAAGCCCATTTTAGGAAAGAACTTGTCTGAACAAGTTGAAGATTGAAGATACACTTGGTATCAAGTGACCGCGATGTAGATATAGAACTTGTGTATCCCCAGCCCTGCAAGTCTGGGGAAAATCTAGCTATGCAACAACAGTTGTACATGGTATTTCTCAAGCTGTGCACATACCTTCTGTGATGGGAGCTCTGGCTCCCTTCTCTGGTCCCCTGTGTATTTTGGAAATTCTGCAGGAAATGATTCATGGGGACTCATGGACAGCTCTATCAGTTACCGTGTGTTTCCCCCATTGGCCCTTCTTAGCATTCTCTCCTGCAGCTCAGGCTGCCACCGCAGCAGGCCATGCCTCCCTAGGTCTGCTGCATTCAGGCTGGGGATTCGTAATGCCAAAGGTGCTGATGTCTGCACTGAGAGCACTTCCCCCACTTGTGTAGCCACTTGCAGAGGGTGCCACTGCCAGTCCCTGACAAGCTGTGCTTAGTCTTCTGGAGCCTTCAGTGTAGCTGAAGCAACACCAAACCAGAGGGCATATTTATCTGTTCATTGGACGCCAAAGCTATACCCCCAAATCTCCAGCAATCTATACCTGTTACTATTAAGATTTTTATAGACCATTATTAAACATGCTCTTATTAAAATATCGACAGTTGATTCCACAGCACCTAGATCATCACAGAACTCAACAACTTTTCAGCCTAATAAAAATTCTAAGTTTGGGGCTTCCCTGGTGGCGCAGTGGTTAAGAATCCTCTTGCCAATTCAGAGGACACGGTTTCAAGCCCTGGTCCGGGAAGATCCCACATACCGGGGAGCAACTAAGCCCGTGCGCACAACTACTGAGCCCACGTGCCCAGAACCCATGCTCTGCAACAAGAGAAGCCACTGCAATGAGAAGTTCATGCACCACAATGAAGAGTAGCGCCCTGCTCACTGCAACTAAAGAAAGCCCACACAGCAACGAAGACCCAACGCAGACAAAAATAAATTTAAAAAAATTAAAATAAAGTTCCCTTTAAAAAAAAAATCCAAGTTTGTTCTGCAAAAATTAGCACATAAAGTTTTGAACTGGTTCACTCCTGTTTTTTTTCCCACTTATTTCTATTGAATGCCTTTATTTCAGTCTATACATGCTTTGTAATTCATTTAACCAACATTTTTTTCTTGCACATTTAGATTTCCCCCTAACTTCTCATTACAGTGGTCCCTTGGTACCCGTGGGGAATTGGTTCCAGGGACCCCTCTCAGATACCAAAAATTGGCAGACACTCAAATCCCTTATATAAAATGGCATAGTATTTGCACATAACCTATGCACATCTTCCTCTATACTTTTTTTTTTTTAAATACATTTATTTATTTATTTTTGGCTGCATTAAGTCTTCATTGCTGCTTGCGGGCTTTCTTTTTAGTTGCAGTGAGCAGGGGCTACTCCTCATTGCGGTGCGCAGGCCTCTCATTAGGGTGGCTTCTCTTGTTGTGGAGCACGGGCTCTAGGCACACGGGCTTCAGTAGTTGTGGCACACGGGCTCAGCGGTTGTGCCTCATGGGCTCTAGAGCGAAGGCTCAGTAGTTGTGGCGCACAGGCTTAGTTGCCCCATGGCATGTGGGATCTTCCCGGACCAGGGCTCGAACCGGTGTCCCCTGCATTGGCAGGGGTGCCGTCGCTATCTGCATTTTACAGATGAGGAAATGGAGGCTCAGAGAGGTCAGGCCGTTTGCCCAAGGTGAGAGGTAGAGCTGGAATCTGAAAGTGAATCTATCTCCAAAGTCTGTGTTCTTACAGTTTCCCAGCATCTCCCACTTTGAGGACCTTTCCCAAATGGAGGAGCTCTCAGCAGGGTTGGCTGAGCTCAGAAGGGCTTGGGAAGACCTTGCTAGGAACTGCAGGAGTCACAAGGCTTTGTGTTCAGGCCTCTTGAGCTCTTTTAAGCCCCACCCAGTTTTCTGACCTTGCTTATTTAGAAAACTCCCTTCCTCCATCCTAAACTTGCCCGTGCATCACAGTGGGATATGGCATTTATGTGCTGGTCAGTCTCTAATGGGACCCTTGAGTCTGTAGGACACTTGTATCTCACAAGGCCCCTTTCTCCTTGTTCTGGACCACATCCTGCCTCCTACCTACTCTTGTTTTTGGAAACAAAATTTAATGTGAGTGCGCGTGGGTGGTGCTTGAATACACCATCTGTGTGAAAGGAGATTTCAGGGTCTGTGTTATGTGCAGCCTTCAAAAACATTCACCTTATGGTGGGAGCTGGAGCTTGAATACACCATCTGTGTGAAAGGAGATTTCAGGGTCTGTGTTATGGGCAGCCTTGAAAAACATCCACCTTATGGTGAGAGCTGGAGCAGGCATGTCAGGCCATGGGATGGAAATTATGTGTCAAGGACGTAGAACAACCAGATCAAAGGGGGTCTGGATCCCAACCCCCCAGAGCTGTATTGCGACACTGGATTGTTTAGGTTCAGCTTGTCATATGAGAGAGGAATAAATGTATCTTGTTTAAGCCTCTGTTTTATTTGTTTTATTTATTTTTCTGCGGTATGCGAGCCTCTCACTGCTGCGGCCTCTCCCGTTGCGGAGCACAGGCTTCGGACGCGCAGGCCCAGCGGCCATGGCTCACGGGCCCGGCCGCTCTGCGGCATGTGGGATCTTCCCGGACCGGGGCATGAACCCGCGTCCCCTGCATCGTCAGGCGGACTCTCAACCACTGCGCCACCAGGGAAGCCCAGCATACATTTTCTGTCAGAGGCAAAAGAGTAAATATTTTAGGTTTTGTGGGTCACATGCTCTCTGTCACAACTGCCAAACTCTACCTTTTAATGTAAAAGTGGCCGTAAACAAGACAGAGATGAATAAGTGGCTCTGTTCCAGTAAAACCTATTTATGACCCTGAAATGTGAATTTCATAAAATTTTCATATGTCACAAAATCTTCCTTTTTTTTTTTTTTTAACCATTTAAAAATGGAAAAACCATTCTCAGCTGATAGGCCCTACGAAAAACAAGTAGTAAGGGGGCTATGGCCTACAGGCTGTAGTCTGCTGACCCCTGTGCTAGACTATTCACAGAGCGCTTGTAAAAGAGGCAAACAAGCTCTACTCCCATCAGTGATCGCCCGGCTCCTGCCTGAGTATTGAGATTGGAAAGGTTGGGGAGATTTCCTTGGAAAGCCGTCCGTGTGCTGTACTCCCATCCCACTTCCCCATCCCCCATTTGGAAAGGGAGGATATGCTCCCTTCACCTTGGACCAAGTGGAGAGAATTCAGAGGTACTTTCAGAGTGCTCCAAACCGGAAGTGTTTAAAGAAGGGAGCCCATGGGTGGAGTACTTCTCACTAGGAGGCAGAGATGAAAGAAATGCACTGGAGCAAAGCTGCAGTCTCTCCACCTGGAGGCCCAAGAGCTTGGATTCTGGGGCCAGATGCAGACCCCTTGAGGGGAAGCCTGCCTGGGGTAGCTTAAGAAGGATCCTTTCCACAGAGATCAACAGGAAGGATGAAGGGACCCTTTAAGGACAGCTTATCTGGTGAAACTCACTCCAGAGGCTGCGGGGTAATGGCAGGGAACATCCAGGAGGGAGACCTTGTCCACATGGAGGGGATTGTTGCCATCATCAGCAATGGCGGAACCAGGATGTACATCTTGGGAGAGAAGGAGCCAGCCACAGTGCATCTGCCAAGCGCCAGTGCCAGCTGGTAGCTGTGCCAGTCAGGCAGGACCCAGTCCAGGGCTGACACAAATGGGCTCAGCGCAACTGAATGAGCAGGGCTGCTCACGGTGAGTGAGTCCACTGGAAAGGAATCTGCACCGTTAGGGCATCTTTCATGCCCTTTAGGTTATCATGAAAAGCAGAGTTTTTCAAATAGTTTTAATGATGTACAAAACTGAGGAATTAAGGCAGAGTGCCTAATAGTCTCTCCCCTCCCCCTAAGCCCAGGAGCTAAGGCAGCTGTCCCAGATGTTTGACCCAAGGTCAGGCCTGATGATGTATCTTTCGCCATATCTACCTCCCCCTTAGATCCCGGAGAGTCCAGAAAACCTGACCTAGCAAATAAGATTGGAGAAGAATAGGGCAAAGAAGCTGATCAGAAACTTCCCTCTTCACTCCAGGTTTCAAATTGGGGCTGGGGAAACTCTGTAAGTTAAACAAAAATGTTTGGAGTGTTTAATATTAGACTGGACTATAGTTAATACGATTGTTAGCCTGATTTGGGTTGTTTGTTTTTAAAGCTAAGAGTTCTTGGGAAATACGTGGAAACTGCCCAAGATTTCACCCAAGGGGCCGACAAGGAACTAACTGATTGTCAGAGTGGAGCATTGAGAAAAAGAATAGGTACTTTGTGATTGTACCCTACTGGGTCTAGCTCCGTCAAGAACATGTTACAATTGGCACTATCAAATCTTTTCAAATGTACTGATTTTTTTGTTTGCTCATTGTTCTTTAAGAGAGAGCTCTATATCTCTCAATGTCAGAGTTGAAATGAGCTCTATCCCTGTTCATATCTTTCAAGCCCATTTCAAGGAAGTAGAAAAAATGTTAGATTTACTAGTGTTTTGTTTTAAAAGACCAGAAGCCTACTTGCTTGGGATAGCGGCAAGGAAAGGGAAGCGAGGAGCTTCTCCAAGGTTCTGTTTGAGTTGCCGCTTGGCAGTTGTTTGGGGAATTCCTTTGGGCTGCAGCTAACCTGTGAAGGGTCTATTGTTCATGGCAAAAGGCATCCCCTCTGGGCCGAGCAACCTCAGGATCACGGTGCTTTAATTGGAGGAGGGTACTATTGCATACAAGAAAAAGGCATCCCTTCCCCAGGGCAGCAATGCTGGAGGTCTTGTCAGACACCTTGAATCTCAACCTCCGATTGCTGCCGTGGCAAACTGCCCACGTGTTCTATGAGCCTGCAGCTCCCGCTCGCCCACCCTTTCATCCAACAATTGCCCCTATCTACAGGCAGCAGTAGCATTGCCCCTTCTCCTCCTTCAGATCCACTCTCTGTACAAGGAGTGGGCTGACAGTAAGTGCCCAGCAGCGCTGTTCCACGGTGCTTGTTTTCCTGCACTTCTCCAAATGTGCTGGCAGGACTGGGATTTGGTTGGCATCGACCTTCAGCAGTCCATACTTCCAATAGCTAGTCCTCTCAGCTTGGCTGTATTAGTGGGATTCTTCTGGGGACTTATCCTCTTAGTTTTTGGTTGTCATTGTTGGTGTAAGACCTTTATTTAATAATATCTCTAAAAATCTGAAATTTGAGTGCTTTCCATCTTTAGACAACTAGAGACTTACACACTGCATTAAAATCTTGAGATCACAAAGGTACACTTTTAAAAAACAGTGTTCTCTTACCTCCATAATCTTTAGGGGGAGAGGAAAAACTGACAAAATGAAGTTTCCACTGCAAAACAGTCCTGAATGAATTTAAAGCCTTTCTGAACAAATAGGATGTAAACCTAACAATATGGAATTTTTTTCCGTCAGAATCTCCATCTGAATGGGATAAAAATTAAGAAGGTGAAGATAAATCGGAAATGCTTTCTTTTTATCACAGTATTGAATACATTTTAGAATAGTTACAGATTTACAGAAAAATTTAGATAGCACAGAGAGTTCCTATATGCCCTCTACCCAGTTTCCTCTATTATTAACATTTACATTAATATGGCATATTTGTCACTATTCATTAACTGATATCGATACATTATTATTAACTAAAGTCGATACTTTCTTTAGATTTACTTGGTTTCCCCTTAATGTCCTTTCTGTGTCCTGGATCCTATCCCATGTTACATTTAGTCCTCATGTCTCCATAAGCTCCTCTTAGCTGTGGTAATTTCTCAGAACTTCCTTGTTTTTTGATGACCTTGACAGTTTTGAGGAATGCTGGTCAAGCAGTTTGCAGAACATTCCTCAGTTGAGGCTTGCCACACGATCAGATATCAAGAGTGCATACTTTCAACCTGACTTATCACCGTTGATGTTGACCTTGATCACCAGGCTGAGGCTGTGTCTGTCAGTTTTCTCCACCATAAACTTACTCTTTTTTTCCTCTTTCCATGCTGTACTCTTTGGAAGGAAGTTATTATAAGCGGCCCATGATTAAGGAGTGGGGATTTAGGCTCCATCTTCTTGAGGGTGGAGTGTTTACACAAATTAGTTGGAATTCTTGGGATAGATCTGCCTTTTCTCCCTCATTTATTTACCTGTTCAATCATTTATTTATCTATTTTATTCTTTGGGCTATAGTCCAATAGTGCTTTATCTATTTTGTTGTTTGAATTGTTCCAGCTTTGGCCATTGGGATCTCTTTCCGTTGGCTCCTGTGTCCCTTTGACATAACCCATCATTGTGGTCTTATTTATTTATTTAAAAAACTTTTAGCACTTCCTTGCTTTCTGGCACTACAAGATGCTCCAGGCTCATCTTGTATATTTCCTGTCCCAGTCTTAGAATCATCTGTTTCTCCAAGGACCCCTAGTTCCTTTCATTGGAGATAGTGTATCAAGATCTGGGCACCAGCGTCTTGATCAGTTTAGGTTGCTGTGACAAACTGCTGCAGACTGAGTTTCTGATAAACAACAGGGATTTATTTCTCACAGTTCTGGAGGCTAGACATCCAAGATCAGGTTGTCACTGTAGTTGGGTTATGATGAGGGCCTTCTCCCATGTTGCAGACTGCTGTCTCCTCATTTTACCCCCACATGGCAGAAGATCAGAGAGAGAGAAAGCAAGCTCTCTTGTATCTTTTTATTAGGTCACTAATCCCATTCATGAGTGCTCTACCTTCATGGAGTAATTACCTCCCAAAGGCCCCATCTCCTAATACCATCACATTGGGGATTAGAATTTCGACATTTTGGAGACATATAAACACTTAGTCCATAGCACTGTGAACGCTGCTACCAGGGTGTTGTTGCTTCTAGGCTCTCAGTTGACAGCAAGAAAATACATGTGAAGCAAATGGGTATATGCATATATACTTTTATATTTCTTTTATCATTTCCGCATGAGTTCTGTGTCTGTTGGGAAGAATTGCTTAATATGTGCTCTCAGTTATGCATTTTGAGCTGGAGGCCCACTGGGCAGCAACTAGATATTCTCTAATGGGTTTAAAGAAATGAACAACTTAAGGCTTTTCTTTCATTGGGAGATAATTCTCCATGGATCTCTTGTGCTTCTTTACAGTTGGCAAGGAGAGACACTATCTTTTCAAGGATGTTTGTTTGTCCAGTGAACAATAACCTTGGGAGATGGAGATAGGGTCTCTCTGCAGTGCGAGGGCAGATTTGTTTACTGTCCAGTATAATAAGGATAATGTCTCCATCTGAGGCAAAGTTTGGGCAGGTTTGCTTGCAGCCCATGG
The DNA here is from genome assembly GCF_963924675.1 of Phocoena phocoena. Lineage (NCBI taxonomy): Eukaryota > Metazoa > Chordata > Mammalia > Artiodactyla > Phocoenidae > Phocoena > Phocoena phocoena. The sequence continues at coordinate 32,715,335 of NC_089232.1, read as the reverse complement.
TCAAAGATTTGGGCTCAGTAAGCTCCTGTATGTGCAGCATCCATCTAGGCTGCTCTGTCTTTTCTCACAGCAACTGGGGACAAGAGGAACAACAGAGACATGAAGCCTATCCTGCCTACTGTGTTGTGAGTAACAAAGTCCTTTGTCAAATTGTAAGGTCCAGAAGTCTGGTGTCTTCCAGCGGCTTCCGACAAAACTGTACAGACTAATTGTAAGCTTGCACGTAGGTAAACCTCAGACTTTTCTCTGGTTCTGACACCTTCATTTAGGTTGAGTACTAACCGTATTCTGATATTTCTCAGCTAGATGTAAGCCTTTTTTGGAGTTACCAATGCTGAAGAATAAGTTTTTAAAATTTTAAATTAAAAACATTTAAAACGTTTCAAAATAAAATCATCACTCACATACAATAAAAGGAAAATTTTATTTAGCTCATGAATTAAAGTGGGAGCCAGCCAGCTGTCACAACTGGTTCAAAGGAGAAGTCAAAGACAAATTGATATGGAGTAAAGGAATGGTAAAATCAATTTACAAATGGACAAAAAACTGGCTTTTTCCACGGGGAGTAGGGTGGGGTTGAACCTCCACCAGACAGAATTTATTTGCATGTCCATAGACAAGAATTATTTGCATTGTTATCAGGTATCCACAATTTATAGAGTTGTACAACAATTCAAATACATGGAAAGCACAAACTCCATAGAATCAGATAACCTGGAAAGGTGTGCTGTAAATGATGCCTAGTTTTCCACTGGAGACATGCAGTAATCTTTTTTGCTTATTCCAAAGTCTTAAATATTCTTTACACCAATAAAATGTACTGTAAGAATTGTTTCCAAGGTATTGATCCAATGTGAGAGAATTAAAAGGAGGACAGAAAGAGATTTTTTAAAGTAAGACTAGAAATATACACATAAAAAAGATATTGGAAGAGGTTCTAATTATCTGATCTGGGAACAGAATCCATCAGAGCAGAAGAGCATTTGCTCAGACTCCGTCCAGTAAGACAAGGAAGTCCTAATATGTCGTTGATTCAGACAGTTCCCTCTAGTGACCACTAGGGGTCGCTAAGCAGGCATTGTGACCCCTGACCGGAGAGGCAGGGGTGGCAGCATCTAATCCAGCCGTGGTAACGCTCACCTGATTAACACATTTGGGAAGCTCATTGGTGGCAAGAGATTTTTACCTAGTCCAGGGCCTGGCACATAGTAAGTATTCAATACATATTTCTTGAAAAGAATTATTCAGAATGCAGGGGGTGCTTTTACCCTGTAGGCATCTAAGAGATACGATATTTCAGAGTAAGGATTCGTTAAGACTTCTGGTCATATTAGGACAAAAGGAGAAAACATTATAAATTAGAAGTCACTAGGTTAATTAAACAAAAAGAGATACATTTAGCCATGAAATTAGACTTGGTAAATCTGTGAACAGTTTCCATTGCCTCTACAAACACCAACGCAGCAAAATACTTGTTTCAACGCGGACCTGCCAGTCCTCCTTTTCTTTTTGCTCAGGTGCCATCAAATGTAGATTCTTCTACTCCTATCCCCCAACACTTTCTAATTTCTTACTGATTTTGGTGCAATGAGAAACTGATGGCAAGTCATCTATAATTCTAAGGAATCGATTAGGATAAGATGAAAAGTGAAAAATAGAGGGGCAGTGACTATGGGTTAGATCCACAGCTGGAAGGAAGGAGGAGAGCGAATCAGGAGGCTCTTAGAAAACCCCAAGAACAGATCTTCTCCCTGCCCTTGACTTTCTGGCTCCTGACACGCCTTCTGTGGACATCTGTTGTTTTTGCCTGCCTAGGGGCTCTTCCCTCTTCTACTGTTAAGAGTGCCTTGATTTTACCCTGGGGGGATGAGCCCCTACCCGACTGGATGGGGCTGTTCCTTCATGTGCTCCCCCCATCCGATGGCTGAGGGGTAAGCACTAAGCCAAGCTAGGCCAACCAAAGGCCCAGTCACTGGAAACTCTTGTAGAGCCTGAAAACCACTGGACTTCTTTCAACTTGGTGTCTCAAAGAGACCGTCCATTACTTCTTGCTTTGTAGAATCCCACAGCTGTGCTGTTTTCCATCCTTTCAAAGACCTGAGTCTTTATTTTTTCCTTCAAGTCCATGAGCCACCCCACATTCATCTAGTAAACTCCTATTTGCCTATATAAGCCAGAGTTTGTTTCTTCGTGACTGCAGCCAAAGAATGCTGACTGATGTAATGGGAGAAGGAAACTAGTCAAAAACCTAGTCCTATGTTACTTCTATAATCTCAGTTGAACTTATCATTGAAAAGGACTAGCCGTAAGGAAACGGAGACTCCTTGAAAATGAGGCATTACTAACGTTTATGGACACATTATGTTCTAGACACTTTTCTAAACATTTACAAGTATTCTTATTTAAGAATACTTACCTAAGAATGACACCATTGAATAAATGTTATTTTTTCCCATTTTACAGATGAGAAAACTGAGGCACAGATGATTAAATAACCTGCCCATTTTCACATGGCCAGGTTAACATTCTCAAAGTTTATTCTGTAGAATACAAGTTTTTCAGACGTGTATTAGTTTCCTAGGGCTGCTATAACAAAGCACCACAAACAGGGTGACTTAAAACAATAGAAATGTATTGTCTCACAGTTCTGAAGGCTAGAAGTCTGAAATCAACTGGCAGGGCCGTGTTCGCTATGGCTGCTTTAGAGGAGAATCCCGGCCTGCCTCTTCTAGCTTCTGGTATTTGCCGGCAATCCTTGGCATTCCTTGGCATGTAGAGGTATTCCTCCCATCTATGCCTCTGTTTCTCTCTGTGTGTCTCACTCCTCTTCTCCTAAGGACACTAGTCATATTGGATTAAGGGCCCACCTACTCCAGTATGACCTCATCCTAACTGATTACATCTACAGCACATTATTCCCAAATAAGGTCACATTCTAAGGTACTGGGGGTTAGGACTTATTTTGGGAGTCGGTCATTTTTAGATATTCATGTTAAATATGTTTTTGAGGGGTTTTTTTCCACTTTAACTCGTCACAAGAATGTTGATAGCAATTGCTCAAAAAAAGAATTATGTGGTCAAATAAATTTGAAAAACACAGGATTAACCACCATTACAGTAGGATTCTCGGTTGTAGTGCTTTGGGAGGGTCTTTAATTTGTTAAGCTGAAAGGGAGCCAGCAAACGGGGACTGTAACACACAATTTCTCAAACATGTTTGGGTATGAACTTCTTTCTACTGTAGGGTTAGTGGTGTGTGTGACACAGATCACAGGCCCGATGCGAGGTAGCAGCACCCTCCCTACTCTTCTGGTCCTTAAGACAACTGCTTTCTTCTCTGAGCATGAGTTTCCTTATGTCTAAGATAGAGGCAACAATATCCTTTCCCCTGTGGGTTTCTTATAAGAACTATGCTAAATGAGGTAGGCTGAAACACACCTAGGAGAACACCTGGGACAGAAGTAGACATTCACTTAATAGTCGTTGCCTTTGTTATGCTAACCAGACAGTTCTGAATTTCTGGGCATTTTGATTCAGCCTTTCTAGACTCTCAGATATAATTCCTAAGCCAGGAAAATTTCCACTAGTAGGGTTTTCTTGTTCATTTTCCTTTTCCGTTCACCATTTTTTTCTCTTTAGGAGAATTATTTCCTTTATGATAATAAAAATTGACCTTAGGTAAATATTCGACCCAACCGTACTTTTGACAAATCTCCAATGTTAGCAAAGAATGGGTTGTTTCACTCTGCAGTTCCTTATTCTAATCTTCCACCCCGGTGAGGGGAAGAGGATGTGATCACGCGATTGCCAGCAGAGGGGAAACTGTGAAAGGGCCCTCGCTCTAGAAAAGCAGCCCACAACGGCCCCAGCTCTCAGAGGAGGACGAGCTCCTGAGGCGACTTCTGCGGGGGGACTCGGCCATCTCTTTGTCCATCCGACATGGAACCAAAGCGGATCAGGGAGGGCTACCTTGTGAAGAGGGTAAGCAAAGTGCCACCTGCAAGGGTGTCCCTGGAGATAGGGTGGGGGAGGATTGGAGTCCAGCTTTGCACTCTCTACCTGCTGAACCTATTGGGCTGAAACGGGAGAGCATCGCAGCCTGTAGAAGGTCGGAGCGGTGCGGAGAAGCCAGTACGTGTTCCATTGCCTTCTGGTTCTTAAAAGTGAATGAATCCAGCTGAGGCGTCAGCACAGCTTGATTTTGTGGGGCTGAGAATTCCAGACGACAGGGTCTGGAAATCCTTCAGGATCTAAAGCATCCTTTTCAAGAGTCACACATGTGTGTTATGCTAGAAGACTGAAACTCTTCTATAGAGGTTACTAGGAGAAACTATTCATTTGTTATTTAAATTCTTCTTCCCCTCTTTTTTTTTTTGGAAAAGAGGAAGAAGAAAATATTAAAGATGAGCGGATATAATGATACAGTAATGGTAGCTTAGTCATCCTTTTTTTATTGGACTGAAATCTCTTCACTCACAGTGAATTTGTATAACATGCTCTTAAGGTGGTAGGTAGATGCACCATTTTAAAGATTAGAAAACAGAGACACAAGTTTACTCAAAAATGCTTGGTTTCACTGGTGTGGCATCAGGAAATTGAATTTCGTTAGCACTGCTGGTTTTTCTCCTGATGGTGGGTGTATGCTGTGTCACTGTGATACTCCCCAAGAGGGTGAGTTCACACATAGGGCTCGTTGGCATCCTGTGGACAACACCTATATGAACATGTAACTCACAGTCACCCAAGTGAGTTCAGGGCGTTAGAAGTGAACTGAACTCAGTACGTTCCAGTTTTTAATTGAATGAGAGCATAATGGGACTCTGTTTTAGGCCATCCATGGTTTAACATTTTAACCTGAAAATTCTACTAAGAGGAGGTTAAACTGCTCACATTGCTGCCTGGTTCTGTTTTGATTTAAATCTGGAAGGGGCCTTAGACCGTCTGACCTCATTCCCTCATTTCCACAAGAGTAAGCTGAGACCCAGAAGCTGGGTGACTGCTCCAAGTCACATGGCTGTGACAGATTTGGGACCAGAAACTCACTCCCTGACTCCTGGCACTGAGCTCTGTCCAGTACACCGGGATTTTCATTGAGTAAATTCAGTCTAAGTTAGGGTTTGTAATGTGTCTATGGTCGTGAGAGTTACGAGTAGATGCCAGAGAATAAATGAGCCCTCAGCTGGTATTCTTTCTAGCTAGCCATATTTTGAAACATCCTTTGGAAAAGACACATGTATGTACACAGAGGTGTATGTAGACTCTTTGCAATAGGCACTAATACTCTCTTGAGAGCCAACAGTAATTAATGTTGACATTTCTTTCCTGGTCACTTAGGCTAGTATCCTGAGAAGAACAGGTGAATGGAAACATTTTCTGCAAAGGTTTTTTGTTTGTTTGTTTGTTTAAAAAAGCAATTTAAGCATTTTGTAATTAAAATTGCTGTTATACTGTATACTTACATTTTAAACTCTATAAATTACAAATGATTAAAAGACTCAATCTCTAATAAGTGAATCTGCCCCACTAGAATATGACAATGAAAGAATTAGGGTTGGCAAGCATAGGGACTTAAATTAATAAATTTTTAAAGCAGTGAGGGTAATTCTCTCAGATCATAGCCTGTAAAAGTCAGTCTAGAAAAAGTACCTAGAAAAAAACATGGTGAAATTTCATATTTATTTTTCCAGTTTATATCTCCCATAATTTTCCTGTCTACAATTTACATCTTCATACTTTTTGCATTTTTCTCTGGGGCCTTTTGAACACTCTCTGTTATAATGTGTTAGGATTCTCTAATTCGTTATTTTAAAGAAATGCTTGATTCAGAGATTCCCTTTGCCAGCTGCAGAACTGAAGTCAGAATTTCCCAGTAAGGTGCTAAACTTCCTAACTTCTTTAGACGTCATTCTTTTTTCTTTCAGATACTTCATATACATGGGTTAAAAAGTATTTGTCAGGAACCTAGCACACAGTAGATGGTCCCTAAGTCACAATGATTATTAATATCAGTATTGCTATATACTTCAGTAGATAGGGAGTCCTCTCCTAGACGCTATTGGTCATATGCCCTGCTTCCTGGATTGGTTGCCAAGTTAATAGTGAAGAAAAGAGCATGAAGATCTTTCTCTGACAAGGCTGGGAGATGCCTTGACTATAGTCATTGACGTTAAAGCACGACAGGCGATAATATATGTCTCCCTCAGTTCACCTTTTTTTCTTACGCAGTTTAAGATATCTGGGTGGTAATAGAGAATATATTTCTCCTTATTCTTGTTTTATGAAATAATTTTATTGGCTATAAAGATGTTTTGGGTGGAAAAAAATATAACATTAGAATATGCTAGTACAAGGATTTTGTCAAGTCAGTAATCTTGGGGTCGGTAGTCAATGGTATCGACTATATAATGTTTCTGCTTTTCTTCTGTGAAAGATAACTGTCCACATTTCACAGCTCAGGTTTCCTCCTTTGCCTCCCTCCTGAGATCTTTAAATAGGGTTGATGGTTAAGAGCAGGAGGGAAAATACATGATTCTGTCATTTTGCAGCTTTTTCATTCTAAAGAAGACCCAGATTTTCTTGCCTCAAAGTCTTGCCACTTTGACTTCAAAAAAAGAGCACTTAGAGCCTGCCATGTAGCAACTAGCCACTGTATGAACTCCATCTCATTCAATCCTATCCACCCTATACCCTTATCCCCATCTTACAGATGAGAAACTGAGGCTCAGAGAGAATAAGTGGCTTGCCGGTAAGAGGACAACCTGGGATTCAAACCCAGGCTTGCCCAACCACAAAGCCCACCATCTCGTTGATCCCAGGCAGCCTTCTGAAAAGCAGGCTTCCCAAGCCAGCAAAAGGGAGGTGAGGTGAACTTTGCAGAGCCAGAGTGGGGCCTGGACAAACTGTACTGTGGGCAAGAGTGTGTGTAGTGACCTCAACCTCCCTTTTCCTCTGATTAGGGGGTTACTTCCAGCTAATAAACATGTTTTGGAGGTCCTTGAAAATATACTACTGATTTGGATATGTTTATAATCATAGCTTTAAAAAAGAGAGAGGAGCAGCTTACACGCAACCAATAACCTAGACTCCACCAAGTCACGCCACCAACCAGTCTCATTCCTAGAGGTTTATGCAGCCAACTTTCGTTTCTATGACAACAGCCAGCATGTTGAGTGGCAGGACTGACCCAAGGAGTGTATTAGGAATTTAGGTGGCCTGTGAGGCTGGGGGACAGCATAGGAATCGGGGTGGTGAGAAAGAGAAGGACAAGAGGCTTGGTCAGGAAAGAAAAGGGCTGCAAAAAAGCTGGTTCTGATAGAAGGAGGAAAGCCTGGGGCAAAACAGAGAGCAGGACTCAGGGGTCTCTGCCCAGCAATTCTTTCAAACGGCTACCTTGTCTTCCAGACACCATGAAATAATCCCTCTTGATTTGCACACATTGATTCATTGTCATCAGAGTAGCTAACATATGTAGAGCTTACCCTGCAGCAGGGACAGATCTAAGCATTTAATGCATTAATGCAATATATATATATATATGTATATAGTGGGTACAACTATTACCCTTACTTTACAGGGGAGGAAAGTAAGGTACAGAGAGGCAAAGGGCCTTACCTAAGGTCACACAGCTATTCAGTGGCCGAGATTGACTGGAACCCAGCAGTGTGGTCCCAGTGTCACAGACAGCTGTGCCTAACCGTGTTGTACGTGGACCTCATGGGCTCAGATTGCAGTGATTTTCTTTTCCAAAGCACTGTTGTGATGCGTGGTGCCCGGGAGAACCTTAGGCCAGAATGACTTCATAGTATTGCCTACAAAACTGTGTCATCTTATCTGCCTATATGGTTACCATTTTTTGAGCACCCACTACAAGCTAGGCATAGTGATCAGCCCTTTAAGTGTATTATCTTATTTAATCTTTAGAACAATGGGAAATTGGTAGTATTATTATTTTCATTTTATAAGTGAGGAGACTAAGTTTTGGAAAAATGAAGTAGCTTGCCTAAGGTCACACAGCTTAGAAGAGGCAAAGTTGAAATTTGAACCGAAATCCCTAAGGCTCCAGAAATCATGCTGTTAGACACTTTGTGTCATTTTTCTATCGCTAACCTAATATGTTTTTATTGAGAAATTGTCCAACCTGGAAGAATTTTTTTATGTAAAAAATATTCTACCGAACAGATTCGTTTCCTTGCCTTCAAAGTATTTAAACTGGCGCAAAATGACCATTGATCGGGTCACAAGTGATGTCATAGATCAGGTTGGCCAACTAGATGAAGCAATTTATGATGTAGCAGAAATAAGGACTTCATAGAAGCAACACCAACTTAAAATAACATGTCCCATGAGTGTGGGAGAATAGATGATACTAACTCACAGTTCTACTTTAGTTCAATATGTCCTTTTGGCCATCATATAGTTTTCCTTTAAATTCTAGCTATATGTCAACATAGGAAAAGAGAAGTTTGAAGAAAAGGAGAAGTGAAAGGAGGTGTCTTCACTTGGTGGGAGATGTCTGGGAGGGGCTCGACACCACAATCAAGCTGTCCCCTCCCTCGGCAATGAGTCATGGCTTCTTTCTGTGAAGCCACACATGCACAGGAAGGCCTGTCTCAGCTTGTGCATTCATCACACCGCCCTGGAGTTGCAGGTCAAGGTCACTCTCCCCGCTGTTAGATTGTGAACATCTTGAGAGCAAAGATGGCGTCTTGTTCATGTTTATACCCCAACACCCAGGCCAGTGTCTGAAGCATGGGAGCTGCTTTATCTATCATTATTTGTAGAGAAACCAAAAAAATCTCGGGGGTTCATATTATAGTAACTTAAAAAAATAATTTCTAATGGGGTCACTTTTAGATATTCATGTTAAATATGTTTTTGAGGGTTTTTTTTTTTTTTTGCAGTTTTGTTTCATTTTTGCTTGCAGGTGAAGCCCAAGTGTTCAGATGAAGGCAAGGGCACCTGGAATTGGAAGACTAAAGGCATAATAGTAATAACACGTTTTTAGAACACATGTGTAGAATCTGAGGATTGAAAGGAATGTAACATATTTTGATAAGCGTTTAATTGAACTTCTCATCTGTGGCCTGAATTTCTTTTACTACTCTGTTCACAAGCGTGCTAGAAGACCTCTTGTGCCAGGGAACTCACTAATTTAACTTTCTCCCTTAAGTTATGCAGCAAACTGTTTTTTTCTGAAACTTTCACCTACTGAGGCTTCAAAACAATCGAAATGTTTCACACCCTTGAAGACAGTCCTTATCTACCCTGCCTGTCCCTTTCTGGGCTAAAACCTACCAGTTCCAACAATTTCCCCAAGAGAGATGCCATCCTGTCACTCTCTTTTGAACAGGCTTCACTTTATCTGTAGCTTTGAGGTTTCCTGAGGTCAAGTTCATTCTCCAGGTGCAACCATAAGTACAGAATTACAGGGACTAGATAGTATTTATTGGGTGCTCCCTATGTTCTGGATATTGCCCTAAGCAATGTTCGTGGATTATTTTATTTAATCTCCCAATCATCCTAAGAAATAGGTGGTAGCATTATCCTCATTTGCCAGATGTAGAAAATGAGGTTTAGGGGCTTCCCTGGTGGCGCAGTGGTTGAGAGTCCGCCTGCCGACGCAGGGGACACGGGTTCGTGCCCTGGTCCGGGAAGATCCCACATGCCGCGGAGCAGCTGAGCCCGTGAGCCATGGCCGCTGAGCCTGTGTGTCCAGAGCCTGTGCTCCGCAACGGGAGAGGCCACAGCAGTGAGAGGCCCGCGTACCGCAAAAAAAAAAAAAAAAAAAAGCCTGGGCTACCCAGCTCCATGGTCACCTACCGGTGATGCTCCATTTAAAGTTACAACGTTACTTTCCTATGCTTCTATTTATATAGCCTACAAATGACTTTAGTTATTTTGATAGCCCACATCAAACTGCTGACCAATAGAGCTCCATTTTTTTCCCCCACGCGCCCATTTTCCCAAATCTTCACCAATGCATTTTATAAATCTTTTTAAAAAAAGTATTGAAGAATAAGTTTATATTTTGTTTAATTTACATTTGTTTAAATGCTGTTGAAGCAGTACATTTTTATGTTTATTGGACGCAAGCATTTCTTCTTTTGAGAATTGGCTGTTTCTATTGTTTGTCCATTTAAAAAAAATTGAGAGGGTTTGTATATTTCTTTTTAATTCTAAAGGGTTAAAAAATATATTAAGGATATTAACCTTTAATTATATGATACTGTATTATAAATATTCATACCTTTTAATTTGCTTTTCAGTTGTTCAGGGTTTTTTTTGTTGTTGTTTGTTCATTTGTTTTTTTACTGTACAGAAATTCAATTTTTTTAAGTGGTCAAATATCTTGAGCTTTAAGATTTCTTCTTTTGGTGTCATGCAATGTCAGACTCTTATGCACTAAACTAACCACTTCCATGATGATGTACAGTGACTCACTTGGAAACTTTAAATTTGACTCAACATTTAAAACCTGCCCATTCTGACAATGTAATTGTATAGGTTTTGGCCTATAATGGGAGAAAGCAGGCATATGCCACATATATATTTACTTACATATATAAACCTTATATATTTATAGTATCATAAAACATATTATTATATAGGATCATATTATGATGTGATTTACAATTTAGATATGTTTTATGATTTTATGTACACACATATACACATATATGAGGTTATATATATATAGCTGGCTAAGTGGCCTAAAAATTGATTTATATTCAAGAATGACTCAGTGAGAACCAAAATGAAGATGGCGTCTAAGGGGAAATGGAAAGAACATAAAATTAGGAATCAGGAGGCCTGGATTTTAATCTCAGTCCCACATTAACTGGTCAGGTGTACTAGGTCCAGTCACTTAAAGTGGTCTCAGCTTTCTTACGTGTATGATGAGGATGTTGGTAGATGATCCTAAATGCCTTTCTAGCATGGGCAGTCCGTGATCACACTTCTGGGTTTGCTCTTGGGTGAGCACCAAGAAGGTTAAGGACAGAGAAGGGTAAATATAGCGGTCATGGAGAGGAGGTGCTGTCAGGTTATCCAGGGAGAAGCCAGCAGGTGCAGAGGAGAGAGATGACCCAGAATTCCATCATCCTAACCTAACTAACCACTACCAAGACTGGAACAAAGTCCCACTTTATAAACTGTCCGATTTCCCTTGTTTTACCAAGTATCAGCCTCCTCAATGGGCATAATGCCCCTGAATCCCAAATGACACATCCTCTACCCAGTGAGCTGTCAGACCCTGAGGCTACATTTGAATTAGTAAAGCACAAACTCATTTTGAATAGTTGGCTCCGGAGTAGTTTTATTTTATTTATTTATTTTTTTGCGGTACGCGGGCCTCTCACTGTTGTGGCCTCTCCCGCTGCAGAGCACAGGCTCTGGACGTGCAGGCTCAGCGACCATGGCTCACGGGCCCAGCTGCTCCGCGCCATGTGGGATCTTCCCAGACCAGGGCACGAACCCGTGTCCCCTGCATCGGCAGGAGGACTCTCAACCACTGCGCCACCAGGGAAGCCCGGGAGTAGTTTTATTTTAATGGTCTATGGAAGGAATGTAGTGCTGGCTGACGTCTCCTAATTTTATCCCGGTTCCAAGGTCAAAAGCCCTGAGTGACTCTGGCAGTTATAAATCTTTGATAGGTTGGAAGTGGAATATACAATTTGAGACTTGAAAGGCATTTCAGCAGTCATCTAGTCCAACTTCTATATTTCCCTAAAAGCACATCCCAAATTTTAGTATGTAGTAGTATCATGTGTTGTTCATTTATTTATTAATTTTTCCCAATTATTTTGAACATTTTCAAATCCACAGAGAAGTGGAGCAAATAGTATGACTACCTATACACTCTTTCGCTAGGTTTATGAATTGTTAACACGTGGCTACATTTGTCTTATCTCTGTATTTCTATATAAATATACACACATATTTTTATGCTGAGATATTTGAGAATAAGTCAGCTTATCATGCTCCCTCATGCCTAAATATGTCAAAATATATCTTCTAAGAATTAGAACGTTCTCCACAGTTTTCTAAATTGGATGTACCATTTTGCACTCCTGCCAGCCATGTATGGGAGTTCCAGTTACGTCCTTGCCAAGTCTTGCTCTTCTCAAGCTTTCAAAATTTTAGATGGGGCTTCCCTGGTGGCGCAGTGGTTGAGAGTCCGCCTGCCGATGCAGGGGACACGGGTTCGTGCCCCGGCCGGGAAGATCCCACGTGCCGCGGAGCGGCTGGGCCCGTGAGCCATGGCCGCTGAGCCTGCGCGTCCGGAGCACAGGCTCCGTAACGGGAGAGGCCACAACAGTGAGAGGCCCGTGTACCATAAAAAAAAAAAAAAAAAAAAAAAAAAAAAATTTTAGATGATCTAGTGGGTGTGCAGAGGTATTTCATTGTGGTTTTAATCTGCATTTCCCTGATGGATAATGACGTTAAACACTTTTTCAGAGGTTTTTTTTTTAATGTAGTGCCTCTTCCAGTCTTCTGCCCATTAAAAAAAATAGATTATTTGTATTTTTTCTTATTGGTTTGCAGGAACTCTTTATATTATGAGTTTCCCTCTGATAGATGTAAAACAGAAGGACATTTGATTGAAATTATTTCATGTGTTGGCATAGTGTCTGACCTTGCCCATTTTTTCAGAAAGGGAAATAATTCAGTGCTAGCATGAATAATTATTCTGCATGTTCAGAAAAGAGATAGTGTGTATTAATTTAACACTTTTTTTTCCAGTAACTAAAACAAAGGAAACACTTGGACAAGCAAAATGATAGTCCCACAAGTATTTATCTTCTTTGTATAAATAGTCTTCCTTTTGGGAAACTGGACCTTTATATAGAGGCTCTTTGTATTTTAAGATAACCAGCAGGATCTTCTGGGAACTGGGTGATAATCCCATTTTGTGGTAGTCATGACAGGGTGACATCGTGGGGTCAAAGATAAGAGGCATAGAACCCTGTTCTCTTCCTTTTCCAGAACCCTCCCAAAATATAGATAAAAAAGAGAGACTTCCTTGATGTAGTCAGAATGGTTATCTGTTGATAAAGGGACAGTTGGCATTAACCCAAACTGAAAACTTTTAAAGTAAGGATATTCCTAAAGGCTACAGTGACATGAAAGCGTCATGCTGGCATTAGAGACGGTTCTGCAGGTGATTTTCATACCTCTTAGCCATGCCTGTACACAAGGCTGTGCTCTGAGTTTCTTCCTGATGTTCATATCCAGATAAAATCTGATTACACCAAGGGGTGGAAGTAACTGCAGCTAGCATGCCACCATTTATGGCACACGCTATTGATGGTGGCATTTTTCCAGTGAGTCCAGCTTCAGGCATCCTCTACTCTTCAGTCTGAGTCGGCACTTGAGGTAGAATCTATTTGCCATCCCTAAGTTGAATGGAACACAATGGGCAGGGTTGGGAGAAAATAAGCCACAGATAGTCAAGCTGAAATGTACAAGAAGGAGAGTTGAGATTCACACCCTATTCTCTTGGTAATGGCCCAGGAGAGGCTTATGGTCTAATTATGGATGTGTATATATTTTATCTTAAAACTTTTTTAAAAAAGTTCCAGCAGAATGGTATTCCCCTTGTCCCCTGAAGGCTGCTTTCCTAGCAGCCTGGTCACACAAATGTGGGTCACCTGTGTCCACACTGGCCAAAGCTAGGCTATTTATCAAGCCCTTTACCACCTATAGAAGAGTTTTAGAAAACATCATTACCCGGCTCTTTCTGTTGTCATTACAGGGGAGCATGTTCAACACCTGGAAACCCATGTGGGTTGTATTGTTAGAAGACGGAGTTGAATTCTATAAGAAGAAAAGTGATAACAGCCCCAAAGGAATGATTCCCCTGAAAGGAAGCACTCTGACTAGCCCTTGCCAGGACTTTGGCAAAAAGATGGTGAGTTGATGTCGTTAACCACCATGAATACCTTGTCAGGGGCTGACCCTTGAGACCATGCATAGCCTGCAATGTGAATGGAGCTTCCTGGGCCAGTCCCTCTCCACACCACCCACCCTCTACCCTGGGCATTTGGGTCTTTCTTGGCCAAGCACTTCCAGAACAGGGTTGGCTCAACTGCTGTACTTCATAAGAGACCTCAGCCCCTTGAAAGGAGTCATTCCTAATGGGATGTGTTTTGATTTCAGTTTGTGTTTAAGATCACTACGACCAAACAGCAGGACCACTTCTTCCAGGCAGCCTTCCTGGAGGAGAGAGATGGCTGGGTTCGGGACATCAAGAAGGCCGTTAAATGCATTGAAGGAGGTCAGAAGTTTGCCAGGAGATCTACCAGGAGGTCCATCCGACTGCCAGCAACCACTGACTTAGGGTGATTTTCTTTTTTTAAAAATTATTTTTTATTTTTTTTAACATCTTTATTGGAGTATAATTGCTTTACAATGTTGTGTCAGTTTCTGCTGTATAACAAAGTGAATCAGCTATACATATACATATATCCCCATATCTCCTCCCTCTTGCATGTCCGTCCCTCCCACCCTCCCTATCCCACCCCTCTAGGTGGTCACAAAGCACCGAGCTGATCTCCCTGTGCTCTGCGGCTGCTTCCCACTAGCTGTCTATTTTACGTTTGGTAGTGTATATATGTCCACGCCACTCTCTCACTTCATCCCATAGGGTGATTTTCTATGTTTGCTTCCCTTCACTCTTCCCTCCTCCCACCCTGCTTCTTGAGGAAATCTCACAACAGATCCTGCTCCAAGGCCTGCTTTGGTCACCTCTGAAGGCTGTATCCACCCTTCCAGGTCCTTAGTACTGGCGCTTGGTATACTAAGATGTTTACCTGGGTCTGAAAGAGTGATTGTGGCTTCTCTAAGGTCTAGCAGCTGAGGAGAGGGGGCAGTGGAATTTAAATTCCCTCATTTTGGGTAATCTTGGCAGAGAGAGAGATGGGGGATGGAGAGAGAGAGAAAGAGAGAGAGAGAGAGAGAGAGAGAGAGAGAGAGAGAGAGATGCGTCATTGTATTTATGAAGTAGCCATAATAAATTACTCTTAAAAGAAAGCTTCAGGATCTATAGGTAGGTAGGAAAAGGCACGGGCTGTGTGTCCTAGTAGGTAAGGTTTCAAGTTCAAGTTCACACATTCAGCAAGGGTGAACACCTCTCCTAGAAGGAAGCCGTTTGTGCCTTGGCCTAGATTAATGACCTCTGATGTTGACTGGCCTGGAATTGCAGGTGATGGTTGTTGCCTAAAGGTTGATATCACATGAGCCCTTTTCTCTAGGAGTCTTTTTACTTTTTGCTGGTTTTTGCTTTTATGTGGAACGTATCCTGTAACAGGAGAGGACTGGCCATTCTGAAAAGCTCTTACTCATCCATGTGTTTTCATCTGTGCAGTGCCTTGTATTTGTCCATGAAAGACACTGAAAAAGGAGTAAAAGAGCTGAACCTAGAGAAGGACAAGAAGATTTTCAATCACTGCTTCACAGGTAAAAGGCTTTGTGAGTCTGAAGTGGGGCTTCTGGGGCAGGCGGTATGGAGGCCTCGCTCAGCCTCACATGTGGGTGATGGATGTAGAGCATGGGGGCGGGGAGTGGGGTCACGGAATGCAGGCTGGTGGACATGATCATTGAACTTCCCCAGCGTGGAAGGAGAAAGAAGGGTGAAACAAAACTTTGTCGTTCAAGATAAAAATCTCAGAAGTTCCAGCTATATCAATCAAAGGGTCATATTTTGTTTTCCAATAAATGGCAGGATGTTGAAATAGACACAGAGGTGAATAAGGTGATAAACAGGAATCAAGATATCCAATGTAGGGCTTCCCTGGTGGCGCAGTGGTTGAGAGTCCGCCTGCCGTTGCAGGGGACACGGGTTCGTGCCCCGGTCCGGGAGGATCCCACATGCCGCGGAGCGGCTGGGCCCGTGAGCCATGGCTGCTGAGCCTGCGCGTCCGGAGCCTGTGCTCCGCAAGGGGAGAGGCCACGACAGTGAGAGGCCCGCGTACCGCAAAAAACTAAAAAAAAAAAAAAAAAAAAAAGATACCCAATGTAAAATTTAGGTGGCAACATTCGGGATGTCTGAGGCTGCACAGGGTGAGGCATTATGTATTATGGGTTTAGGGAGGTGGTGTAGTGGCTTAAAACATGTTCTTTGGAGGCAGACTTCCTTGGTTCAAATTCTAGCTCTTCAGCGTACTAGCTGTAAAACTTAGGCCAACAATTTAGCCTCTCTGTGCTTCACTTTCCTTGTCTATCAAATAGGGATAATCGTAGTGCACCTACCTGAAGGCTTGCTGTAACTGTAACGTGTTTAGAACACACGCTAAGTACTATATGGTACACGCTCTCAATGCAGTTATTATGATTAAGGAGTCACACGTCTGCACAGACAATCAATTCTGTGTTCAGAAAAGAGGAAGAACTCAGGGGTAGTTGGGATGAATAGAAGGTGATACCTAAATTCTACTCTGGAAGATGGGTAGAGCTTCTTTAAGTGTTTGTGGGAAGGAGTTCTGATAAGGATAGTTAGGCTGAGCAGATGGTGAGGACAAAGTTATGGGGCTGAGATTTCCAGAATATTCGTCAGGGAAAGAAAATGACCAGCCTGGTAGGACTGATGGTTCCTTAGGGGAAAAAAAATGAGAAGTACAGTTCGGGACTAGGTTGTCAGATGTCAGACATGGCTGACTTATGGTGGCAATAGAGGTCAAGAGAGGAAAACGCTGAGAAGATACAACAGATGGAATCTGAAGGGCTGTCCAATCAATAGATAATGCACGAAAAAAAACGGTAGAGGTCAAGGTTAGGAAGGTGGAGGATAAAGGCTGTGATCTGGGGTAATGGGGGGAGGGGGTGGGTAGTATCCCAGGGGGAATTCAGCCTCAGAGAGTCGAGGCAGTAGCCCATTAGCATGAGAAAAGCCAGGGTTGAGATTTGGAATCCAGATGCCAAGAATAAGGCAGGGCCCTAACTCAAGTAGGACTGAGGTCACTAAGACAAAGCCTCTGGAAAAAGAAACCAAGGGAAAGTTCTGATATAGATCTGGGCACAAGGTCCAGGTCAGACTTATTTCCTGTGAAATGTCTTACTGAGTCCCAGAGTACTGGGCTTGAACTACTTAAGTTCTCTCCATCGAAGGTCAGACCAGATTCTAGAAATTCAGGTGGCTTGAGCCTTCATGTGGGACTCGGGTGGTCTCCGCAGAGAGACAAGCCTGTGGCAGAGACTGGGACTCAGGCACTGGTGACATGTGACGGAGGACCTTGAATGTCAGGTGATGGGGAGATTAGACTGAAATTGTCTTTCGAGCTTCGGCATGCCTAGCTGAACACATACGGAATCTAGGATTAGAACACTTAAGTGAAGGTCCATTGCAGGTGTAACTCGGGCCTAAGGTCACTTAAACCCTCTGAGTCTTAATTTTCTCATTCTTAAAAGAGGTCTGTAATTACCGCCCTACCTCTTTTACAGGGTCACTACAAGGATTAAAGTCAGAAATGCAGTATTAATTAGTTTATCCTTCTAGAGAAAGAAAAGTGGGCAAAGCATTTTGTATATGAAATTCATGGAAGGTGCACTAATCAACTGCTTTCACTCTTGTTTCAAGGATGGCATATCCTACTGCTCTTGCTTTGATGACCTGGGACCTGTTATGTTGGCTCCCTGGTTGGCTACATTTGTACAGAATACCTATGTGTGTGTGTGTGTGTGTGTGTGTGTGTGTATATATATATATATATATATATATATATATATATATGTATAAAATGTTTGAAAGAAATTTGTTTTATTTATTTACTTATTTTTATTGAAATATAGTTGATTTACAATATTGTGTTAGTTTCAGGTGTACAGCACAGTGATTCATTTATACATACATATATATATTCTTTTTCAGATTCTTTTCCCTTATAGATCATTACAAAATATTGGGTATAGTGCCCTGTGCTATGTGGTAGGACTTTGTTGGTTGTACAGAATATTTTTCATTAAAAGTTTCATTATAACCTGCTAATAATCCAGTTGATGGCTCCTTGCAATCCTCTCTTGAGGCAGAAGGCTGTTTGAATGGCTTCTCAAGGTCTCTGCTAGACCCTTGTCTAAGGTGTGACATTCGGTGCAAGGGACATCGTCAAATTCAAATTTAGGACATACACGTACTGTCATGGTGTTTTCTGCTTAAAAACTTGCAATAGCTCTTCACTGCCAAATATCCTAATGTACCATCAAAGCTCTCCCCACTCACACTGGGCCTTCCTCTCTCTCTCTTGTCATTGTTTGCCTTCTTTCCACCAACTCCTCCCCCTACCGACCAGCGGGGCTGCTTCATGCCTGTGTGAGTCTGTTCACACTGCAGCTCCCTCAGCCCCTGCTGGTTCCTCTCGGCCCCTGCCTGAGTAGATGCTTGGCAAGCATCCAGTCAGTGTCACTTCCTCTGTGAAACTTTTCCTGATGGCGCGCACACGGTAGCCCTGCCCCCACTGCCCCCACCCACCCCTCCACGCCTTCCTGCAGATTTGACCCAGCAGCTCCCTGTATCCATCCACAGCAAAGCACTTGTCACAACACTTAGCACGCAGATCCCCTTTTTAGATTCCCTGAGGAAGCCTCCCCAGTACCCATCACAGAACTTAGCTCCTAGCAGAAGTTCTAGGTCATTAATGGAATAAATGAGTGGGTTAGTAAAAATCATTTCTTTATGCACGCCTTGTTCCTTGAGGAGCATGTAGATGTTTTTCAAAACATTTTACATGGTTCCTTTTGTTTCCAGGTATCTGTCCCACGGATTTCATTTTTCCTTCTTGGAGTGACAGGGAAGATGAGACAAGTCCGACACTTGGGTCATCCGGAGCTCTCCAGGGGCAACTGTCAGTGGCTTGTTCTTTGGTGAAGAGAGCTAACATTCCCTCTGATGGTTCCATCCAGGTAACTGTGTCATCGACTGGCTGGTTTCCAATAAATCTGTTCGGAATCGCCAGGAGGGCCTGGTGATAGCCTCCTCCTTGCTCAACGAAGGGTACCTGCAGCCTGCTGGAGACCTCTCCAAATACGCAGCGGACGGAACTGCTGAGAACCCTTTCCTCGACAACCCCGACGCCTTCTACTACTTTGTGAGTGGGAGAGCTCCCCACCTACTCCTCCTGGCTTGGGGGCTGCTCTGGGTGGGTTCTGGGTTGGTCTCAGTTCATATCCGCCGTGAAAGAAAGAGCCCAGCCCTACAGCGTTGATCCATATCCCTGACTTGATGGCTGTCCCCCTCCACCATGCCTGTCACATCCAGTGAGATTGTTTAAAGGAAAATATTGTTCACTTGAATAGTTTTCTTTATTTACTTTAAAAAATTTGCTATATCTATTCTTATTCTAAGCAAGAATTCTTTTATAAAAACTTATTAGGCCCAGGGGCTTCCCTGGTGGCGCAGTGGTTGAGAGTCTGCCTGCCGATGCAGGGGACACGGTTCGTGCCCCGGTCCGGGAGGATCCCACATGCCGCGGAGCGGCTGGGCCCGTGAGCCATGGCCGCTGAGCCTGCGCGTCCGGAGCCTGTGCTTTGCAGCGGGAGAGGCCACAATAGTGAGAGGCCCGTGTACCGCAAAAAAAAAAAAAAAAAAAACTTATTAGGCCCAAGGACATGACAGGCACCCACCTAGACAAAGGAGATACAGTAGTGGAAAGAAAAATAACAGGCAAAAATTATGGCCCTCCGGGAGCTTCCTTTCTAGAGGGAGATGTGTAAAATCACAATGGGCCAGTTTTATATTTCCAAATAAACATTAAAATATGTGACTCAATACAAAATGTGTTCATCCAGGTTCCTTCCCCCTGCACCATGAGTCTCCCCGGTGGCATGCTTACCACAGATTGGGAAACACTGTATTTGCACAATACGGACTTAATCTTGGGTTACATGAGAAATCTGGCAAAGTGGATTTCTAGGGGGATTTTGGCAATTTCGTTCCGATTTGGGGTCAGAGCACAGAAGTAAGGAAGCTGCTTATAAAAATGAAGTGACTGTCACAGAGAGAGTTTCATTTCACTTTGGGGAAGTTCCCCTGTCAGAATTTTTTTTTTTTTTTCAGAATTTTGATCTGGTTGTTTATAGCCATTTAAATGTGGGACTCTAAAAATACCCAGCACAGTGGCTCCTCTTCCTCTGTGTGATTCATTGCTCTCTTATAGCTGAGCAAGGCCCAGTCCCCTCCTGACCTCAGAGGATGTGGCTGGACACGTGCTTTTGGTCTTCTCAAAGCGGAGGAGCTGAGTGGCAGAGGGCGTCATGGAGATTGTGTCGTGTGCAGTGTCTTATAAACTAGCCAACTCCGCTTTCAGGGATTTGGCCATAAGGTCCCAAGAGAAGAAAGGCTTTGAAAAAAGAGGTGCTGAGCTAGACTTCCAATATAGCTTGGGGAACCCAAGAAAATGAAAGGATATTGATAAAAACCACACTTGAGCGGAGACAAGAGAGCATCTAGCAACAAGAAATAAGCATCTAGATGGGACTTTCCTGGCAGTCCAGTGGTTAAGACTCTGAGCTTCCACGGCAGGGGGCGCCGGTTCAGTCCCTGATCAGGAAACTAAGATCCCACATGCCACGCTGCAAGGCCAAACCCAGAAACTTTAAAGTTCAGGTTGGAAGAAACCAATAAACCACAGGGGGAAGGAGTGGCTGGAGGGGAGAGGGAGATGGAGATGGTATAAGTGGCAATATGCCTAAGACTGGGAAAATAAACTTGCTCTTTGGTTCCCCAATAGCCAGACAGTGGGTTCTTCTGTGAAGAGAATTCTAGTGATGATGATGTGATTCTGAAAGAAGAGTTCAGAGGGGTCGTTATCAAGCAGGGATGTTTACTGAAGCAGGTGAGTGGTCACTACTCTTCCATTCTAACCTTTCTCCCTTACCAAGTCCTCTGTATTCTAAATCACCAGATGGTATTTTGTTTGTTTGGTCAATAGTCAATTAGAAAATGACACCCACCTAGTGAAAGATAGACGGATCGTTAAGTAGATGATCAAAGTGGCATTAGGTCAGGAGGACTGAGGCAGACAGGGCAGAAGCACCATAAAATAGGGAAATTCGGGACGTCCCCGACAGTCCAGTGGTTACGACTCCGCGCTTCCACTGCAGGAGGTATGGGTTTGATCCCTGGTTGGGGAGCTAAGATCCCACATGCTGTGTGGTGCAGCCAAAAAAAATAATAATAATAAATAAATAAAATAGGGAAATTCTTCTTCTATCAATGTTTCAAGAAAATGCTGACCCTTTCGTTAGCTGGAGGATATCAGCTGGCTAAGAGATGCCTTCAAAAGACAGGGATGTTTCATGGTGAAAGTACTTCCATTGGCCTATCCCTCCTCCCTGCAAAGTAACCAGGAAATAGGAACAGGCCATACCCAGAAGAGGAACATCATAAACCACTGAGAGCACGGAAGTACCATTTCAGACTGTGGGTAGGTCACGGTGAGACCAAATCCAGACCAGCTCTGCAAGAGCAGCAGCAGACAAAGGTCAAATCTGCTCAGAGGGCATAGACTCAGTAATTACCAGGTGTCCACCAGTACTGGCCACTGTCAGTCTGGAAGGCAGGGACTGGGGTGAGCCGAAGAGCTCTGGTTAGTTACCGGGCTCCAAGGCACGGGATGCCAAGAGGTAAGAGAACACAAGGGCTGGAGCTGAGTGAAGAACTCAGGGCCAGCACCTCTACAGGAAAATATGTGAATATTCAGGGTGAAACAACTGAGGCTAGTATATGTTGTCGAGAAGCCAAAGCTGCTTTTTAAGGCCAAGGTCTTGCCCTCGTGGCTGTGCCGTGAGCTCTCTTAAAGGCACTTCTCAGTACGTAACAGAGAATCTGGTTGCCGTAAGGAGATTTCCATGCATTGTCTACAGGTCCTGTGGGACTGAGAGATTTGACTTATAATAGGACCCTGAACTTCCAGGGTGAAGAGAGAAGAACCAAAGTTGAATGTGTATTTATACTTCAAAAGGAGAACGTTGATATGGATTTTGAGTTTCACTAGGGGAAGTAGGGCATTAGTGTGGAAAACTTACCTTCACATCAGGTTTTGAGAGAACGAGGTCCTAGGGAATAATACAGCCATGGTTTAGAAAGGATTCTAGACTATTCTAATAACTTTTATGACAGGGTGCTCACTGACTAGATTAAAGGACGAGCATAGGAGCAGGGCCAGCCTTATACAGGGAAGGATCTGGCAGCTGCCCATAGGCAGAGCTTGTCCATCACCTGATTTCTCATTCGTTCTGACAAACGTTCCTACGTTATCTGGCTCTTTCATTACAGGTGCTGAAAGGTGGCTGTTAAAGCAGGAATCACTTGGTGGGGGGGAATTTCATTGTTTCCTTTTTGTTGATGTCTTCTATAATTCTATATTGTTATCAGCCATGAAGGACTTTTCTTGAGTTAGTTGATCTGACAAGCCTTAATTTAGAGCGGAGCCCTGAGGAAACTGAACATGAAGGTTGAAAAGGGGTAGACAAAGTCCCAGCCGGACTGGACTTGTGTATCCGTGGATCTGGAGGAAAGGGCGTGGGGCAGAAGCCTTAGTGTCCTCAGCCCGTGGGCAGCCTCAGCTAAGGCAAAGAGCAGGCACTCATAACAAGAATTCTAGAAACTGACGCTTTACAAAAGCCATTCTGTATGTGATACTGTAGATAGAAATATTCTCTGTTCTCCCATGTGACTCTACAGCGTTCCTCGCTCCATGCTTCAGGCAAGTAAAAGGTTCTTTGGAGCTGAGCTCCTTGACCAGACGACCTGCCAAATAACTTAGACCCATTCCTGAAAGCTCTCTTTAGACTCTTCTGACCTGGGATTATGAAGGAGACACAGTTTGCTAAAATCACAAACGTTTCATTGCTTTCTACACAAGCGCAGTGAAAAATTTTGGAAAATCTGTATATGTGCCTCTTAGCATGTGGTGCTTCAGAAATAGCAGACAATATTCTTCATATTGGCACGATAGAAACTATATATTTTCTAATCTAATTTTTTTAGCTTCTGGAGTTGTCGTTTGAATTTACTGTGGGAAATCATAGAATCAGGTTTAACGGAACATTTTAAACAACTGCTATCAGCTAATCGAAATAACTGGGTAATTCAAGGCAATTACAAACAGATACCAAGGGGCTCCCGTGCGCCAGGTGCTGGGCATGGGAGAAACAAAGATAAACAGACACAAATCCCGCCTCAGAACCCACAGTCTAGACAATGTCAATGTTTAATTCTATGGGGAAGGGCCAAGTCCTATTCTTCATCATGTCTGTCACAACCACTATTGCTTCCAATTTCCATTGCTGCTACCCATTGTTAGTCCCTAATGATTTTATGCCAGGATTGTTGCAATCATTTCTTGATGATCTTCTTATTACCATATTATCTTACCCCTGGCTTATCTTTAACCTAGCCAGCTGGTCCATCCTGTATGTTGTCTCCATATTAATCTTCCTAAAATGTCACTGTAATCTTTTTGCTTCCAACTCAAAAGCCACCAATGACAATACTCCCATGTTTCATTTTTTACTGTTTGCTTCCACTTCTCCAAACTTGCCTCTGCCGTTCCTCATGAGCCCTGCCTTCTAGCCTGACTGGTCTTACTCATCAGCGTCTGAATATGCCTTGGACATTCCCACCGCTGCTTTTTTTGTTGTCAGTGGTCTTCCCACCCACCTCTTTCTCACCTATATAACTCCTGTGTGTCCCACGTGGATAAATGTAGGTTTTTATGAGGCTCTCTTTGACATCCCAAACCCACAATTACATACCCTTCATTTAAATCCTTTGAAACCAGGACCTCCTGTACAGCACAGGGAACTATACCCAATATCTTGTGATAACCTATAATGGAAAAGAATCTAAAAAAGAATATATATACGTGTGTGTACATAACTGAATCAATTTGCTGTATACCTGAAACTAACACAACATTGTAAATCAACTGTATTTCGGTAAAAATTTTAAAAACCCCAAAAACCAAAAAAAAAAAAAATCCCAAGTTAAGTTTCCAAATAATAATAAATATTTTAAAAATCCTTTGAAACTCATTACCTATACATGTTATTTGATTTGGACATTTGCTATTTTATATTTCCACATAGGTTATAAACTCTTGGAAGCACAGGGCCATGTCTTAAATCTCTTGATAGCGCCCCATTACCTAACACAGTACGCTGTACATAGCCCTGTCTTATATAATGCTAAATCTGTAAGACAATCTTAGAAATAACTTAATCCATGATTTAATAACATCTATCTACTGCTATCTCTCTGACAAGGGTCTGGGTTGTAGCCTGGTTTCTCCTGGAGTTAGGATTTCATCTTTATTTTTTTCTTATTTCAACTCAACAAGACTTATCACGTAGGTACTAGGTGTACTGACTGATGTGAAGAACTCATCCTTTCTTTTTCTGTGTTGATCTTGGATACAGGGGCATAGGCGGAAGAACTGGAAAGTGAGGAAATTCATTCTGAGAGAAGACCCTGCGTATCTGCACTACTATGACCCTGCTGGGGTGAGAGGCTGTGCTCGATAAACCCATCCCACTAGAAGCCTCTGCTGCTTCTATCCACTGGGCTTCCCAGGCCCCTTTCTGCTCTGCCGAAGCCCCTTTCCTCTTCACGATCCCCTCTTCTTTTTCCTCACCCTCCTCTACCTTTTCCTACCCCTTCTTATTGCAAAGATCTGAGATCTTAGGCTTTGAGGCCAGCAGAATTGCAGGGATGGAAGAAAATATCACTATATGGTCATTTATTTGGTCAACTCAACAGAATTTTCTTTGTTTGCCCCAATCTGATCTTTTCAGAGGAACTCAACCAATCCAACACTGTGCTCTTGGCTTAATATGCAAAAGAGTGATAATTCCTCTTCTAGGCCTACTTCAGTGAGAACACTGTTTGAGTCCAGCCATTTGGGCTGTAGATTATTCAGAAGAGGGCTTTTTTCCTCAATAAAATGAGCCATGTCTATCTGGGTCGGGTCCTCAGCCTCTGCTTGCAGTGCAGGGCTCTTCGATTCCCTCCTGTGGAGGTTATACTACTATGTCTGTTGCCTGGGGCCAAAGGGCTCTGGAAACGTGTGGTCCTTCTCTCGTGGGACGTGATGATTCAGCCTCACTGCCTTCTCTGCCTGCCACTTTCCTCCGGATGTGAAGCTCAGATTGACTTGTGTCTCCTCTTCCAGCTTCCACACCTCCCCGCTGTGTAAAGTGAGGGATGGAGGCTCCAGAAGGGGTTCTCTTTCCTCTCTTTCTGCTCTTATCTACACCACAGTGAGTCTGCGTGGCTTTTGCACCAACACGATAAAGTATACCCATACATTTTACTTTGGAAACATAATGAAGGACTCCTCTCTCTTTTAGGGAGAAGATCCCTTGGGAGCGATTCGCCTGAGAGGCTGTGTGGTGACCTCAGTGGAGAGCAACCCAGACGGTAAGAATGAATTTTTGTGGGAGAGAGCTGTGTCTACCCAGGCTCCCTTCCCACACCTGGGCACCCTGGGTCAACAGCACTCACTCCATCACTCCCTCACTCACGCATGAAGGAATTTACTGTCTGAAAACTTTAGAGAGACCCAAAGCTATTCTCTCCCAACTGCTGCACTGGCTCTCTGGGCTTCGGGGACTTGGAGTGGTTTTGTGGATGCCTTGAATAAATCCTAGTGCAATGCTGAGAAAAATCCATCACCTCAGAACCGGCTTAGATGGAGACACTTGTTACCTCCTGATGCCTGAGACTGAGCCATGACGTTCCTTAAAGGGGACCTTTTACAGACCAGGAAATATCTCACAACAAAAGGAACATTTGTGCCGTGAGGCAGTGTGGGGAGCAGGAACTGCTCCTGGGTTATAGTTAGGTCTAGGCTAGTTAGTGAGTGGCACAACTTTGCGTTGAGTTGCGTAACTAATCTGGGCTCTCCCGTCTCCTCCGAGAATGATGGAGTCGCACCAGATGACCCTTGGGTCCTGATCACAAGTCTATGATTTGGTGATGAAATGACCGTGTCTCCTCAGGTGTAGGGATGAGTGGTGTCAGTGGGAAGACGCGGTTCGGACATCCAGACCCTGGTTTCTCCTTGTCATTTTGGGTTTATGAGGTTATAGAGGCTGACAAGAAAACACTGCAGCTGCAAAAGCCGAGATTTTTACTATTCCTGGATCTGCTCACTCGCCTCTCCCCGTAGGGTCTTCCTTAGGGTTGGGGTGGACAGCGTGCTGCTTTGTGATCCGAGATGGATGTGTTTTAAGTCTTGTCACGGTACTGGAAAGTGTGCTGCCTTCCGACCTTTCAGCAAAGAGTCTCACTTAGCCCTTGATAAAGACCAGTTCAGGCTATACTGATGGCACTGGTGGTGAATCTGGGTTTTTTTTTTTGATGTTTTAAAAAAATATATTGAGGTCAGCTCTTGGTTTATTTTGTGAGTGGAGGAAAGATACTCACTGGACAGGGTTAAACACTATGTGTGTGCGAAAGTGAGAAATTTAGTTTGCTTATAAACTATAAAATGTTTCTCCTTGAATGTTTTACTTCTTAAACACACATACACACACAAGCACAAAATCATACTACATACCTGTATATATAAGCACTATATAGAAAATCATATAATGAATATGTATGATCACACAGTGATAGTAAGTTTGAAAATCACATATTTAATTTTTTGGGAACGCTTGAAAAATGGGGACTTCATTGCTTGCAGAAGGAGGGTGAACTAGGGGCCTTTCTGGTGCCCATGCCCACCGTCACTTTTTCTCTCACCAGGCAAGAAGGGTGAAGAAGAGAACCTCTTTGAGATCATCACGGCTGATGAAGTTCACTACTTCTTGCAAGCGGCCACCCCCAAGGAGCGTACCGAGTGGATCAAAGCCATCCAGGTGGCCTTCCGGACGGGGAAGTGAGGACACACCGGCGACCTGCACCACCCCGCTTCCCGAGGGAACCTCATGGATAAGCTCGGTCCAGGACCTGGCCACTTCTGCGACAGATCAATGAGAAAGGGCCCGGGGTGGGACATTGTCATCTTCGGGGGTCCTGAATGTAACTAACCACGTGCTGCGTGATGTTCGCTTACACCGACCGCATTGCTCACTGACGCCTCTCTGCCACTCTCTGTGTCCCCCCAGGCAGATATGACAAGCTGTGTGGCCTGGGGACGTTGCTTACCCTCTCCAAGGCCTCAGGTTCCTCCTCTGGAAAATGAAGGAGTTGAACTAGGAGAGCCCTGAGGTCCCCCCTAGCTTCAAAAGCCCCGCGATTCTAGTACCCATGGCAGTGCAGCCGGAGTCCCTCTGTGGCCTTCAGAACCTGAAACAACTCTTCCCTTTAAAACTGTTGCCCATCTGTACTAAGAGCACTAGGTACAAACCTCTTTTTTTCCCTTTTGCTGCCTTCTCTTGCTCTTGGCCACAAGATCATGTATCACGGTCAAGGAGAACCCTCCTCCTTCCTTGCCCTACCCAGAAACTTCCTGAGAGCCAGCGCCGCAGTGGTGGCTTTAGCTTGAAGCCTTGTGACGACAGCCTGGAAAATTATGTCTTCTGAGAAAAAGACCCGAGGAAACCAGGGTCCTCTCCACGTCCTGAAGCTGCCCAAAGCAGACGTGTTCCACTCGCACTGGAGACTGATCTGACTCGGGGCTATCTTTGTCCCTTTCCAGAGCATTTCTCTACCATTTTTTCTAATTAGGAGCAGGAACTCCAAATCTGCAAGATTCTGTTTCATTTGAGTGTTTACAGAAAAAAGTGGCCAGAGGGGTTTTCTCTATGGGGTCTCTCCATGGGTGAAGGGGCTGGACAGCTGCCCGCCTGAAGTGTCCCCCCCAGCTCCAGAGGGTGGAGGGGCTGGATCACAGGCCAGCTGATTGGCTGATGAGTTTATACAAAGACAGCTCTGAAAGGACTTACATCTAGACAGCACGTGGAGGTGGCCGTCACATTGTGCCATGCCTTCAATTCTTGAGTTAAAGATACTGTGGTTGTGCCTTAAAGCATATGCTTTAAGGACAAGCTGTCCGGTCTCCTGCTTGGCCTCTGAGGGGCCTCATGGACCCATCATCAGCCAGCGAGATCTGACCTAGATTCAAATTGGGTACCTGTTTTCAATTTTTGACCCCATCCACCAACTAGTGATTCTAAACCAAAATTGAGAAGGAAATCTGGTATGTTGTGCAGGTGTATTTTCCAACTTCAGATTTTTAATTTTAAGGCCCTAGTAAGGAAAAGAGAGTAGAAAATTCTTCCTGGTTTTATCAGCTCCTCTCTTTCCCTCCCCCAATTCTACACAATATCCTTGAAGCTATTCCTACCTCCAGATTGTTTTCTCAGTGGCTGAGAGATGAAAGACTACCTTTTCTCTGATTCTTTAGTAAACTGTATTAGAACATGCATAGTAGTTTTTCTATATTCAGTGTTAAAAGTATTTATTAATATGGAATCAGTTTTGAGTTTTGAAATAAATGTTACCATGTTTAGCGTCTTCTTGGTATCATGACTCTGATGTTTTGCCTGACATTAGTGACTCCCCCTTTTTACCACCTACTTTCCCTTACTGAGGATAACACCATCTGTCATCTCTCAAGTTATCCCAATGACTTTGCAATTTTTTAAAAAACAAAGTTAGTGTATTCTAGGGAGCAAGATTATAGAGAAAATAAAATATGGGGAAAATAAAGATAAGGCATAGGGAAAAGGAAGATATACAGACAGTATATCTTCCTATTCCCTAAGTCTTTATCAGTAATTTTAAATTTATGAGACCTTGATTATAATGTTTAGGCAAGCAAAAGAGTCTATAAATGGCCATTATTTTTAAGAATGCAGAAAATGATTTACATTAGAGGAAAAGAAGTTTCCCACTGAAATGTTGCTAAGTATGGTAGTGCAGGTTGTGCACTGCTTAACTCCAGGGAGCATTAGTCACACTGTGGTCTAGGTGATTGTCACCTCTTGGGATTTGCATTGTACAATCTGCACATTTATATATTGTGATCTGCAGAGAATTCAAAGCATCATTATGGCTTCCTAACAGGGACAACTGGAATGAAGGTGTCACTTGCCAAAGTAAATACTTAGAGTATAGGTATAGATATTATGTCTGAACCCCTTTGGCTTAGAAATCATATTCAGGCCCCTTCAGCACAGAAATAAGCAAACCCACACGGGGCTGAGCCCCAGAGAGACAGAGATTGCCCTCAGTGATATGGGTCAAGGAAAGTACTACCTGTCAATTCCATTTGAAGAACATTAGAAGCTGGAAAGAGGGCTGCTCAGCATTTACCCAGGGTTCCAGTTTAGAGTGGGGAGAAAAATAAATTGGAAGAGAATCATTTATGGGAGAATTAGGAAAGAATATATAAAGGGGGGAAATGGCTTCTTGCGTCATGTGATGATAACAAGTCAGAAAAACAAAGCATTAAATCTGATAAATCTAACACCCTTTTGGGAAAAAAAAAAAGTAGAAGGAGGCCTTGTAAGGTGAAAATCTTCCGCTCAGGTGGAGAACAGAGTACTAATTTAAGGGAAGACGTTAAGTGTCTCATAGACACACATACAGTGACTAAAATCCTACCAAAGGGAGACGGCTTTCGAAAGCAGAACGAGGAACTTGCTTAGCTGAAAATACCAACCAGTGTCCCAGTGCTTGTTTGTAGACGTTCGAGAAAGCTAAACAGCGCATCCACATCATTTCCTGTGGATTTCAAGGGAAGCCTCCTATGGACAAACCCTCCTCCACCGCCGGCTGCCACCCCATGTCACCCTTAGGGTAAAAAGGAAACCACAAAAGGAATTATTTAAGATTTCATGTTGTGTTCTGCTATGAATGAGGAGTTTCAGAACTGCATAGGGTGCTGGCCCCCACGTTTACTGCAGCATTATTTACAATAACCAAGATATGGAAGCAACCTAAGTGCCCATTGATGGATGAATAAAGATATGGTGTGTGTATATGTATGTATGTGTGTGTGTATATATATAGATATAGATGTATAGTGAAATACTACTCAGACATGAAAAGGAATGAAATCTTGTCATTTGCGACAACATGGGTACACACTGAAGATATTATGCTGATTGAAATAAGTCAGAGAAAGACAAATACTGTCTGATCTCACTCATATGTGGAACCAAAAAAAAAATGAACAAGCAAAATAAAACAAAAACAAACTCTTACATACAGAGATCTGATTAGCGGTTACCAGAGGGGAAGGGGGCAAAATGGGTGAAGAGGTGATGGATGGTAACTAGACTCATGGTGGTCACTCTGTGGGGTGTACAGAAAAGAGAATCCAGTTGTTGTGGGCTGAAAGAATCCAGAGAATATAAATTACTACTTGTGAAGAGACTGATAATTTGTTTTTATTTTAATATACCGTAGGAACACACTAAAGAGCGAATGCATGGCCATTTTCCTTTGATGTTCTCCAGAGCTTTACTTTACACTGTAATGCTGTACACCTGAAACTTATAAAAGAAAACAAAACTGCACAGGGTGAATTGGGAGACACCACAGAGGAAAGGGCGGAGGAAAAAGAAAGTTAGAAGAAGCTCGGTAGCAAGAACGAACTCCACTTGAAATGATGGCCCTCGGTGATTTTGGCCCAGCTTCAGGGCAAAGGGAAGGTAAATTCAGATTTCACTGGAGGAGAGAAATGAGGATGGGAGAAGAGTGCTTATGACGCCACATTTGCTACTGGACTTTGTCTGACCTGCACTAAGCTTCAGGAGAAAGACGCACATGGGTGTTTCTGGGGCAATCAGGTGATACAGTGGGAAGTACAGTCATCCTGGAGCCTGGGACCTGGGTTTGAAAGCCCTGTCTGTGGCTTACTGTGTTTGCAACACATCCAACTATTGGCTTCTTTATCCCTAAAATGAGAATCATAGCGTCCCCCTAATAGGACTGTTGTTAGGACTCAGTGAAAGAATACCTGTCAGTCCCCTGGCACGTGTGGGCACTCAGCAAATCCTAGTTTCCTTCCTTCTGACCTTTCTGCCATAGAAGCTGTTCGTGGTAATCCAGGTTTTCAAGGCTCTGTAGCAACGGCTTTCAACTTTCGAATAATGTCAGAACAGCCTGTGGAATTCTTTGTCTGAGCCTCAGTGTCAGGGATTCTGATTTCCCAAGTGTGCAGTGGGATCTGTAAGTTTGCACTTCTACTTTTCAACAAAAACGAGACGTGTAATTTTAATCAACATTAAAGTTAAAAGCTACCAATAAAGTCCTTCAATCCCCACTGCTTCTAGTGTAGACATTGAAGCAATAGCCTAGCTTTAAAGACTTTTCAAGAACTGGCCTCCACCTACCTTTCCTAACTGATTGCTCCTTTGCCCCCTAATCTCCACCTGCCCTCTCTCTGGTCCTTGGGAGACCAGCACCCCCAAGGGCACCCCTGAGGCATAGAGCACTCTGCTCCCTGTCTCTTTGGCGCTCTCATTTTTTTTTTCTTTTTTTTTTTTTGCGGTACGTGGGCCTCTCACTGTTGCGGCCTCTCCCGTTGCGGAGCACAGGCTCCGGACGCGCAGGCTCAGCGGCCATGGCTCACGGGCCCAGCCGCTCCGCGGCATGTGGGATCCTCCCGGACCGGGGCACGAACCCGCGTTCCCCGCATCGGCAGGCGGACTCTCAACCACTGCGCCACCAGGCAAGCCCCGCTCTCTCATTCTTATTCCTCCTTCAAGTTCCAGCTCGATGCCCTGCCTTAGCTCCCCACGCCTCTCCCTTGTCCTTCTCTCCAAGTCCATGGTAGACCTTTCGCCTCTGAAATTCTCCATCATCTTTTGAATCAAGCATTTAGGAACAGTTGCATACCGTGTTGCTTGAAGTTACCAACCATGCTTCCTGATTTAGGGTTTGTGTTCTTTGGGGTAAGAAACGTACCTGTGTCTTACAACTCTTTCAATGCCTCCTAACATCTAGTTGAGTGGTTTGCATAGCAGGCACACTATAAATAGCTGTTGGTTAAGTAATGTGAATGAAGTAATCACTAGTCACATTCGGGAGGCTGCTGATACATTGCCTTGAGCTTAGGGAGATCACTGAAGCTGTAACAGCAAACAATTCCTGTCTGCTACCACCATTCTAAGGACTTTGCAGACATGAACTCAGTTAATGTTCATAATAACTCTAGGACATTTATCCCATATTATTCCCATTTTACGGATGAGAACATTGTGGCCCAGAGAGGTGAAGGGACTTGTCCAAGGACACACAGCTAGAAATTGTCAGAGTTGAACTTCTAGCCAGCTCTGGTTGACCCCAGAGTTCATGCTTTTAACCCCTACTTTAGACTTCCCCTTCATAAGAGCTGAAGTTTAATTAGTGCTGACTATGAGTGCTAGGAACTTGGCTACATACCACACAAGTTTTTCACTTAATTTGTACAACAATCGATTTTTTAAAAAAAACTGGGAGATATATTTGAGTCCAGGTTCTGATTTTAACTTGCATCATTTCACTATAGTTAGTAGCAGTTTATGGTAGAATGACCCCACTTAGAATTAACCCAACCATGTTGTGATTCCATATCTGCCTTTGTCTAGATGAAGGCTATTTTGCATCATCTTTTCCGAATTAATCTGCTAAGCTCTTGATAAATATTAGCTTCCTTATACTTAATTTACAGGTAATGGAGGGCATTATTATTATTATTTTTGTTGTTGTTTTGTTTTCTTGGCGGTACGCGGGCCTCTCACTGTCGTGGCCTCTCCCATTCCGGAGCACAGGCTCCGGACGCGCAGGCTCAGCGGCCATGGCTCACGGGCCCAGCCGCTCCGCGGCATGTGGGATCTTCCCGGACCGGGGCACGAACCCACGTCCCCTGCATCGGCAGGCGGACTCTCAACCACTGCGCCACCAGGGAAGCCCGAGGGCATTATTTTGATTGGAAAGAAGGGCGGCAGGGAAAGAGAGAAGTTGCATGCCATAGAAGTGATGCCGTTGGCAGAGAGTGGAGGAACAATTGGAAATGGGGTAGACATTTGTTGGGTTGTGTCCCCAGTTTGCAAATGAAGGAAATGAGGTTAATCATATTGCTCAAGGGCCCCAAGCTGGTCGCCCAATGAGATTCAAACACAGGTCAGCCTGGCTTCTGAATCCTGCTGCTTAAGTGCTCTGCTCTGTCGTGGATATATATCTGGCTCTGACCACCATTTGACTCGCTATCTTGTTGCCATGGGAACACCCAGCTTACTACACCCACCACGCATGCTCTGTCAGCCGCAGCAACATTTCCTGTTAGGCCAGGGCCCCCCTCTAGGCTTTTCTTTATCTAAAGGGAAACCTCTGTGGTTAGATACAGCTATGCAAATAGCTCTGCCCTCTTGATATTGGTTTTGAGGCTTCTGAGGATTTTATCCTCTAATGTTACATGTGGCAAAACATTTTCCTGAGTTGATTACTGTGTATGTGTCTATATATGTGTGTGTATATACACACACATATATACTTGTGCGCTTATTTGTGTATTTAAACTTTTTTAACCTAACTCTACTGATATCACCGGGTGTATCACAGGAAAAACTGCTATGTGGTCAAAAGCCATGTTTTGTCAATAATAAGAAGGCAAAACATAATAAAAAGGGGGACATTTTACTGAAGGCATGTGGTTGGCAGATAAGCACATGGAAAGGTGCTCAACGTCATTAGTCATGAGGGAAACGCAAATTAAAACTGCAATGAGATGCCAAGGCAGGCCTAGTAGGATGTCCAGAATTACAAAGACTGACCACTCCGGGTGTGGGCAAAAGTGCAGAGGAACTGAAACTCTCGTAGGCTGCTGGTGGGAAAGAAAAATAGTTGCAACCACTTTGGAGAACAGTTTGAGAGTTTCTAAGACACTTAAGCATACGCCAGCCATTCCACTCCTGGATATATTTCAAGAGAAATGAAAGCATATGACTATGTAAAGCGTATACAGGAATGTAATAATCAAAAACTGGAAACAACCCAAATACACAATAAAAGGTTAATAAAGAGACAAATGATGTATATTTATACAAGGGAATATTACTCAGCAATAAAAAGAAATGAATATTCATTTCATTTCTGGTGAGTGAAAAAAGCCAGACAAAAAAGAGTACGTCTGGATTGATATAAAGTTCTACAAAATGCAAATGAATCTACAGTGACAGAGAACAGTGGTGGCCTGGGGATGCGGAGGAGGGCAGAGAGGAGTGGAGGTGGATAAGAATTTCAAAGGGAAAAGGACATTTTTGAGAGCGATGGATGTGTCCATTTATCTTGATTGTGGTGATGGTTTCGCAGGCACATACATAGGTCAAAACTTACCGAGCTGTGTACTTTACATGTACGCAGCTCCTTGTATGTCAGTTTTATCTCAATAAAGCCATGCTTCACACATGAGAGGCTTTATATTTGGGGTTTGGCAGACACAAGTGTCCTGTAGCATGAGTAGCTGCTCGTGACTTTTTTAGCTGGACCCCCCTGCTCTCAGCACTCCTGAGGGGCTAGTTCAGAAGTCAGCGGAATTTAAAGCACCTTCCCTTGTTTCCTTCCCCAGTGGAACGAGGAGCAGCTGACAGTACAATCTGGATACCCAGAATGCTTTGGGAGTGTTCCGGCGAATGCAGATTTCTTGCTCTTTGCATATTAAGCGGGCAGCTTCCTAATATCAAGTGTTTAACTTGATAACCTTCCTAAAGCTGTAAGGCCAGGCTCCTGCCTTCCTAAGAAGTGCAGTGAAGCTGCCTGAGATTCTCTTTGCTGACTCAGGAGCTTGCCTTACTGGAGGTGGGCCTTCTGGGCTTCAGCTACCATTGCCGGGGGTGGGGCAGGAGAAGGGAATGGGCGAATGCGGAAGGAAGTGTTTGCAACTGGACAGAGTCAGGGCACCACTAGGAAGCTTTCTCTGAAACACCCCATGCCCCCTCTCCGCCCCCAATCTCTCACATTGACCTGCTGTCTTGTGACTTGCGTCTTTATTTTAAACTGTAATATAGAAGAAAGTTCCTGTTATTTTGGAGTTCTGATCAGTTGGGTCTCGTCCAGTCAAGTGTTTCCTATAATTCCCATAATCAAATTTCCCTTTGAATGGCAGCTCAGAGGAAATAGATTGTCTGATGTGTGCAAATCTGTGAAGCTGAACGCACTTCCAAGAAAGGCCAGAATGACAGAAAAAATGATGGCTTAGCTGATGAGCTCACATTAAAATTGAAGTGTGGTTGGCTTCATGTTCAGACAAAGAAGACTGTAGTTCCTTCTAACAGGGCACTTTTGACAGAAGATCAACCCACTGAAGTCGAATAATTTTAAATGACTGAATTTTTCTACCCCTACTACAGAAGGGAGTTTTATCTCC